>NC_045737.1:5341318-5343889 GCF_008692095.1 Etheostoma spectabile
CGGTCTCTTGTCACTCTGTCTTATCCTCCACACTCTCCCTCCATCCTCTCTGTCCTCTAATCTCATCCCCTCCCTTTCCCCTTTTTTTTTTTCTCACCCTCCTCCTCTCTTAGCTATTCCTCCTTCATTTACCCTTTCTCCCCTCAAAGCTCAAGCGCTCGCTTGATTTGTGCACGCGCATGTGTGTTTGTGTATGTTGATGCACATTTCATTGACAGGCTGAGACTATAATGGACTCAACATGAAGCTTTAATCCATTAACAATAGGATCTGTTGGTCAGGAGGCCAGTGGGGGGCAGCTCTCTGTGTGTAGCTTTGGAACGTGCGCGCACACACACACACACACACACACACACTGCAGTTTGTCAGAGCCAGGAGAGGGAGCACTGATAGATTTTAAGAGCCTCTTAATGTAATCATCAACTTCAGAGGTGTGCGTTTGTGTGTGGCTGTGACTGGCTTTGGTCAAGTGAGAAAAGAGGTTGCTGTTAAAGTGTTTGTGCTGCTTAATTCATGCTTCTGTGAACTTTTAACCTATTTGCAAGTAAGAGTCTGTTTTTCTAACCTTGCCTACACATAGCTGAAAAGCTGTTGTAATTACTGGTAGATGGATCTGTTTTGTGATCTCAAGCAGAATGCACACATAACAAAGCCCAATCTGAACTATGAATGGCAAAATTGTCTCACATATTTTCTTCCTACACTACCTATCTTTTTCTTTAATATCTCTTCCCTCTGTTCTTCTTTTACTCTTTTCTGCTTTCATCTGCAGAGTAACTCCTTGCTTCCAGAAAGTCTTAGGAACTCAGATAAGCGCCGCAACGGACCTGAGTTTTCAAATGACACCAAGAAACGCAAGGTGGATGACAAGGACTCTAGCCACTATGTAAGAAATGGTTCTGCTGACTGTGTCTGTTCGCTTATGTGAAGAAAAATCATTTTATAATTTGTCTGTTCATAATAATTTGTCAGTTTGGTAATAATTTCCACTTGAATATTGAATATTTGAATACTGGAATATTTCCATGCAAGTTCCTTCTAACAGCCTGTTTATCAGCAAACCAAAGGAAAGGACATATGTGCCAATTTTCTGTTGACCAGATGGAAGTGCAGATTATGTAATGGTGTGCCAACTAATTGTCTTGCTTTGCAGGACAGCGACGGGGAGAAAAGCGATGATAATTTAGTGGTCGATGTCTCAAATGAGGTCAGTATGTTTTGATATTTTGTATTGTTTGTTAATAGTTGGTGGTGGTGGTTGTTGTTGTTGTTGTTGTTTCATGTGGGATGGATTTATAAATGAACAGGTGTCACAGTAGTGTTTGGCGGATGGTTCCTTTTCAAATGAACTTTATATTCACAGTTGTCCATGGGACTGCAATATTCTATTCAGGAAAATCCCAACATCACTTTTGTGCAGTGCTTTTGTTCTCAGTTAGTTAACTGAATCTTTGCCTCTCCACCAGGATCCAGCCTCCCCTCGTGGCACGCCTCTCCCCTCCCCTAGAGAAAATGGCCTGGATAAAGCCCGTCTTCTCAAGAAAGACCCCTGTAGTCCAGCTTCTACTGCTTCATCAGCCAGCTCTTCTTCCCTCAAGTCAAAAGAGATGACAATGGTAGGGATGGTCAAGACACAATTGATTTAGCATACGGTTAGATAGAGCAGGTATACAGATCAATTGATAGTAGGTGCAGTAGTTTCATCTCTTTAAAGTGTGTGTCTCTCTCTCTCTCTCTCTCTCTCTGTCTCTGTCTCTCTCTCTCTCTCTCTCTCTCTCTCTGGCAGCGAGACAAGGCAGGCACACCTGGACTAAAGTCAAGCACACCCACACCCAGAGGGGACTCCACCCCTGGTCCGAGCTCCACTCCTGGGATCCGACCCAATCTATCAAAACCCCCGTCCATGGAGATACCACATCCAGCCAGTATGTCCAGTAGAAACATTTGTAAAATAATTTTCTGATAGGTTACGCTAATCTTTGTTTCTCAAACAACTTCATGCTTACATTGCCAGCAAACGCAGTTTCAGTTAGAAATCTCTGTTTGCTTAGGCTTGACTTAACTCTATATCACAGAGAAAGACAGAACACAAATTGAGGGATACTACTAGAAATGTCAGATGATCATGTGGTAATGATAAGTCTGTAGGGGTCAAGGCTTGTGCTCTTAGATATTTATGGGATTTTAAACGTGAAGGCTTTCTAAGTTGTTACCAGCTTTTCATGTGCCGTACTCTTTCCTTCCCTCTCCTCCTCAGCTGCAGGTTTGCGAACCCCCCTGGCTGTACCAGGCCCATACCCAGGTGCGTTTGGTATGTTGCCCCACGCAGCAGGGATGAACGGGGAGCTGGCAGGTGCAGCCGGAGCAGCGGCCTATGCTGCTGGACTACACAACATGTCACCTCAGATGAGTGTTGCTGCCGCGGCTGCTGTGGCTGCGTACGGCCGTTCACCCATGGTGAGTAGAAAAGGGTGACCTGCGTTTTAGTAAAGTTACATTTCATGTATGCGTGTTTAAAGAAAGCCTCCAATCAGCATAAACAGTTTTCTGTATGTAACATGTTGGTTTTAG
>NC_045737.1:5343899-5354038 GCF_008692095.1 Etheostoma spectabile
ATATATATATATATATAACAAATTGTTGATACACATTGCACATAAAACGTTTGAAACACTTCTCAGGCTCTGTGCAGTTGCATGGTGAATGTAAGTTAAGAGAAGAATATTCAGGTCATGCCTTCTGCTTCTGCTGCCTTCATAATAGTTTCCTCTTTGTTGTTCTCCCTGAGGCACTCACAGTGCTCACAACTCAGCCATGAAATCCTGTAACCTGCCCCAGGCAGATTTACAGCTGTACAACAGCATATTCTCTAAATTTCTTTACGATTGACCTTACACTACTCTGAGGACATATTCAGTTGGAGATTTTCTTGCATACTTCCCCTGATTAAACTTTTTAGAAACTTTACTGCTGGTTGATTGATCTTTTGTCTTCCATGAATATTTTGTCAGGAAAGTGACAGTTGCACCAGTTCCAACGGTTGCACCTTGCATATATTTAAATTAAAATCACTTGTCACGCCTTCAATAAACACAGGTGATCTCCGTCTAGCTTAGCATTTACTTACTTTTGCTGTTGATCAGTGTTGTAAAACAGAATGGCCTCTGCTGTAAATCACTGTTTGAAAGGAATAAAAGATCAGGAATTAAGCGGTGTGACATCTTTTCATAAGCACCGTAGATGTTCTACTGCAACGTGTCAATAGTTGCACAGCTGTATTTCTCACCTCTGTGTGATAGTATTATACAGTGGGTGTGCTGGCGTGCATAACCTTTAATCGCCTCATCACTCTTGGCTGTATTTACATAGTGTTCATTACACTGTTTAAATAGGTTTAGTAGACTCATGTATAGTAAGAGTGAGATAGATATTTTTTGTGTGTGTGTGTGTGTGTGTGTGTGGTGTGGTGGTGTGTGTGTGGTGTGTGTGTGGTGTGTGTGTGTGTGTGTGTGTGTGTGTGTGTGTGTGTGTGTGTGTGTGTGTGTGTGTGTGTGTGTGTGTGTGTGTGTGTGTGTGTGTGTGTGTGTGTGTGTGTGTGTGTGTGTTGTGTGTGTGTGTGTGTGTGTGTGTGTCGCTGTTTCCACTGTTATTTTGCCAATGCCCATGTGTGTGTTTTCATGTGCTCATGAAATATCTGTTTTCTTCTCAAGGTTGGTTTTGATCCTCATCCTCATATGAGAGTTCCTGGAATGCCTCCTAGTCTGACAGGAATCCCAGGTGGCAAACCGTAAGTGTGTTTTGCGGCTGCCTGTATGTTTGAGGACTGATTGCCTGAATTGCCCAATGGAACAGCTGATATAAGAAACAATTTCAGCAATTTCTCTTCTCAATTTTCCAGTCTCTGTGTTCTGTCTTTCTCTTATTTCATCTTTGCCGCCATGTTTAACCGTTTATCCTCCTCCTCCTCCTTCTTTGTGTCATCAGTGCTTATTCTTTTCACGTGGCGGCCGACGGGCAGATGCAGCCGGTACCGTTCCCTCCGGATGCTTTGGTGGGCCCAGGGATTCCTCGCCATGCCCGTCAGATCAACACACTGAACCATGGAGAGGTGGTGTGCGCTGTTACCATCAGTAACCCCACCCGGCACGTTTACACAGGAGGGAAGGGTTGTGTCAAGGTCTGGGACATTAGTCACCCAGGAAACAAGAGTCCAGTGTCTCAGCTGGACTGTCTGGTGAGTGAGGTGGTGGGGTGGGCATACAGTTCAAAGTGTCCTTTTTGGGTGAGAGATGTATGTGTTGTATTAACGGTTTATCAAACCTATTAAAACCCAGAACTTTACACATTCATGGTGCATGTCTGAAAAGAGACAATAAAGATATGTGTGGGATATTAGTCACTTAGAAGTAATGGTTATATGCAAAACATGAAATATGTTTTTGTGTGTGTGCCACATCAGAACCGAGACAACTACATCCGCTCCTGTCGTCTCCTTCCGGATGGTCGGACGTTGATTGTGGGAGGGGAGGCGAGCACGCTGTCAATCTGGGATTTGGCCACGCCTACTCCCCGGATTAAGGCAGAGTTAACATCATCAGCACCAGCGTGTTACGCTCTGGCCATCAGCCCGGACTCCAAGGTCTGCTTCTCTTGCTGCAGTGATGGAAACATCGCGGTCTGGGATTTACACAACCAGACGCTCGTTAGGTAAAAAAGACCTTGCTGTACATAGACCGAAATACCTTTCCACCACAGTATTGACCTGTCTCATCAGCAGACTCTCAGCCCTGGCTGATTTATCCTTTATGATTACAACTTTAGTCGCCAAGAGGCAGAATATTTAGCAATAACATGCAATAAGAGTGGCTGCTGATGAGAAATATTGAAAGAACGTCACGTTTTGTATTTTGGGATGCAACTGCCCGTGCAGCCTCTGATGCTAGGATGACAGTGCGTCTTTGTTTAAACATTTCTCTCTTTGTTTAACTCAGAATGTATATGTGTGTCCTGCAGGCAGTTCCAGGGCCACACAGATGGAGCCAGCTGTATTGACATCTCCAATGATGGCACTAAGCTGTGGACCGGAGGCCTCGATAACACAGTCCGCTCCTGGGATCTTAGAGAAGGACGGCAGCTTCAGCAGCATGACTTTACATCACAGGTACACACTTTTAACAACAGTGGTCATTGGAAAACTTTGTATTAAAAATAGGATCCCCAGTAAGACATTACATTTTAGCAGCTGGTCAAATATTAAGTAATAATTCTTGTATTTTCTGTCCAGATCTTCTCTCTTGGCTACTGTCCAACAGGAGAGTGGCTCGCTGTGGGAATGGAGAGCAGCAACGTTGAGGTCCTTCACGTCACCAAACCTGACAAATACCAGCTTCATCTACATGAAAGCTGTGTACTCTCCCTGCAGTTTGCCTATTGTGGTAAGCAACCAGCTCTCTTGATCTCGGCCGATTTACTCCTCCTTTTACTCATTTTCCAGTTTTGCCCATCCTATAGTCTACCTTAGAACTATCCCCTTAAAAATGATTGGTTTAAATGGGTGCTAGGACTTAGTTCTGCCTTAGTAGGATTGTTTTGGGCATTTAATTTTTTTATTAGATAGTAGAGCATAGAAGTAGGCACGAAATTGGTTTTGTCTATTGTGTTCCATATAGGGGTTTTTCTTTTTCACAGTGTAATCAAATATTGTCAATGATGTCATTATCTACACTTGTGTTTCACCCTGAGATTTCTCATTTTGTCTGTGTTTCTCTACCAAGGTAAATGGTTTGTGAGCACAGGAAAGGATAACTTACTAAATGCATGGAGAACACCCTATGGAGCCAGCATATTCCAGGTTGGGACAACCAATCACCACATTCGTAATTCACATAGATAATAAGCATTTCCAAAAGCACATCATTGCATCAATGCAATGACTGGAAACCATGACATCGTTATGGTGTCCTCAAAAAGAGCATTCTCTGCTGTAGGAATAAAGTTGAAATCACATGCGAAAGTTGCAAACATGTCCACTGTTAGAATCTGCAGTGAAATATTGCTTTTAGTGTTGAAACGCATCCTGTCTCATTTGCTGCATCAGCATGTATCTCTATGACAACCTCATCAAACATGTTATAGCTACTGTATCTTATTAATCATTCAGTTATATTGATTGGAATGAGAGTACTAGACAATTATATTTTCTAAGAGCATAGTTTTAAAACTTTAAGTACTCTATTGCACTCACAGAAGCAGTGACGTGTTCTTGGTCTTACTTTGTGAATAACTTTTTTTTCCTTATTCCTTATATAATTATTCTTTCTTTCTCTTCAGTCTAAAGAATCCTCCTCGGTGTTAAGCTGTGACATATCTGTGGATGACAAATACATCGTCACTGGTTCAGGGGACAAGAAGGCCACTGTTTATGAGGTCATCTACTAAATCTATGGAAAGAAGGCCGGGACCTTTGCTCCTCCAACACACCAGATATGTTTCTAGACATTTTTAGACATTTTCAACTGGAGTAAGAAATCACAAACAAGAAGGACCATGATGGCACATTCTTATTTCTTTTACATCTTCCGAGGAGACCGAAAGGAGACAAACATTTTTCATGCACATATCTGTTGTGCCTGTAGAGATGACTCCATTTAAGCGGGGTATTAACGGGAGCAGCTGGATGTTTAATAGGAGAGGACCTATTTGGATGTTGTCTCAACTGCTTGTTGCTACAGACTGCACTGGGATCAGTTACAGGGACCAGACAATGACTTAACCAAATGGGGCACTGCATTGTTTTGACTGGGACCAGCTCTCCTGGAGAACACAGGGCTGAAGATCAGATTCTAAAATATACTTGATTCGGTGTCAGGACCGTGGGCAGAGACCCTGGAACGAACACTCAAACCAGAGATGGAGGACAGTGAATGCAAAACATGTTGGTTTGTTGCAGACAGACAATGCGCACAGCCTGTTGATCTCTCAGCTCCAACTCTTTGACCTTAGAACCTCAGCTTCCTGTTCTGATACGCCTACACTGTCTAAAAAAAGTACCTTTTCTGTTAACAGTGAGTCCTAGCCTCACTAAACTGCACTGTAGGGGTATCTGTCCACCTACATGCTTAGTACACACACAAAATAACAGTTTTAAACACACTGAAGGCCATGTTGACCTGTCTAGCATCATGCTGTTGTTCATTTCTGTGATAGGTTAGTTTTATCCTTATGAAGCAAAGTTGTTTTTTATAATTCCTACCCATTTCAGATGAAGCCAGAGAGTATTCTTGACTTTGGAGCAACAATTAGCTCACCAAACCATCCAGGTTTCCAGAGCAGGAGGATATACTCTTAATTGTTGTTACAGAGGGCTTAACTCTCAGACGTTTTTCCCCTTCTATTTTTTGTGACCCTGCTTGTAAGATCAGTTAGTGAAAACCTGAAGGGTAAAAAGATTTCAGAGATTGAATTAATCGTCAAATTCCATTAATCTCCCTTTTCTAATGTATCTGTTTCAACAGATTATTTCCCCGCTCATGTTTTTCACATGGATGTACTCCACAGGCAACATAAGCCTTCATGCTGTAATTTCTTCTGTTAACTTTATAGCCCTTACGCTATAAACGTGAGCCACAGTGTGTGTCATCAGCTGCACATGTTGACAGAGCCCCGCCTTGACTCACACTATTACTAAATTGACCTGAACATTTCAGAAACTCAGTATTGATAATTGGTCAGCTAGATAAAGTTTTAGATTTACAAATAGCCTCTTTGATATGGTCTTGTTGAAGCCGAGACTTCGGCCTGCTGTTGGTTTTGATGCAGTTCATTTGCCTGTGGTCTCTTTTACAATAAGTTGATTGCTTGAGGTCATAAGGATAAAAAAAGAATAGCCTCAAAATAAATGAAGGGGTAACCCCTTAAAGGTGCTCTAAGCGATGTCACGCATCTTTTAGGCTACAACATACAGCAAACACTCACTATTTGCGAGCTGCCTGTCCCCAGAACACACAAAAAAGGCAGTCTCTGTAGACTGCCCAGGGTCTACAAACGGCAACAAAAACAAACTGTGCCAACCTGCACCATGACGCATACACAAACAGCGTTCTAGCCAATAACCGACAAGGATTTGAGAATCATAGAAGGGAGGGGACGGGATGAGGAGGAGGGAGGGGCCAGCTAGTCTTGTTTTGTTTGATAATACTTTGAACGTCAACAAGAAGTAACATCACCCAACATCGCTTAGAGCACCTTTTAATTTGAAATAAAAATAAGTGATTACTGTCCTCACCATTGTAAATTCACCCAGCCCCTGCCTTCATCACTCTTTGAAACACATGATGTCTTACTGTATGGGTGGTTAATCACGCTTCATAACAGGGACCAACTATACTTCTAAAAGATCATGTTGACAAGTAAATTAACCTTGTGTTTAAACAAGTGAAAGTCCATTCTACCATATTCACTTAAGAAACATCTTAAAAACAGAATTGCCTTTTTATTTTTTAAATACTGTAACTTGTTTCTGCTAATATTATAAGTGGGACATTTGTGAAATTGCCTTGAAAGTACAACGGTGTCATGTTGTCCTTCCACTTTACAGAACATTTAAGACTACAAGCAATATTCAATTATTTGTCAAGATAGTCTTACAGAGAAAGGTGCAGTTGTATCTTAGCTTCAGGAAGGAGTCAGTTTCAGCCAATTTAAAGTCATTAATTTCATGACCTTGTGCTTAGTTTTAAATCTATTTTTGTCTGTTAAATGTTTGTAAAAATGTATATATGTTTTTTTTTCTTACAGGACATGCTTTAGAAATAACAAACTGCTTTTGTACGTCTTTTACATGGAACACGGCTAATCAGGAGAAATACTTAATGGTCTTAATGCTTGCTAATCTAAATTGATTGAAATATCTAGACAATAAATGTGGTTTTTTTGTAACTAGAGTGCGTCATTGACTTTCTGGGTGGGTACAAGAAGAAGCTAGGACCTCACTGATAAAATCTTTTGGATTTATTATAGATAATTGCGATGGAGGCTCAGACTTTTGAGAATCAGCCTTGTAAACAGAAGGTGGTTTGGATTCCAGACAAAAACTTAGATGGTGAAAGTTAACTAGTGTGTAGTCTATATCCTTGACGTTCCACTTCCGGGATTGCTCCCATGCCGCAGGGAATTCCGCGGAATGCAAGTATTTCCTTCCGCTGGAGTTTTTTAGTCGGTGGATTTACGAGGACTACGGTTAACTGCGGCTCAGATCTCTGCATGGTAAACTGAGACCGCTAGGTAGACTATCTTTAAAATCTGAGTTTTCTCTCACACAAATAATTTACAGCGACTATGCGGGGCTTGGCGCCACCCATGGTGATTGTGATTGGTTTAAAGAAATGCCAATAACCAGAGCATGTTTTTCCTCCCATCCTGGAATGCTGTGTAGACTAGCCAGACCTTCCTCCGCATCGCAGTGTGTGGATGGTCTGGAAAAGCGAGACTAACTGTGTGCTGGTGATAGCACAGTGGATATGACACATGCCTGTGGGAGATCTGGGTATGATTCCCACTGCAATACATAAACCAATGTGTCCTTGAGCAAGACACTTAACCCAAATTTGCTCCAGAGGCGTGTGGCCTCATATATACAGTGTGTGTGTGTGTGTGTGTGTATATATATTTATATTTATATATAGCAATTGTAAGACACTTTGGATAAAAGCATGAGCTAAATGACATGTAATGTGACAAACTAGTGCGTAGCCTTTCTTCATGGTTCCCTTGCGCAAAGTAAATTACTCAACTGAACTGCTCAGTTGCCAGCAGAGGATAATGGCGGCCCTCATATGGGTTTGAAATGAAACGTACTTGTTGCAGCATAAAGAACAGTTTTGCAACATGTTTTAGTGTTGATGGTGTTACACTAAGTTACACATGTCTGCACCTCACTGTAAGTGCATTCTCAAAGTAAGAATTTCTTTTGGTTTATTTTCAAAGACGCATCGACATGGTGCTGAAACCTTTTCACTTTTTTTAAAACATCAACAGCCTTTGTCATTGGGAAGGTGAATGGGTCGTACTGGCTTAAACTGAAGTGATTCAGAATAAAGATTTTCTCTGAACATTATGTAAGTTATTTAGTCACAACAGTGAAAAGATAAAGCAAAATGGAATCCACCTAAGTACGGTGGTCTTTTTGTTCATATTCATGTTTCACAACCCCTTAGTATGAATTTAGGTAGCTACAATCTACATTTAAGTTCTTTACTTTTACCATCTTGCCTGTGTACAAATTTATGAAATGACAAAACTGGATGCATTTACTGTACGTTGTGCACTTGACTGCATATTGTATGTATGACTGGACTAACACTGTACAGGAGATGAACAACATCCCGTGAAGATGGTGATTGAAATGTACTTGAATGGGATCAAGTCTCTGGAAGTAGTACTGAGTGTGACTCCATGTTACGCAGCAAGCAACTTGACCTAATGAGTGTGGGCAGCTTGAAAGGCTCCAGCTGAAAGTATAGTCGTTTGCTGCTACTTTAACATTGTTTTAATGAAACTTAGCTAGACTGCAAGTGCCACATGCCAAATATTGTCTACAATCAACTATTCTCACCAAATCACATTTGTTGGTCCAATGAAGACGAGATGGAAATCCAATGTCCACAAAAAGTTCCACCCAGGTTAAGTATTCTTGGCATGCA
Source organism: Etheostoma spectabile (assembly GCF_008692095.1). Classification (NCBI taxonomy): domain Eukaryota; kingdom Metazoa; phylum Chordata; class Actinopteri; order Perciformes; family Percidae; genus Etheostoma; species Etheostoma spectabile. The sequence goes on from NC_045737.1 coordinate 5,351,985, forward strand.
AGCTTGTTTACTTTCTACAAATCAGCTCTGACTTCTGTGTTTTTAATCGACATGCATTTACATATATTATTGCCAGTGATGATGTACATATGCTGGCAAAAGTTATTACATACTGTATATTGTGTATAGGTAGTCAGTGTTGTTTCACCTACAAATCACATTCTTAGCAACTATTGGTATTCAATTCAATTCAATTTTATTTATATAGCGCAAAATCGCAACAACAGATATCTCATTGCGCTTCTCAGAAAAGAGCAGGTCTAGACCGTACTCTGTGATGTTGCAATTGATTAGGGAGATGGTATAATGCATTCCTCCAACAATGTTATTCCTAATTATGATATTGCTTTCCCTATTGTCTATGTTGTTTTCCTGCTTTTAGTTTCAGTTTCAGCCTCTTGTGATCCTAAACGGTATTAAGTGGGTAAAGGTGAATAATGAAGAAGATGGATGGGCCACACGACCAACTGGGGATGTTTCAGTCTGCTGGAAAGAGAACTTACTGGTGAGTTTATGTGGATTTTATTTTAGCCTATGTTGTATTGATAAGGATATATAGATACAGCTGTTCAAATCAAATCTGTGTTAAATAACCAAGTCCAATCCCCTGCTCAATACTAACACCCACAACAAACAGACTCTCTCTCCCCTGATATAAACTGTAAATCTGATTAATTACTGTGAATATATAACTCTCTGTCTATCCCCGGCTTTTGCACAAACACACACAGTGTTGTACAGTATGAGGTGATTATGTGGTAATTACAGGAGTCACAGTTACAAAATGAAAGCTGATCCGTTGAGAAAAAATTGAGAAAATGTCACTCCAAGATTTCCGTCTATCCAGAGATTTCTGAGCTCTGAATCACCACGTTCTCTTTTGATCATTACTGCTGCTGCCTCTCTCTGATACACAGATGGATTATTCCCTCTAAATCTGCCAAATCCCTAATCCTATTTATCTCAACGCCACACAAAAAAAGATGCTCTCTTCCCACTGCTCATCTTATGTGTACAGTACGGATGTGAGTATACCTGTATTTCTACATTTAAGAAGACCTGTTCAGGACATGAGGTAGTGACATATTAGGCTGTGTTCACTTTAAAAATGCTCTGTTTTAGGATTTAAGGTCTAGAAAGAATGTATATTTGAGTTATTCAATACTGGGGATCCAAACACATACAGAAATACAAATAATTGTGTGATGAAAGTATGTGTATATGCATGTTATTGCTAAAATGTTAGCAAACAGGTGTCTATACACATCCAGCAGACAGAGAAACAGTTTCTGACCACCTGATGAAGCCAAGTCCAATATTTACTCTTCTTTTAACTCCTTTTTTGATCTCCACCAACTCTTGAGAAAAACGATCTGACTCTTTAGCTAAATGCACCAATATGTTGATCAGTCAGTCGCTAACTTTGTCTGTGTGCCGTCTGGTGCTTAGCAGGTAGTGTACAGTGGTAATGAGAGCTTGTTGGCTGAGCAGTTGCGACAGAAAACAATGCTAATAAGGTGAGAGTGAACCAAAACAGAAACGTTGTCAGCTGGAAAATTCAAACTCTGCTAAAAAAACCTCCATAAAGCTGAGAGGAACTGCAGTCGGGTTCATCACTACAAGTGACCTCTTTTACATCATACATAGTCATTTGATCCATTGTTACCGTCCAGATAGTCTCAACGGCGATTCATTTAGGGGACTGCTCCGGTCCCACCGGAAGACACACCGGATATCCCTCATTTTTGGACGGATGTCCCTCACCTTCTGCTTTCTTTGTAATGGCATTCTAAAGTCCTGTGGATTTATGAGGAATATGGTTAACTGCTCCTCAGATGTCTGAATCAGAGTTTTCTGTTGCACGACTAAAACAACTTGTGAGCGAGCACATGTTCCACCAACACAAGTTCTTTCCCGAGGCTATTTTGCAGCGGCACCGTTATTGTGTCCGGCGCTTAGCGATCCCAAGACGATTGAGATTGGTTTAAAGAAATGGCAATAAAACTCAGCATGTTTTTCTTCTATCTCTGTGAGTGCTGTGTGGACCAGCCAGG
>NC_045737.1:5354048-5361548 GCF_008692095.1 Etheostoma spectabile
CAGCTCTATCCACCGTACTAATCTAATCAATTACTTGATTTTTATTTTCTTTATTTGAGATGTGTCATATATATAGTTTTTCATCAATCAAAAATAAAAGTAAGGCTTTGCCATCACTGTGATGTTGTTGACATTTTTTACACTGAGTTTGTACACATAGCACAGTAGAACAGTAGAAGGAAACCAAGCTACAATGCACCCAGATTAAATTGAATTTAAACAAAAACGAGCAAGGGATTACGAGAGTGCAGCTGCTGCCATTGTGAATAAAACCAGGCCTTTTAAAACCATTACATCCTGTTATGCTGTCTTCAAGCCTCCTCCTCCTCTTTTCCTTTATCCTCCTTTCTCTAGTCCTCCTCTCAGCCTCATTTACGTTTCCCTCCTCCCTCCTACGTTCTTCCAAAGCCTTCATCTACGCAGATGTTTTTCCCTTTTCTAATTTGTTTTCTCTTTTTGTACCTCCAGGCCCCACACTCCCTTCTTCCCTCATCTTTCTCATTGTACCTAGTTATCTTTTATTTGGTAAACCGATTTTCTCTCCTCTCAGGAAATATACTCACCTTTTTCTCTCCTTTATATCCCCTGGGCTTATTTGCTTTTTTCCTCAGTTTTTTTTTGCCCCAACCTCCCCAGTTGTGTGTGTGTGTGTGTGTGTGTGTGTGTGTGTGTGTGTGTGTGTGTGTGTGTGTGTGTGTGTGTGTGTGCTAATGAGCTTAGAGCTGCCTCCTCCCAAGGTGAGTGTGCCATGCTGAGGTATCAGCGCTGCAGGTATCAACCAAACATCTGCCTGGCTGAGCACCACACACCACACCGCACCACACAAGTACAGTATAGTCATGCACACGCACGTACACACACAGCTGACTGCTGCACAAGGGCGATAGCACAACTCTGTCCTGTCAACATGCAGGATAATCAGCTGCTGGTTGTGGGTAAGCTGTAATAATCCCTCGCATGGAATATGGAACATTAGAGAGTTATTCATAGGACAGAGATAAAGGTGTATTATGTTTGTGGTGTGTTGTGTGTGTGGTGTGTGTGGTGTTGTGGTTGTGTGTGTGTGTGTTGTGGTGTGTGTGTGTGTGTGTGTGTGTGTGTGTGTTTCATTTCCATCTTTAATATGCATCTCCACCTGAAGCACCCACACACACACACACACACACACACACACACCACACACACACCACACACCCACACCACCACACATGCACACACACACGCACACACACGCACACGCACACACACACACACACACACACACATCAGTCTACACCAGCAGCTAAACATCAGCCTAGCCCCCTTCCAGAGATGCTGCAGCTGCTGAAATGTTCCTTGCCAGAGCCACAAAGTCTTAATTAAGAACTACATCCAGAACAAGCCTCATTTAGTCAGAGAAACACCGGGGAGTACTGCACCACATTTACCTGTCAAGACAGAAAACTTTTTTTCATCCCAACTCATAACTTCATCAGTGCAGTGTCACAGTGTTACAGTTAAATTAGGATGTAGTGTGCGAAGTCATAGTACAGTATGTCACAAAATGTGTCATTATCAACAAACAATGTATTTATTTGTCATGTAAAATCATGAAAGTTGTCACTATAGTGACAATTCAGTTAGACTATTTTTACAACGGAGTACAGAGGACTGATAGAGAGTATTCGTCACATGGTGCAACAACATTCACCTGAGGCTTAATAACAGCAAAACCAATGAACTTGTGGTGGACTACCAGAAGAACAGCCTGTCCTGGTTGTCATCCAGGGGGAGGAAGTGAGATGGATGGGCCAGTTGCCCGGTTGTTGTGGAACTGATCAAAAACATTGGCCAACCCATTTTTCCCTGTCGACTGAAAACTCATCATCACTTGATCACTCTATAAACTATAGGGTCTGCTAATCGGAAACATTATTAAGCTTCAACATGAATCATTTCAACGGATGCACACGCACACGTTAACTATCTCACTATTCATCCCAAATTTTAGATTTATACTCCACAATAGATTGCAAAAAGGGAACTTTCTCATCCACCATCAGATAATAAGGAAATTAAAACTCCTGTGTCACCTTCTAGGTCATGCTAATCCTCTATCTTTATTCTTTTAGTCTTGGCTCTGTGACTGCACACACACATTCAGTAAGGGCAACACACAAAATGTTCCATAATCATGCCGGATTTAACAGCTAACAGCGGATACAGATCCTAAACGGTGTGGGTCCTCCTCAGAGTCCGGCTTTTCAAGGGTTTTAATCAGTTGAATATGTGCATGGCTACTTGGCTAATCTGCTGGTTAATCTTACTAACACTTTTTATGGGATTGCTTGCTGCAGCAAGGATTACCGCACCACAGATCACAACCTGATTTCCATAATCCTCTTCTTGTGATAAAACTCTGTTTGTCCCACATCCCGTCCTTTTGTCATACTTTGCAACATCACCCATTTATTTCATAGATTTGTCGGTGTAGTTCTTCTGAAGGCATTCTCACTCCCACAGTCACATGGGGGGGGGGAAAACTTTCAGTGAAATGGCAATAATGACCATAATGTAAAACTGCTTTTTTAGACATTTAGTCTTTACCTGTAATCACAATGGAAGATCAACGTCAAATTTTAAGTAACTTTCTGTTATTTTTGGATTACTTTGCCATCACTGTATCATGAGGTGAAGGTTCAGGTTTTGTTTTAAATCACAAAGGTCTTGAACAAATACAGTCTGAGTTGGATCGAACAAGAAATCTTATTTATATAAAGAAAAAAATATAACATAACCATGAGCCAGAATTTGTTTGTGTGAACAATATCGGAACAAAAAGGTAGAATGAAGTTCAAAATGGGTGTGACACAGGTTTTTGTCATTGCCACTGTCAGCTACAGCCTAGCAGAGACATTAGCATGGCTGTAGGTGCTTTATCTTGGGTGGACATTACAGTAATGTTCCCCACTGCCCACTGAGGATTTGTGGAAAAAATATGGAGCAGATCCGCCACTAGGAGGCGGTGTTTTAAAAACCTTTGCAATACTTTCTCCGATTAACATGTAAGTTAACTCAGCAGTTCCCGGTGGTCCGCTGAGGCTTTGTGAAAAAAAATGGAGCCTACGATTATTTTTCCAAATTACTCTTCTCTCAACCTGCATCCGACGCGCGTTGCCTTCACTGTCCTCGGTCGCGCCGGGATCATGGACCCCGTTCATACCTGTTTGCAGGTCTGGCTTGACTTTTTTGTTGTTTTTGTATAGGATGCACAAACGCATTACTCTAATCTTGCTTCACAGTTTTCCATAATCAAAACAATTTGGAAGTTGGGAGTATCATTTGAATGGAATGGCACATTTGAGTAATTTGACTCAGGTGGAGATTGTTTCCGGGGGAGACAACCACAGAAGTGGCACGCTGATGGCTACAAACCACACACTTTCTACACAGAGAACACTGTTGAAGAAAAGGACACTGGAAGACTATTAGTCTAGTTTTCCCAAAAAAACACGACTTTTGTAGGTATACCTTAAGCTTTAGCAGCTGTGTGTCTTTGTTCTACCCGTCCAGGTTAGCTTAGCCTTGTAACAATACCCAAAAATATAAATATGGCTAAAAACAAGGACAGCAAAGTTGAACATGGTAAACAGAAACATTTGATATGTAAAGTTTCTGTTGAGCTGTATGTATTGAACAACAGTTTACACCTGAAATAGTAGCTTTCTGACCACTGAAATTTCAGTATTGAACAGTTGAATTTAAGGAATTGACTATATTTTGAGCGGTATGTTGCAAACTGTGTATAGTAGTTTCATCATCCTCACAATACTGACTACAATGATGGTTATGATTGTCTCCTTGAAAACAACATTAAATATGTATGCATGTCTGTGTCTACATGTGTGTCTGCAACATATTTGCCACAGTGATTGATTTTTGTCTTTATCTCTAGCTGTCTCTCTCTCCACTACTCTCCATTTTCTGCTCCGAGGGTCTGGAGAATCCCCTCATGTGGAGAGAAGCTACGATAAAGTAAAGCAGAAGTGGGGGAGGGAGAGAGCGAGGGAGAGCAGGAAGAGGAGAGGATGTAGGAGACAGACTGAGAATTAGGATGGGAGTTGAATGTGATCAGGGGAGGAGAGACAGAAGAAAGGAGGGGGAGAACAAGGAGAGGAAAATGGGGAAGGAGAGGACGGGAGTGTGGACGTTCAGTGGTGAGGGCGGTGGAAATGGGGCTTTAACTGTATTACACTCTGGCAGCTCCATCTCCATCACTTTATGGGTGACTGTGTAAGCTTGTGTTTACTTGGAGACCGTGTGTGGGTGAGTGTGTGTGTGTGTGTGTGCGCGTGCATGTGTGTGTGTTAGTATCACCCCCATGGGGCCTTTACTCTGTCAGTGCTCAGCCATAATCAGCCTCTATCCCTCTTCTGATCCATCTCCACCTCTATCTCCCCTGCTACTATCACCCACCTCGCGCTCTCCCTCCTCCCCTACCCTTGCCACTATTTTTCACAGTCCCTCACCCCTGCTCCTCCCACTTCACACACATGCACAAATGCACACACACACACACACACACACACACACACACACACACACACACACACACTCAGCTAAGTGTGTGTACTGTATGTGTTTGTGTGTGTTTGAATCGATTCAGCCTCGGCCCTTTCTAAGCCTTCTACAAGCTCCATTGACCTCTCACTCTCTGCTAAGCAGCATCTGTTTCACACTATTGCTGTATTCCCTATCTCTCCATCTCTCTCTCTCTCTCTCTCTCTCTCCATCTCTCTCTCTGGATTCCCTTGTCACTCTGTCCTCGCCTGTCCTTGCTCTTTTGTGTTTTAGTGCCTCCCTTATTCTCACAATGTTTTGCTGATTTTTTTTCAAGCCTCTTATACTCTCTCTCTATCTCTCTCTCTCCAACCCACACATGCTCCATATTGATTACAGTTTTTCTCGATTGCTTAAAGACATATTTCTTGAAACCCTCACCCATTTTCTCAAAACTGTAAACACAAAACCAATTTCTCAAACTATATTCATGAAACACCTGACTCTGCTGGCAAAATCAAGCAATGCTTACAGATCATACACACAGCCAGTCAATAACTGGCACACAGGGACAGACTGGGCCCACAATGGGACCCTGGCGTTTTGGCCCAGACCGGCCCACCACATAAGATCACAAACACCACCTTTCCTTGCACTCCCCTGAATGTGTATAGCCTACCAACTCCTACTCTTTAAAACTACTAACGCCATGTACATATATATATATAGAGAGCGGTTCCCTGCCAATCAGAAGGTTGTTGGTTTAATCCCTGGCCAGTGCAAGACACTGAACCCAGAGTTTCCACAATGTTACGCATCGGATTGGAAATGTGTGTGTGTTTATCTGATGAGCACCTTGCATGACAACCTCAGCCAAAGAATGTGTGTGTGAATGGTTCCTGTACTGTGTAAAAGTACTCTGAGTAGTTGTTAAAACTAGAAAAGTGCAATATAAATACAGTCCATTTGCATTACAGTGTGAAATGTGTTTTGGCGAGTGAGAATGTGTTTAGAGTTTTGCAAGAAGACGGATTGATTTGACAAATGGGTTAAGGCCACTAAGCATTTAGTTCAGAGAATGGAGTTTAGTGTTGCTGTAATGCTCAGTTCGACCGAGTGAAAAATCTTAAGTGTTTACAGTTTATTGATAAACAGGCAGGTAGGTTTTGATGGCTTCCTAGTGACATCCTGGATTTAAAAAGCCTAACTGGACAATGACTGCTCTTGACCAAAACTGTCTTGACTGTACTGACCTTTCAGATTACATGTGCAGTAGCTGTAGTGCAAACCTCGTCACACTATCACTAACTGTAGCTTTTGCATTGCCTTCAAGTGTAGTTGCTATGTCACCGAACTGTCACACTAACACATGAATACTACATTAATACGTTTGGCTATACCAGTTTTGACATTACCTCTTCCTGGAGGATCTTTAGGTATTTTCAGTGAAGACATCATTGACAAAAAGTCATGGAATCGTACCCAGACTGAACACCCTTCGCTCATAAGCTGCTAAGCAAAATTTAAATATCTACAGGTCCACCAACTGCCATGAGGAATACATTAAAGGCCTAATATTTGATAGGACAGCTTAGATATTAAAGGAGAGAGGGAGGGGGAATGACATGCAGGACCCGAATCCACAGCTGCTGCGTTGTGGACTGTGGCGTGGCCTCTGCATGGGCGCGCTCTACCGGGTGAGCTACCCAGGCGCCCTATGAGGAATAACTTAGACCGCTGGAAGCACTGGTAAATTAATGCAGAATGTAGTGGCCGTAGTGTTCGTTTTTTTGCCAACATATACAGTACGTCATGTAAAAAAAACTGAAAGGCCTTTGTTTTGGCATCACGTTACAGTGAGGTAGCACTGACTCAGAATAAAGGAAGTTGGTGTGCGTCTCTAATTTTCCCGGGAGAGACTGCAAGACGGGCTGTGACTCACAGCTCAGAGAGGAGATAATTACTCTTCACCTCTCTTCCTCTCATCTTCTCCACCCTTACATCTCTCCATCCCTCCATCCTTCCCTCGACTTTCTCTTTTTTTTCACCGCTGCTCTTCCTCTCCAGCTGAGTGATTACCCCTCATTAAAAATCAGAATAAAACATTGTTAGCACAGATCGTTAGGGCGCTCTCTCCCCCCTCTCTCTCACCCACTACTCTGTCGCTAGCACTCAGCACCGGCGCTAAACGAGCGGCCTTTGAGGAATGTTATTCTAATTCCAATTAGCTCTTCAGGCTTGGAGGGAAGCCAAGTCCCCAAGAAAAGCACTAAAGCTACGGGCACACGCGCACCAATGAGAAGCAAAGAAGGGCATACACACAAAATCACAGGCACACATGCTTGAAACAGAGCACACACGCATACATGCATAAATACACTGAAGGGATGTGCACTCTCATTTTCAAGAGACCAAACACACACACACACACACACACACACACACACACACACACACACACACACAACCACACCCCACCACACCACAACACAACTGATCCTCTGAGAATAGCAGCGGCTAATGGCTTTGGCAGCACTCTCATAGGGACCTGAAGAGCAATTAGGCTCCAACTACACATTGTAAATCCCTTCTGATTACTGTGTGTGTGTGTGTGTGTATATACGTGTCTGTGTTTGTGTGTGAGTGTGTGTGTGTGTGTATGCATGTCTGTGTTTGTGTGTGTGTTAAGCGCTGTTTATCTGCCACCAATTACCTTGCCCTGCCACAAGAGACGCACACTGAATAAAGTAAGCTATGAACACACGCACACAACCCACACACACACACACACACACGCAACACCACACACACACACACACACACACACACACACGCCACATACAAAAACACACACAGATTTGTTCAGTGCATACCTCAGGTAAATGTGCACAGTCATTCCGTGAGCAGGACACACACACACACTCTCTCTCTCACACCACACGCACACACACACACACACAC
>NC_045737.1:5363065-5375206 GCF_008692095.1 Etheostoma spectabile
TAAGCCAATCAGAGGTAGAGTTGGGTTGGTGTTCAAAAGCCTGCATAGTTGGACACACAACGAACAACACAAGAGAGCATGGCAAGGTTTGGCTAGCACAAATAATCCAAAAGTAGATTTCTCTAAATAGAAGTTTAGCCATTACTGTTCCCTCCAAGAAATCAAAAGAACAGATGTAATTGTGAAATGCACATTATGGATTACCCTGGACAAAAGTGCCTATCTACGTCGGTGACAAGTAATTCACACTTACTTGAACACATTTCAACGTTGCATGATTCCACAAAATTAGTGGCCAAGACCATCGAAGGAGAAGGAGACAATGGCAAAAAACCTAAGCAACGGAAGCTTGATTTTAAGGAATTGAATGAATTGAACATGCACATGTGTTTAAAGTTCCGTTGAAGAGGGGTGGAGTGGTCCCATTTGAACATTTAAAATTTTACTTGAAAGTAACGCAATAGTTACTTTTTGATTTAACTAGTTACTTTAATAATTTGTAACTGAATAACTAATTTAGTCTCTGTTTTGGAAGATGTAACTAGTAACTTGCCCAACACTGGACACAACAGCAGTTTCTTGGGAGAAAGTCCTGTTTGATTAACCCATCCATCCACCCCCAACTCCTCCCTATTAGCACTTCAGGTACGCCACCTGACTCCCTCCTAAGAGGCAACCCTGCAAGTCCTTGCTCACGATTACACGGGCTATACAAATTAAATAGTGCATTACTTTGCGTAAGTCTAAGTTCGAACAGTGAATGATATCCGCATGCTCCTCACCCCTCTCACTTTTCACTGTTTTTGTATTGTCTCTTTTTCAGGCTCTTCTTCTGTCTGCAGGGATTTTGCTTGAATCAAATAAAATCAAAATCAAAATGAAAGGAAATCATGTTTGATGCTTAGTGACAGATCTGTGGTGCTCAGAAGAGGCACAAAGAAAGCAGACACAGTGAGAAGAGAGCATGTGCCTTCCTGACCTACATGATAAACCACAGATCAAAAAAGAGACCAAAGGAGGCCACAATGTCTGTTTGTATGTGGGTGTAAAGGCAAGAAAAGTCCCATGCTGTGTGCTTGATGTGTGTATCATGTATACTGTATAAGTGCTCATGTTTAAATGAACTCTTAAGCTTCCTGAATTAATTACTTCAAGTATAACTGTCTACTAGGAGCCATTTCCATTTAAACAGCTGTTTAACGTAATTATTTAATTTCATAACATTATTTATTATTTAATTTATTATCAGGTGAGCGAGAGGGACGGCTCTATCATTAGCTGTAATTGCTCTGCTAATGATATACTGGGGGTAATTGTGTGTCCATACATAGTATGAGTGTGTATGTATGTGTGACCTATTTGTTTATGAGGGGCTCTGTGTGTGTGTGTGTGTGTGTGTGTGTGTGTGTGTGTGTGTGTGTGTGTGTTGGTGGTGCTCGTGTGGTGTGCGCGTGTGTGTCTGCGTGTCTGCGTGTCTGCGTGTTTGCGTGTCTGTGTCTGCGTTGCTTTGTGTGATTTGTTGTCCACATCATATCCATTAGCATCCTCCTGACCTGGAGATGCTCCAGCCAATCAGATTTTAGTGTGGTGTCAGCAGGTGTCGTCAGCTCGCTGTGAGATTTATCAAAGTGACGGAGCGCACCGCACAGCACGGCAGCAACATTTATCTCTCGCTCTCTATTCTTTCTCACCATGCACCCCCCCCCCCCCCCCCCCACACACACACACACATGAATCACATCAGCATCATTCTATTTACTGCAGAACTTGCTCTTGCTGAAGAAGAGAAAAACTGACAAGTCCTAAACATGTACTAAAGGGACATTAGAACATATAGACTCACAATATGAGGCCGACAAGATGATGATACAAAACAGAAGAAGAAACAGAAGAAAAAGAAGAAGAAGAAGAAGAAGAAGAAAAGAAAGACTGTAGAACATTACAATAATGAGAAACAAGACATGGCTGATCAAAATAAATAATATTAGCAAAAGGACAAAGACAAATACAGAATAACATCAGTAAACATACATTATTAAAGGACCAGACACAAGAAAAGTACTAATTAGAACTCGTATCTTTCATAGTTTGGCTCTTCAGTCTGTATTCTGTGTCTGTATCTGTAACAACCCACCGAGATAACTGCTGAAATCTGTTAACACAAGAGCATTTTTCATATGAATTAGTGACAGATTGAAAATCGTATGCGTTGACTATTAGACATGTTGTAAGTAAACCCCCAAGTTGGATACTTTTATTTGAAAAGGAAACTAAATGCAAAGGTAAAATAAAGTGTTTCGTTGTAAACATCCATAACCAATTTACTGATTCGATGTGCTCACTCAGTGTTTTAGTGCTGACTTGCTTACTGCCTGTCTGATCGCCTCACTGCTTGTGTTTCTTGCCCGGCTGGACTTAAATTTTCAGATCTCAGCATATTCTAGTAAGCAATGGGTACAATGTAATCACAAACAATAGGTATAATGTTCACAACTACAGGAAAAAGATCCAAGTTGTGGTCAACTGAAATCCTCATCTAAGTTATAAATGCTAACTGGTATCTTGGGAATGGTTTTCCACATTTTGGACCCTAGTTGAGAAAAAACGCAACTTGAAATTTCATGTAACTGTGGTTTTGAACATCTGCAATGAAGACAAAGGGGTTATTCCACAACAGTAAGATATTTACACTTATTTATACTATTTTTCATATTTTTTATTCTAGTGCAAAACATTATTTTCATATCTGTGTAATGTTTACATATAAAATAGGGCTATAAAAACTGTTGTGATAGTACAAATCACATTGTCTTTTATGTCAGCTGTAGATGTTTGTTTTCTTAAAGCATAACTCTCGCCAAAATGCAACCATGGGTCTTTATGTGAATGCACTCCCATTCAAAAGGCCATTTGACCCCAAAACGATAATACGCTAAATCTTAAAAGTGGCGCCTCCATCCTAATTATGCTTTTAAACAAAAGTTTTGACTTGAGTACATTCACAAAAAGACCCAAGGTTGCATTTTGGCGAGAGTTTCGATTTAAGTTGTTTTTGTCTGTGGGATGTTCTGTCTGCATCTTTTATTACTGATCAAGTGTGGCGCTTTCAATTTCGTTGCATTTATAAAGGCTTTCTTTTCTATCGTAGTCTGCTCAATTAACAGTAATATATAAAATTCTCTAAAGACAACCTCAGTATCTGACTGTATCTTTGGCATGTAAATGGCTCTGAACTGCTCTTAGTTAAGTTGATTGCACACAAAACGTTCTCACATTGTAAGATTATCCCCTTAGGACAGTCAGACCATGCCACCCATAACCTTTGACCTTTCACTGTGCCACGACCCCATTATGATGATGTACAGCAAGCTCATTGTTTCCATGGTAACATGAACTAGTTGCACAGAGCAGCGCCACAGGGGAGTGTGTGTGTGTGTGTGTGTGTGTGTGTGTGTGTGTGTGTGTGTGTGTGTGTGTGTGTGTGTGTGTAGGGGGAACACACACACACATACATACTCTAATGGGGCTCTCCATCTGTCTATGTAAATCAATCCTGACCTTTGCTGAACTCTGGCTGTGCAGTTTGACAGTTAATCACTTGATAAGTGTGTTCTGTGTGTGTGTGTGTGTGTGTGTGTGTAAGTTATTGTCTCTTGTTTAGTGTAATTAAGTACAAAAAAACAGCTGGCCACCAAACCATCAGGCACAGTGGATGGATAATGGAAGAAGCACAGTGTGTGTGTGTGTGTGTGTGTGTGTGTGTGTGTGTGTGCGTGTGTTCCTTTCACATATGCACTGCAAACCTGAAGTTATCTAGACATTACAATATGTGAGAACGCAAATGTCCGAATCCATCGGATTGATGTTGTTTCATGGCATAATCGGAAGAAAACAAACATTCAATGGTGAAGAATAAAGGTAATTTACATGAAGACGGCAGAAAAACTGTATCTCCGGCATTTCATCTTTTTTTTTATTATTAGTTTTGGTGCTTCAAGTGAGAGTTTGTGAACTTGTCTGTTAGTGAAAGATGACAAACAGTTACAGGTTCAAAGGGCTTAGAATAGGTTTAATATCCGGTGTCGCTGTTGCCAGTGCCACCTGTAACCCAGTCAAGGAAAGGGCCAACAGAAACATAGTTTTGGCCAATCGGCGATGGTTGTGCCAGACTCCCGCTTTTGGCTGAGTCCATCTAATCTGTCAGAGGGAGAGCAGGAGTGCGGTTGTGAAGATCAACGTTGGTAGTCCCCAGAGACAAAGTTGGTAATTTCATGGATTCATTCATGGAAGATTAGAACCCAAATTAAAACGTAAAATACGCTAAAAGTTGCTAAATGTTAGAACATTTTGTCAAATTGCTTGTTATTACTGTGACTTATAAAGTGTCAGCTTTACTTAAAAACATTAGCTGACGTTATTGTTCAGTAGCTAGCTCAAAGATTATGGGCTGATGAAGTTACTGATTTAGCATGGGGGGTTAACACCGTTGCAAAGCACTGTAACTGTGTCAAATTCTCAATAGGGGCTGAGCCCCCCTAAAGGTCTGATCCTAGAAACCCCCCTGATCTGATGGAAGTAATTTGAAGTGTTGTTTGAGGGGGTGATCAGTGTCATTTGCATAAATGCTAGATGTTAATGTTTTCGGATTTTGCTGAATCAGACAAACAAGTTAGCAGCACGTCCGTCCGTTTGTCTGTCTGTCTGAAAAGCTGACAGTATAGACTCATACATAAACATATTAAAACATAAATATATACATTAATGTGTTTACTATAAATACTTAGGTTACAGGAAACAGTTTATTTTTATGTTTTTATCTGCATATCTATTTGCCTAATAGGAACCATGTTTTTGTTGTTTAGCTTACTTATATGGCATTAACCAAAGAGAGTTTAACAGTGTGTTGTGCGTTTCATTCTAAAGAATGAACAAATGAGTGACTATCTATCACTCCAAAGGGCCTTTCAAAACTGATCAAAAATTACGTTTGAATGTTCCTTCTAAAAAACACAGGTTTGAAACGATCGATATCTACTTTTGCACATGTCAAACATACTTGATATACATACCTACTTGTGTTGGAATACAATATATATTTATTTTAACAATGACCTGTCTTTTAAAAGATCTACATACCTTCACATTGCAAAATAAACTAACGTTAATAAACTAATTTCCTATACAGTGATATTTAATGTAAAGACCTCTTTCTCTCTCTCTGCACCATTAGCCCCCTAGCAATCAAGCTAGCTTACTAGCCAGCTTGCCAGCTTCTAAATTAGTAAAGTGTAACAACTTAATATTTCATTCACACGCTCTTGTCACATCATAGGAAAGCACATTGCTAACGCCAGATAAGTTTGGTTTGTCTAATTTTCTGTAGAATGAAGGCATGTTGGGTGGGTGGAACTAGCAAGCTAATGTTAGCTAAAGAGTCAGCAGCCAGCCGTTCGTTTGCTCCGCTCACACATTAGGGAGACTTCTTTGCCTAGAAAATTGATTTGTGGGCATTTGTGGAGCCTGGGCTAGTGACCGCTGTTTTTTTACAGTGTGTTCAGGGGACGGGCAGCTAGCGGTTAGTAAGCAATGTTTGCTGTATGTGAAAAAAAAAGTTAAAAAACACCAACCCTAAAAAAACGTTTGACATCGCTTTGAGCACTCTTAAGACACATTCTACTAGCCATGTAAGTAGCCTATCTTTATCTCTGTGAAAATATGTTTCTCATATGCTGGCACTGACTAGTGCATCAAATATGTATTAATAAACAAAATAGTCCTCAAAAAATTAACCGTTTTATTCAAGTTGTAGCAACTTTGCTAAAAACTACAGTGCCCAACTGTTTAAGGAAATTACATTACATTAATAAACATGTTTATACAGTATAATACATATTTACTATATAAAATTTATGTTTTCAGTAGTGAATATGTTTATGGGTAAGTGCCGGAGACAAGAAAAATAAGTCAAAAAGTATTCTTGTTGGTTTGGCCTTTTCACGGAATTTGTAAGCACTAAGAAAAAATACATATACTACAGTTACAGTATCACCTCTTTGTATGTTTATTTCCATAAAAGTATTTGTGATAAACTAGATGGCAGCTGCTCTAAGCCAAATCTGGGTTACAGTGTAAACATGTTCATATCGGCTGCTTGCCGGCGTGACGAGTTTGGTCAATATGCCAATACAGTTTTAAGACGAGATCTCTATTGTTGTGTTGGCTTGGACGGTCATTATGTCAATGGGCCCCTGCTTTGTGTGCAGACACACGCATATAGATGCCAATGGTCTGCCAATAGATTTGATAGATGAATGTGAATGACCACAATGTTTTTTTTAACCTTTCGACTCAGACAACCCACACTTAGTCAGATTTTTAGTGGTTAAAATGTAATTTTCAAATTCCAGTGGGGATACTGCCTGACAGGAATACTGATGTCTGGTCTCTGAAGGGGATTCAGTTCATAGACAGGGATTCTGTTCACATTGATTGCAGCTGCAGTTTATTAACAAGGCATCAATGAAATACTGTTTAGACACTGTAAAAAATACAGCCTGGCATGCTGTCAAATACTGTCATATCAACTTTGAAAAAAAATGCACTCACACACACACACACACACACACACACACACAACTATTCTCATTGTGACCTAATCACACTAATCTTTCAGATCACACTAACACACATTATAAAATGGCCTCTAATCCAGGCCCGACCTTCTACAGAGCGAAAAGACTGAGCGGTCATTGAGATAAACCAAACTGCAGCGCCTTTCTTTGTCATTACACTGAATCACATGTCAGATTAACAAATATATTTCTCATAATTGCTTTACTGTTTTATAACAGTTTAACAGGTATGGCGTGTTGAGAATCGGGTCAAGTGTGGTCTGTCTCTTAGGCCAGATTTCTGCCAAAACTTTTTTACTTTTTATTGGGTAAAAAAAAATCTATTCACATTTGAACTGTGATTCAAGCTCTACAGATTCAAAATTGATTCATAGAATTCCAAAATTTAATTCATTAGGGCCCGAGCACAGAAGTCCAAGGGCACCAACGGTGTCCTAGCACGAAGTGCAAGGAACCTATTGTTTTTGTGGTGATTATTTAATTATTTACTAACCGAACCGTCTCTCTCATTTGTGAGGGCTTTAGCATGTGGGAAAATTCACAAAAACTTGCACACATGTCAGACCTATGAAAAATGACAAATTTCTGTAGTCATTGGGCTCAAGCGTAGTCAGGGGGCTCCATAGTGCCCCCTAACGTGCACCCTGACTTTAAAAAAGTAATAATTTATACTAACTTTTGAGGGAACGTGTTTATCATCTGGAACTCTATCAAGCTATTTTTAGAAAAAATCTTTAAAAAATTACATTTTACAATATGGCAAATTTCATGCGAAATTTCTCATTTTACAAAGACTTGTTGGAGGACTTTAGGATCTACGAAAAATCTCAAAATCTGGCAGCCATGTGCAGAATATGAAACTCTTTTATATGAATACACTTTTAGGCTTGAGAGTGGTATGGTTGCTCTAAAGCGCCCCCTTAATTGGTTTTAGTACTTGGGCACATTTTTGACGGCCTCAATATTTACAAAAACTCACAAAAATTTGCGCCCACATAAACACTGGGAGCTTTGCGAGTCTGTTCAGCAATTTGGCCCATACCTGTAAGCGGGCTCCATAACGCCCCTTAATGTGTGGAAAGGTCTTAACTTAAACATAATCGTTTAACTTAAATAACATTGTTACGCCGATCTTCACCAGATTTGATACGCATATTGTTCTAATTATTGCAAACATATTTCCCATTTACCTTCATTAGCTTTGTCCAACCGGATGGCGGCCATTTTGACTTTAGGAATTTCTCTGTGTTTTGTATTCTTTTGAACTCCTCCTGGGCTGTGACTGCAATCTTTTTGAATCTTTGCAGGCAGTATCTAGTGACACTCATGATGAAAAATTATCCAAAAAATTTTGATAGTGCGAAAAATGTGCACGTTATAGAGTAGCAACTTCCTGTCAGGGTTGTTGAAAATGTAATTATTATTAGATCATTTTTATCGTGGAAAATGCACATCTTAAGAAATAGGTAGTTGCTGAGCGCACGTGGTTTCCCAACTGGTGTATACTTGTGTGTACTGCGCATCTTTTTCCTTTCCATATTTTGTAAAGTTTTCTTTCTGCCACATTTTAGGAATCATCAGAAATCATTACATTCATACTGTATATTCAAACATAAACCAACTGGTGTCTCATGGCAACAATAGAATCAAAGATAGAATGGAATAGAATCAATAACCATTTGAATTGAAAACATAAGAATACATGTTGTTGTTGTCATAACAACACACTGAATACTGGGACCCAACTTTAGTTCTGACCCACATTCACTCAAACAGCAGTTTGTATCAGAAAGTCATATGACTGTGACAATCCAGAGGTGCACATTGCAACAGAAGAAAAATCACTGGAAAACATGGACTTCAAGTCCAGAGAGATTCAACCCACCAATTTCTCTCTCAGTTACCTTGAAGAACAAGTACCGTGTGAGGACAGCGAGGCGACGCTCACCCAATGTGAATTTGAGGGGAGAGTTCACCTGATCATCCGAGAGGACTTGTAGGCCAGTCTCCTGGATCAGCTCCAACAACAGAAAAGGGCATTAGTTGGGGCCATGAGAAAGAGCTGATGCGGAGGGAGATCTGTGACTTGAAAGTTCAGCTTGATGAACGTGTCCACTCTCCACCCTTGGAAACAGAGCATCTGAAATCCCAGCTGGGAAAAATCAGCAACAGGTTGCAAAAAGCTCAAAAAGATTTGGACCTGCACTACTTCATTACTGAAGACCTGAAGGTTGAATTGAAGCAAATGAAGGGGGAGAAGGAGGCCCTGAAAAAGAAACTGGAGACTCAGAAGATGGAGCTTTGTAACGAGAGACAGAAGCTCAAGCTAAGTAAGACCCTCCAGCCAGGGGAAACAGAGCGTCTGAAATCCCAGCTGGAAAAAGGCCAAAAAAATCTGGACCTGCAGACCTTCATTACTGAAGCCCTGAAAGTCGATTTAAAGCAGATGAAGGGAGAGATGCAGGCCCTTAAAAATATTGTGGCGACTCAGAAGTTGAAGGGTCGAGAAGAGAGACAGATGCTCACGGTAGGTAAGACCACCAACGTGATGTTGGAGAGCCATCTGGAGATTGAGAGGGCTCAAGCTCAGGAGCTAAAGGATCAATTGAGAAAGGTGGAGGAAGCTCTCCTAAAACAGGACGAGGAGACAAAGTAGATTCTAGATAAATCCCAGGCTTCACATAGAGCCCAGCTGGAGATGCAGGACCAAAACAACAAGAACCTCATGGATGATCTTGAGAAAAAGTATGAACATCAGCTGGAGAGTCATCTCAACCAGTGGAAGGAGGAAAAATCATCCCTCCTTTAGGCCACAGAAAGCCTGAAGCTGACTCAGCAGGAAATAGAGCAGGAGTGGGAGAGGACTGAGAGCACCTTGAGGTCCCAGCTGGTAGATCTTCAGAGCCAGATCATGCAAAAGCCAAAGAAGAAGAAGTGGTACAAAAAACTTGTCCCTGGTGAGGAAGAGACAATGCATTTGTACTGGTATAGTATTGTCTGTCTGTCGTTTGGTCTGTTTTGTCTGTCTGTGTTGTCTGGTCTGTGTGGGTTCTGTCGTGTGGTCTGTCTGTGCTGTCTGTCTGTTGGTTTCTGTTGGGTCTGTCTGTGTGTCGTTGTCTTGGTGGCTGTCTGTCTGTTGTTGTGTGTGTCTGTTGTTTGTCTGGTGTCTGTTTGTTTGGTCTGTTGGTCTGTCTGTTGTCTGTGTGTCTATGGTCAGTCTGTGGTGTGAGTCTGTCTGTCTGATGTGTGTGTGTGTGCGTGCGTGCATGTGTATATGGGTTGTGTCTGTCTGTCTGTGTCTGTGTGGGTCTTCCTCTGTGTGTTGTGTGTTGTGTGTGGTGTGGTGTGTGGTGTGTGGTGTGTGTGTGTGGTCTGTGTGTGTGTGTATGGGTATGTGTGCGTCTGTGTGTGGTGTGTGTCTCGCAGGAAATTCTGCATAGAGGTTGTCGGGGGTGGATGGGTCAAACACATAGACCGTAATACGGTCTATGTCAAACACGGACTTTCACCCAGGAGAGGGGGTTCAGTCCGTGTGTCCTATTTGACGCTAAACGAGACAACCAAGCGCATGTACTTTTTTGCGTCAATAACAACGACAAAGGCACCTGACCAATTTAAAATTGATGCTGTTTATGTTCCCCGGGGAAATTACAATTTACACTGTTTGTTATGTAATCACTGTGAGTGGGCTCGGTTATGGTGCCTTTCTCAAGGGGTCTGGCAGCACCTAGGAGGTGAAGTGGATGCTCCAGCTACCCATCCACACTCGTACTTTGTTCCGTACAGGGCGAACAGCGCCCTCAGTTCCAGCCCAACTTCTACAGAATGAGCTACTGCTATTTGATGTTGTTGCCATCGACATAATAAAGAGTAGACGCCGCATTGGTAGGCTGAGCGCGAGAAATCCAGCCGCCATCTGGACTGGTCATTCTCGTTACTTAGCGCAGAAGATTCAAGCGCCAGACTGTGCAGCATATCCTGCTCAGATCGGCGGGTTTTTTTTAATCTTATCTCTTTAACTTTGGGTTCTGTAAAGAATTTGTATCTGCGTTTTGAAATTGCTACATAGTTAGTTTCGCAAGTTTTAAAGGGAGATTCAACCAAGTAAATGTGCGTTTAAATAAAAACTGCCACTTTCATTTCATACTGCTAGCCTACTTTGAATAAGTACTGGTACGCGTGCTTTGTTAGGGGTGCAAGATAATCAACGCAATATCGTTACAGCAAATCGTTATATAAGTGAGTATTATGGATGAGCTATAGTTATTGTGGGGGTCCAAAAGCAGCACTAATGTATGCTTATGTTGTTATTACATTGGGATTGTCTCTGCTTTGTTGGGTTTGTTTGATAAGACTTGCACGTTACTTATAAGATATATTATATATAATTATAATATATATATTATTATGTATATGTGTATGTATGATAGATATGATATATGATATATTAGTGTATATATTGTATAATATAATAATATATATATATATATATATTATATATATATATATATAGCCTTTTCAATAGCAAAGTGCTTGAGTAGAGTCAACACAACAATAAGAGAGGTGATCTGTCCAAATACTTATGTAATAAGAGCTGAGACAACTGGTCATTATCAAATATATCAAAGTCGCAATATGAATATGTTTATTGTGGAGCTGTCCTGTTAACTTTTTATGCATTTTTCCTGTTCGTAGACATGGTCCTTAGTATTATTAATGTGGACCAGTCAATTGACTGTCAGTTGAAATAAACCTTTGTTTGTGAGAAATTGTTGATTTGTTGTGAACGTATTTGTAATTTTACTATGTTAAAAATATCAGAATCATATTGATGTTGTAATATCACCATCTGTCAATGTCGTGCAACCCTAGTGTGTTTGTGTGTGTCTATGTGTGTTGGGAGTGCGGCTGCTAATGTCAAGGTCCGGAGCGATTGATGCGAACAACGTGGTAGTACAGTGTGTTGTGTGTGTGTGTGTGTGTGTGTGTGTGTGTTGGGTGTGTGTGTGTGTGTGTGTGTGTGTGTGTGTGTTGTGTGTGTGTGTGTGTGTGTGTGTGTGTGTGTGACAGAGAGAGAGACAAATATAAAAAGCTTCAAGTAGACTCTAATAATATAATCATGTTGTTTCTTGTTCTTAAATATCTAACTTTACGGTCACCATCTGTTTCTTCTTCCCTGTCATATTTATAATGTGTGATTTGCAAAATACCCCTACATCACATATGTGATGTAGGGGTATTTATACCTATTATAGCCTACATCACAAATGTGATGTAAGGGTATTTATACCTATTATAGCCTACATCACAAATGTGATGTAGGGGTATTTATACCTATTATAGCCTACATCACATATGTGATGTAAGGGTATTTATACCTATTATAGCCTACATCACATATGTGATGTAAGGGTATTTTTACTTATTATAGCCTACATCACATATGTGATGTAAGGGTATTTTGCAAATACCTATAATTTACAAATGATAGATACACCGAGGATGTCTG
>NC_045737.1:5375216-5387004 GCF_008692095.1 Etheostoma spectabile
TATGGTCTAGGGTGACCAGACGTCCTCGGATTAAGGGGACAGTCCCCGTTTTTGGTTGTCTGTCCCTAACTAAATACAAAAGAAAAATCTACCCCTGTTCTGTTTTTAAAGACACAACATTAGGTTTTTCAATCAGATTAACCGTCAACTGGAAATGTCCCAGTTTTTCTCCCTTTTTGGGGATTATGTTCCCAGTTTTGATCTCGGACGTCTTGAATTTGTCTTGAATTTATATCATCAGAATATTCTATTACTGTTAAGCCCACTGAGAATATTAAAATATGCCTAACCATGTGTCCTGTTTCATAGCAACGTGTGACCTTTGTAGCAAAAAAACAACATGACAATCAGTTTTGTATTCAGTGAGATTGATTAATTAAACGCGCTGACAGCTCATTTCACCTGCCAAACACATTACACTGAGTGGAGCGGTGACTGGTCCAAGATGGCGGCCCCACGTCTCGTCAGCGCCAATAGGCAGTAGCGGTCGATGCGGCGTCTACTCTTTATATGTCTATGGTTATTGCCACTCTTCATTCACCCCAACGTCGTCAGACACCGCCTACCAAGAGCCTGGGTCTGTCCAGGTTTCTGCCTAAAAGGAAGTTTTTCCTCGCCACTGTCGCACTTTGCTTGCTCTGGAAGAAACTACTAGAACTGTTGTGTCCTTGCGAATTCGGAGTGTGGTCTAGACCTACTCTATCTGTAAAGTGTCTCGAGATAACTTCTCGGTTTACGTATGTACCCTTGTTCCCCGAGATAGGGAACGAGACACTGCGTCGGTTACGACACAATGCCTAAAGGTGTTCCCCTTAGTGCTTAACCGACGCAGTTCGAGTTCCCCTCGAAGGGAATGTCTCGGTTACATATTAACCCTTGTTCCCCGAGATGGGGACGAGACACTGCGTCTGTTACGACACAAGGGGACACCTTTAGGCATAGTGTTGAACTGACACAGTTCGAGTTCCCCTCAAAGGGGAACTCTTGTTATGAATTGATACTATAATAAAATTGAATTGAATTGAATTGCCAGCCCCCCGTCTGTGCTTCACGAGATGGGATGGAGAATGTGTGGCTAGATCCAGGGAACGGTGGATATGTGTTTTTTTAATCTGCGATGTACTTTTGGAAGTAACAGGGCCAAACGCAGGGTTTCTGCTATAGCGCCCCCTAGTGGTGGAAGGGCAATAGTGGGTCAATTGTGGCGGCCGAGGTCAGGGATCTGGACCAGTTTTTAAAATGGCACCCCCTCTAATCTCTAAGAAAACAATAGGGTTCCACAGCCTCGGGCTTGGACCCCCTAATAATACTGTGCAACCCGCCCAACCCATCCCCAGTCCATCAGTCTTGGTCCCACCATCCGTAACATCAAGCCCTCTGCCCAGAAACTTAGTGTCTTTTGATTCAGACCTCATGTTCTCCCACATATCAATACAGTTCTTCAGTTCTGTTTACTCCATAATAGAACCATCTCTAAAATTAAAAACATATTGTCACAGCCTGACATTGAAAAGTAGTCCATGCCCTGATATTCTCCCATAGACCATTGCACCTCTTTTAACCGGCATCAACCACAATCACTGTTGCCCCACTGGTCCAGAACTCAGTACCGGCTTCTCGCCGTTTTTACAGACGACATCACATCACTACCATCCTAGCTTTGCTTCACTGGCCCCTGTCCATTTTAGAATTGATTTTAAGATTTACTAATGACTTTTAAGCTCGTCAAAGTCTAGCCCCAGACTAAATCTCAGAGATGCTGACCCCTTACAAGCCTGTTACAGCCTTAGATCCTGATGGATGGGGCTCTTTTAACCGTTCCAAAGTCAAGGATCGTGATCGTGATCATGCCTTCTCCTCAAGCGTCTCGCTTTGGAACGACCTTCCCGATGAGAGAGGCTCGCTGAACAGTGGCTTCTTATGAATCATTCTTAAAACAAACTTTTATAGACTTCTTTATGTATTTTTATCGCTTTTCTCTTGTCTGCGCCACAACTCCATTTTGTCATAAGTTGTGATTTTTTCTGGCTTTTAGTGCTTCCATATCTATCTTTTTTTCACTTTCACTATGTTGTACATTTATGGGTATGTTTATTACATTGATGTGTATATATGTGTTGATTTGCATGTTTTTTTGTTTCAACTGTCAAAGCCCTTTGTAAACTTTGTTTGTAAATATGCTATACAAATACAGTTATTATTATATTATTATTATTATTATTATGTAATGTACTATTCGCAATGATACAGAATGGAATGCAAGAAGTTAGTCTTTTATTATAGAGGTGCTGCCCTCTGCCTGCTGAAATGGTATAGCACACATTGTTGTTAACCACCGGCTGCATTTGCACGCACACACACAGCACACACAAGTGCGTACACGTACACGTCACACCGCCCACACGCACACATGCACAAACACACCACACACACACACACACACCACACACACACACACACACACACACACACACACACACACACACACACACACACACACCACACACACCACACACACACACACACACACACACCACACCACACACACATAAGCCAGACTGACATATTTCTGAAATGTTTGTGTCTTTGATGACTTTGTCAAAACGACATGACAACAATATGCAATATCCATCCGTTGCACTAGACTGTGTGGGTGTGTGTGTTGTGTGTGTGTGTGTGTGTGTGTCTGTGGTGTCTGTGTTTGTGTATGTGTGTATGTGTGAGGGGGGCTGTGTGTGTCTGACATGAAGGAGGATGGGACAGACAGTCTGCTGCCGTCCCAGATGTCATCAGAGTGACCAGTGGTCCCGTTTTTCTGACCTCTGACCTTTCCAGATGGTGACCCCCGCTCCCTCCATCAGTCTTGGTGTGTGAAACTTTGACAGACTGACTGATGAGGTTGTGAGGACTGCCACAAGGGTTTAAATTATTTAAGCTCTAATTATTTTCAAATATTTAGTTTTAGCAAAGGTTTGCAAAATCTTGAAACGTGAATTACAAGATAACATTTTTGTCACAAATCCCCCAAACGCAGGAAGTCCTTTTCACTCCACAATTCTTATATCTGAGGATAAAATATATACTGATTATAAAGTTAAAATGGAACCACTTCATTTCAAATCAAATATTTTACGGCAAAGCAATTTATCCATGACTGCATCATCAGACAGCTGCAATTAAACTTGCATTTTACTTATAAATTAAGCCAAATTGCTTTATGTGAGGCAAATAATAAGAAATATTTTATATTTCATATACCAAACAAATGTTTTGTTTTGAACTCAAGCTTGAATCTGAATAGAAAATTGACTTGAGAAAACATTATTAATGAATTCAGCTTACTGTGGACCCATGTTTATAATTTGTCCTCTGTAGGCGTCTTCAGATATGAAACTTAATTGGCTTTTTTTTTGTACTTTGGAAGAGTAGTAACTTCACAAAACTGCACTAATGTATAGACACATTTTTAGGTTTGTGGTGTTCTACCGTTCCTGAACCTGCATATGCAGAACAGCAAAGAGAACCTGCTCTCGCTAATATATTCATTGCTGTCATTAACCTTTCTGCACACATCCCCTTATCTAATTATAACCTAGTTACTGAACACACACACACACACACACACACACCACACACACCACACACACACACACACACACACACACACACACACACTTCTCAGCTGCTACTCCCAACACACCCCATCCCCACCTCCGTTACCCACATGTTTTTTTGACAAATGAGGGTCTCCGCCTAATCAAGCACATGACAATGTAAACAGATGGGAGGTGGAGACAAGGACCCATGCCAGCTCTAACACAAAAAACACACGCACACTAACACACAGTGCAAAATCCCTAACATATGTTGCATTCATTCAAACAGCCATGCTGGAGACACTTGCAGACGCTTGGAGTATGGCTAACAGGAGGTCTTTTAGAGCAGCAACCAGAAGAAATTATCTGATTTAGTGATTTATTTCCTCCTTCGTGCCTTTGTAACAGGGTGCAATTGTTTCAGATGAGTGACAGATAGACAGATAGATAGAGACAGATTCATAATATCACATCAAAATATCACCAGTTGTAAATGATCAAGTACATTATCAAGTAGCTACTTTACTCCACATCCAGTTTACTGTAAAGGTGTTGAGGGGGGGGGGGGGGGGTTTTTTACAAATGTAAATTAAAAAATTGTATAGCTTTGTTCTCCAGAGGGACGCTGTGTGAAGTGAGTCTGACAAATGTCATGTGGGACGATGGAGGTTTGAAAATGAAAGGAAAGGTTTGTGTGGAAGTTAGAACTGAGCTTACCAGACGTCCGTAGCTGCTTGAGGTTACACAGCAACCACACACACACACACACACACACACACACCACACACACACACACACACACACACACACACACCACACACAGAATGTCCACCGCTGTTAGTGTCTGAGTTGCATTGTGGTTTTGACAATGAGAGAATGCATGAATAAAAAAGATGATACATCCAGGCCGCTTTTTTTTTAAAATTTAATGATCTCTAAGCGACACTCGGTTTTGTCTTCACACAGATTTTATACACTGCTGAAGGCTGAAAGCTGGTGATGACAGACAATTGCATACATTGCATACAGGAGACCTATCTTAGTTCAAAATCATATATTGCTGAGGATCAGGATAAATGCAGCACGGATGTACCATGTTTGAGGTCAATACATACAAATAACTTATGAAGCCTATAAATGATGATTTCCTTGCCCCCTTTAAGCAATGTTCTGAGATCTACTGGCTTCTACAGTGGTAGTATACCCTATGCATTACCCATAAGGTTAGTTTTCGTTATCTTAACAAGTTTCAACATTAAATGCTGCATGTTTTAATGCATCAGTGATAATACCACAAAAACACATTTTACGTTATACTGACTTGAATAAATTTTCATGATCATAGGAATGTGTAAGTGTATAAATGGACTGTTCTTGTATAGTGGTTTTCTTGTCTTAACACTACTCAAAGCCTTTTACATAGTACAGGAACCCTTCACCATTCACACACGTTCTACCCTGTGGTGCAAAGTGCCACCTGCTCATCAGATGAAAACTCACACACATTTACACTCCGATGGGGCAGCATCGATGGCAACTCAGGGTTCAGTGCCTGCCCTAGGAAACTTTGAATCACCAACCTTCCCATTGGCAGGCGACCCTCTACCGCTGAGCCACAGCCACAGTATCAAGAAGTACCGCACTAATGGCGTTTTCTCTTTGCCATCTTTAACTGTAAGGCAACCTATTGAGCTTTCAAAGTGGTTTTAGAAGCATTTATTTCACTTAGTTTTGTGTCACTATCCTCACTCATGCGTGGACAACTCTAATGTTTTTTCTGGGCGATACCAGTCGTGATGTTGCATTCACACTAGTGTTTTTTATTGAGAAAGGGACTTTAAACAGACAGAGAGATTTGCAAAGGCAGTGACTTCACAGTTTCATTTCTTATGACATTATTCAAAAGAAGTTGAATCTGTGTAGAAATAAATAACTGAACATGTTCTACTACATCCCATTTAGATACCCTTGGTTCTTGAGCTTGAGTTTCAGTTAATTGACATCTTTTACACTACCCACAGTAGCTGATAATAAGATTATTACAAATAATAAGACATCACTCTAATCTAAAATTAAATGTACATATTTAAAAAGAATTACAGTCATGCATCTGAGGAATAAAAATAAAAAATCCTGCCACCTCTCTTTTTTTTCAAAACTCATACCAAAATAAAAATTACAGTAGTTATTTAAGACATTCATAATGTTTTTACGTTCAGCTCCAACATATCACTTCTATACAGACAGTCTTCCCAGTGGGAGTCAAATGAAAGGATTTGTAACACTGCGGGGTAATATTATACAGACAGTGGGTTGTGACATTAGCGTGAAGTCACTTACAACCACACACTGCACCAGGGTTCATGTTAATGATGACGAGGGAGGTCTTGCTTTAAGTTTCCCACAATTCTTATAGCCTCAGTGTCGGCCATTAACACATTCAAAGTTTGACATCTGCAAACAACACACTTGTTTCCTTTCAGCACTTGATACAGTGGATTGAGGCTGTTTTGATTTGATTAGGTATGTGCCACATACAGTGGGCTCAAAAGTTTTACATCCATGCTTAAGTTGACTAAGAGAATAAAAAAATCATGTTTTGGAATTTATTTTAATACCTAAATTAAAAAATGAGGTAATCAACCTTTAGGACACCAATTTTTCTTTGTGAATGAACGTATTGTAAATAAATATGTTCATTTAAAACATGGGTCATAAGTATACTCCCCCCTATGAAATTCCCATAGAGGCAGCAGATTTTTATTATTAAAGGCCAGTTATCCTGGATTCAGGATATATGCATCCTGATAAAGTTCCCTTGGCCTTTAGATTAAAATAGCCCCACATCATCACATACCCTTCACATGCTTAGAGATAGGCATGGTTTTTTTTTCAGTTAGACTAATACCTGGTTTGATTTGCATTGAGAGATGATTTTTAGAAGTATCCATGCCTATCTCTAAGCATGGTGAGAGTATGTGAGGATTGTGGCTATTTTAATTCTAAAGGCCAGGGAACTTTATCAGGATGCATAATATCCTGAATCCAGGAAATAACTGGCCTTTAATATAAAATCTGCCTGCCTCTATGGAATTTACATAGGGGTATGTATACTTATGACCCCTGTATTTTAATAAGAACATTTATTTATTTACAATACGTTATTCATTCACAAAGAAATTGGTGTCCTAAAGGTTGATTTTACCTCATTTTAATTAGGTATTAAAATAAATTCCCAAAACATGATTTTTTTATTCCTCTTTTTAGTCAACTTAGCATGTTATGTAAACTTTTGAGCACCACTGTAACCAGATAACCATCTATTCTTATTTTTCTTATCCTCACCTACAATAAGCTAAACTCTTTCCTCTATCACTACAGGTGTTTGTCAGCGTCACATACTAATGTCACTTTAAAAACATGCTCACATACTGGTTTTACATCAAATCCTTTTGACGTTCACTTCACTTTCACAGCTGTCTTTTCACTTTCCACGATTGCTTGGAGTATATTCACAACATGGCATGCCGCCTGGGAAAACTGTGCAAATGTGGAAGAAACTTACTTACTTAAATATGTGTAAAAGCTTAATAAAAAATTACATACGTTTACACTGATTTAACATTCATAAAATAAAAAGTGTGGCTGAAATACTTGATAGTCACCATTTCAAATACCTGAATTGAAAAAGAGAGTAGTGGGTATTCCGCTGTGATCCATGATTTGTTTGCTCACTAATCCTATGGTGATTGTTTTGGTTATTACAACAATGATTTGTTCCTGTTACCGTACTTCTGCAGAGATTATGTCTTATTTTGTGGTTTGGCAGGTTTCTGCTTTGTAGTCCTTTTCTATATGAGTCCGGTCTGTTGAGTTTGATCAGGTGCCCAGGAGAGTTTGGTTTCTTCCTGGGAGCATCTAGTGGGGCAGTGACTGATAGTGACTTTCTCATCAAAAGCAGCCTTCTTTGTTACCTCCCTATGGGGTGGAAAGGAAAGGACGGTCGAACAAGAAGTGTGTTATTAATGTTTTTTTAAAGATAGCTGCCAATCACTCATGCCAATTTCATTATAGCTAGCAGCAGACGCACAATTTTGTAAGATAAACTGCTTTTGGTTTTGTGCATTCAGCGACTGAAACAGTCTATCTCCACCTGGCCAGGTGCAGCACAGCCTCCAGAGTTGGACCATCTTTGCATAGTTTCACAGAATAGAGGTTGTATGTCTGTTGGTTGAAGACAGGAAAATCAAGATAAGGGTTAGGATTTGATTTATATTTGGATTAAACAAGATAACAGTTAGGTGTAGATTTGCAGCACGTGTTACAAGGTTTAGAGTTAATGTCCTCCAAGATAGTAAGATAAGTATGGGTTTTATGGTCATTACCATGGCCAGTTTCTCCCATAGCTGGTAACACAGCTAGCTCTATCTGTCTAGATCACACTTATTACCGACAGCATGATGGGAATATCCTCCTGGACCCACCTGCTATGCAAAAAAAGAAGAAGGTAACAAACAAATGAAAGGAAACTATTGCAAAGTACTTCCAACGAAACTGCTCTATTGTTGTACATACTTTGCAACAGTGATTACAGATTTATGTGCTGAAAAAAAGTACAACTTATTAAGGTGCCCTGCCAACATATTTCATTACTTTGTGGCAATGCCTGAAGTGAAGCATAGACTCTTGTAACATTTTTTTTGTGAAAAAATGCCTTGGTTACCTTGTTTCAAGCCATTCTAGCGGTGGTATAGATAGCCTATAGGAAGACTCAGCTCGATTTGTGCCAGTTCTATTAATATTCAATGACTAAGCTGCTTGACTCTGATTGACTAACAGCCTATCCAATGAGAGCCTTGCTATCAGCTTCCTTTACCCAGCACAACTGGACAAGCTCAGGAATAGTATGAGCTCAGGCACATGACGTCAGACTGACCACTTTGTAATTGGCCTAATTTCTCTTCTTATTTCTTTCATGACAGAGGAGGTAGCAGTTCATTTCACACACGACCTCACACAAACTCATAATGACCTAACATATTCAAACAACACAAGTAAAAACGGTTATATGTGGCAGGGCACCTTTAAAGACTATAGTATGGTTTGACATCAAGTACCACACTGTGGTACATAGGTGCATTATATGACACAGCACACAACATGCACCTACAGCATGCAAAAATCAAAAGTCACAGCAATGTCAACAGTCCCAAAGTAATAACAACAGAACACAATCTAAACATCTACATACCACACTTACATATCTGCTGCATGTAAAAGAGAGAACAAGATCACTTAGTTTGATATTCACATGAACATGTGCAGCACATTTGCTTAAAACCCCATGTATGAAACAATGCGCCAATACAATTGCAATTCCAGAAGAATGGATGATTTCATCTTCATCTGTTCTGCCGAAGTCCGGAACTTTTTTGCTAAATACAAACAGTGTCAGTCAGCAGGTCTTTAGCAGGGAGCGCAGCGCATTACCTCGATCATGTCACACCCACTCTCGAAGTTAAGAAAGCTCTTCTCACAGGTGACATCGTACAGCAGAAACACACCGTCTGCCCGCGAAAATAGACTTAGCAATGCTGCGGAACCTGAAGGTGGGATAAAATCAAGATACACACAAGCTACCTCATTTACTTATTGGTTGTAGGCTAAATACAGCAGTTTGCTTAGCCTGTGTGTGTGTGGTGTGTGTGTTAGTTTAACTTTGCTCTTAAAAACACATCTCTAATGAAAAGTTCTAAACAACAACATCGATAAAACATACAATTCTATTCACCAACACACACCTCTCTTGTCCTGCAGTGCCCATTTGTAGTGAAACGGGCTCTCCGTCTACGATTAGTGCTTCATCGGGAATCCACCCCTGAACACACAACAGAGACACAATCAACATGTCACACTACTAAGCTGGTAATGAAAGGAAAAAGATTTTTTTTTAAATAGCGTGGCCTTGCTCAGTCACAGTGCTGATCAGATTAACAATTATTTCTGTAGCTTTACTGTACTTTGACTTCACCATGTGCAGAAGCAGCATTCATCAGTCAACTGCAAATTCTTGAGGAATAGTTTTTGCCTTAATTTGTCGGTAAATGAAGCGAAGACACTCCGCTTGTTATTTTAACATAGATTCCAGACAGTTGGATTAGTTTCCCAACTGACCCAGTGTAGCGCTGGGGTTTAATTTGAATTCGTTCTTGCAGAGCGCAGCGGAAGCTGGACTTTCCACAGCAGCATCTCCACCAGCCGATCTTAGGCCTTCTCGGATCACGTAGCCCCAGGTCAGTGCGGTTCTGGTCCTCCTTCTGGAGAGGGGAACGAGTGGCAGAGTATTTACATCTGCATATCTATTTCATGTTAAATATATGTTGTCCTGTATTTTGCAATAGCTGCTTTGTACTCATCATCAGCTTAGTTCTGTGTGGAAGAGGTATTTATTGCAGGTCTAATTACAAGTCAGAAAATAAAAAAAAAATACTAAAACAGCTCCAAGCTACACTAGCAGCAGGGGATTCCAATTGTACAAATTGTACATTTTGAAATTATGGTACTCGGGACAAAATGTATGTATGTTACCAAAATCATCATAACAATAATATAAAAGGGAGAAGGTCTCTTCTCCTTATTTGAATCCTCTCTCCTCCTCTCGTCGTTTTCTCTCATACCTGCACACTGATGGCGCGGAGGGCTTCCGTATAGTTGGGCTGGGGGTGGGGTCTCACTAATGGGTTCAGATGGCTTCCAGTCCAAAACTGAGCTGCTTCCGACCCAAATGCTGATTCACTGCCCTGAGTCTCTGCTGCTGTGAAGCAGACATTGTAACATTAATACAAACTGACCAGAACACACGTGTTATCATAAACTTCTTCAACATCACAACCTGAGACTTGTTATAAGAATATTGCATTGCTGCAGTATCGATGGCATGCACAGTGTCTCTTTTGTCTCACTTCAGTGTCAGAGTTTTCCCCCATCAAACTATCGTTGTTGTCATCCTCCTTTTCTTCTCCTTTCTTCCTCATCTTCTGACTCTGACCTCCTGTTCTGGTCGTAGCCTCTGTGTGAACCTCTGAGTGTCGACAGGCCGCTGTCCACGTAGATCTCAGGCGACTGTCCTCCCGCACCTCGCTGCTTGGTCTCGCGCTCAGGCGCTGGGTCACACATGGCCAGGCCAGAGTTGTCCAACTGGGCCGGCGGCTGTACAGGGGGAAATCATCCATGTTTGGCCGAACCTAGGGAAGAGTTCAGGAAATGATCTAGACATAAAAACAAGGTAGACTGATTACAAAGAGCCCTATCCCTAATGTATCACCACTCAGATAGCTTTGTTTCATTTGCCTTATTTAAAATATTGTCTCTGAGAGTTCTGCTTTGGTCCCAAAAAAATACGGAAAAACACCATTGACCGAGCCATCACATTCTTCCTACTTTTCAGTGTCCAGCACCTTTCGCCTCCATGGATTTGAGGTGGATGTGTTAATGTGGAATGGCCTTGCGTAATTATTTAGTCTGCAAAGGACCTGTATCAACACAGTGTGTGTAACTGGTGTGTAGTGTGCATAATCACAGTACAGTTCACTTGTATGTGTACATGATAAGCTGTTTTTTTAAATAATGCCTTTATCTGTTTTTCTACATTGAGGAAAGTGTAATTACCCTTGCATCTGTACTCTTACCAGTAATGTACAAAGTATGTGAATGGCAATGTAATCTTAACTAGTGCAAAACACTTTGCAGGATTTTTTCTTCTTGTGGCCATGACAGGAACTGTTTACTTCAACATAAAATATCATGTGATGTCAAAAGTGTATGTAATTTATATCCTACTTCTTTATCACTTGGAGAAAAAAACCTTTGTCCCTAAACACCATAGAATCACATGGTTCAACTCTCACTCTGAGCTGGGACAGAACCTTAATAATATCTCTCAGCACAGTCAAATTGCTTTCATACTGTGTAAATACAACAATATGTTTCTAGAGAAACAAGCCTTCAGTCCCTTTTTCATTTGCTGGAGTGCAAATGATTAAAACCTGATGAACATGGTCTGAAATACATTCCTGCAGCTGCTAACCAGTTTATTCTAAATCTACTGTTAAACCTTAAACTGTACTAGATCAACTCAAATAATAGGTTTACACTTGTAAGTTTGACTTGGTTCTAAAAGGACAATTAAAATA
>NC_045737.1:5387029-5393621 GCF_008692095.1 Etheostoma spectabile
AAGCTATAAAAGAAACACCCACTCCTCCCCCCAAGTCTTTTCGTCCTAACATACCCAATTTCCTCCATTCTGGAAGCTTACCTATTCCCCGCTCCCCCCCTCTCTCTCTTTCTTTTTTTCTCCCTCGCTTTCCCTTCTTCTCCCCCCCTCTTTGTTCCCTTTTCCCCTTTTCTCCTTCTTCTTTCCCTGCTATTCCTCTTTGTTGTCCCTATTCCACTCCCTTTACGACGAGATCTCTATTGTTGGTTGGCTGGGCCGTCATGTTCAATGGGTGACCCCTGCTTTGTGTTGTCATAACCCACAGCCAAGCTTCGACCAGATTGTCTGCCACTAGCTTTGCTAGATGAATGTGATGACCACAATGTTTTTTTTAACCTTTTCGACTCAGACAACCCCACTTATGCTAATTTTTAGTGGTTAAATGTAATTTTCAAATTCCAGTGGGGATACTGCCTGACAGGAATACTGATGTCTGGTCCCTCTGAAGGGATTCAGTTCATATACAGGATCTGTGTCACATTGATTGCGCTGCATTTTTATTAACAGGCATCAATTGAATACTGTTTAGACACTGTACAAATACAGCCTGGCATGCTGTCAAATACTGTCATATCAACTTGAAAAAAAATGCACTCACCACACACACACACACCACACACACACAACTAGTCTCTTGTGACCTAATCAACTAATCTTTCAGACACACATACACACATTATAAATTGCCTCTAATCCAGGCCCGACGCTCTCCAGAGCGAAAGACGAGCGGGTCATTGAGATAAACCAACCTGCAGCGCCTTTCTTTGTCATTACACTGAATCCATGTCAGATTAACAAATATATTTCTCATAATTGCTTTACTGTTTATAACAGTTTAACGGATGGCTGTGTAGAATCGGTCATGTGGTCTTTCTCTTAGGGCCAGATTTCTGCCAAAACTTTTTTACTTTTTATTGGTAAAAAAAATCTATTCACATTTGAACTGTGATTCAGCTCTACAGATTCAAATTGATTCATAATTCCCAAAATTTAATTCATTAGGGCCCAGCACAGAAGTCCGTCAACCAACGGTGTCCATACGCACCGAAGTGCAAGGAACCTATTTTTTTTTGTGGTTGATTATTTAATTATTTACTAACGCAACCGTCCTCTCTCATTTGTGAGGCTTAGCATGTTGGAAATGCACAAAACTTGCACACATGTCGAGCACCTATGAAAAATTGACAAATTTCTGTAGTGATATTGGCTCAAGGCGTCATTGTCGGCTCCATATTGCCCCCTAACTGCACCCTGACTTTAAAAAAGTAATAATTTATACTAACTTTTGAGGAACTGTTTATCATCTGAACTCTATCAAGCTATTTTTAGAAAAAATCTTTAAAAAATTACATTTTACAATATGGCAAATTTTCATGCGAATTTCCTTTTACAAAGACTTTGTTTGAGGACTTTAGGATCTACCAAAACTCAAAATCTGGCAGCCATGTGCAGAATATGCAACTCTTTTATATGAATACACTTTTAGGCTGAGAGGGTATTGTTGCTCTAAGCGCCCCCTTAATTGGTTTTAGTACTTGGACATTTTTGACGCCCTCAATATTTACAAAAACGCACAAAAATTTGCGCCCACCATAACACTGGGAGCTTTGCGAGTCTGTTCAGCAATTGGCCCATACCTTAACGGGCTCCAATAACGCCCCTTATGTTGGAGGTCTTACTTAAACTCCATCGTTTAACTTAAATAACATTGTTACGCCGATCTTCACCAGATTTGATACGCATATTGTTCTAATTATTGCAAACATTTCCCATTTACCTTCATTAGCTTTGTCCCAACCGATGGCGGCCATTTTGACTTTAGGAATTCTCTTGTGTTTTTGTATTCTTTTGAACTCCTCCTGGCTTGACTTGCACATCTTTTTGAATCGTTCGCAGGCAGTATCTATTGACACTCCTTGATAAAAATTATCCAAAAAATTTTGATAGTGCGAAAAAGGCCCTTATAGAGTAGCAACTTTCCTGTCCAGGGTTGTGAAAATGTAATTATTATTATATCATTTTATCGTTGGAAAATGCCATCTTAAGAAATAGGTAGGTTGCTGACCACGTGTTTTCCCACCGTGTATACTTTTTGTTACTGCGCATCTTTTTTCCTTTCCATATTTTGTAAGTTTTCTTTCTGCCACATTTTAGGAATCATCGAAATCATTACATTCATACTGTATTCAACATAAAACCAACTGGTGTCTCAATGGCAACAATAGAATCAACGAAAATGGAATAGAATCAATAACCTTTGAATTGAAAACATAGAACATGTGGTTGTGTCATAACAACACACTAATACTGGGACCCAACTTTAGTCTGACCCACATTCACTCAAACAGCAGTTTTTATCAGAAAGGTCATATACTGTGACAATCCGAGTTGCCCACTGCAACAAAGAAAATCACTGGAACAACAGGACTTCAAGTCCAAGAGATTCAACCCCCAATTTCTCTCTCAGTTTACCTTGAAGAACAAGTACCGTGTGAGGACCGCGAGGCGACGCTCACCCCAATGTGAGTTGAGGGAGAGTTCACCTGATCATCCGAGAGGACGTGGCCATGTCCCTGATCACTTCCAACACACAGAAAGTGCATTAGTTGGGGCCATGAAAGACTGATGCGGAGGAGATCTTGACTTGAAATTCAGCTTGATGAACGTGTCCACTCTCCACCCTTGGAAACAGAGCATCTGAAATCCCAGCTGGGAAAAATCAGCAACAGGTTGCAAAAAGCTCAAAAATTTGACCGCCTACTTTCATTACTGAAGACCTGAAGTTGAAATGTGAAGCAAATGAAGGGGGAGCAAGGAGGCCCCTGAAAAGAAACTGGAGACTCAGAAGATGGAGCTTTGTAACGAGAGACAGAAGCTCAGCTAAGTAAGACCCTCCAGCCAGGGGAAACAAGGCGTCTGAAATCCCAGCTGAAAAAGCCCAAAAATCTGGACCTGCAGACCTTCATTACTGAAGCCCTGAAGTCATTTAAAGCATAAGGAGAGATGCAGGCCTTAAAAATATTGTGGCGTACTCAAGTTGAAGGGTCGAGAAGAGAGACAGATGCTCACGTAGTAAGACCACCACGTGATGTTGGAGAGCCACTGGAGATTGAGAGGGCTCAGCTCAGGAGCTAAAGGATCAATTGAGAAAGGGAGGAAGCTCTCCTAAAACAGGACGAGGAGACAAAGTAATTCTAGATAAATCCCAGGCTTCACAAGAGCCCACGGAGATGCAGGACCAAAACAACAAGAACCTCATGGATATCTTGAGAAAAAGTATGAACATCAGCTGGAGGTCATCTCAACGGTGGAAAGAGAAAAATCATGCCCTCCTTTAGGCCCCAGAAAGCCTGAAGCTGACTCAGCAGGAAATAGAGCAGGATGGGAGAGGACTGGAGCACCTTGAGTCCCAGCTGGTAGATCTTCAGAGCCAGATCATGCAAAAGCCAAAGAAGAAGAAGTGGTACAAAAACTTGTCCCTGGCTAGAAGAGACAAGCTTTGTACTGTATAGTATTTTGTCTTCGGTCTGTTTGGCTGTTTGTCTTCTGTTTTGTCTGTCTGTGTGGGTCTGTCTGTGTGTCTGTCTGTCTGTCTGTCTGTTTTCTGTCTGTGTGGGTCTGTCTGTGTGTCTGTCTGTCTGTCTGTCTGTTGTCTGTCTGTTTGGGTCCTGTCTGTGTGTCTGTCTGTTTGTCTGGTGTGTCTGTCGGTTTGTCTGTGTGTCTGTCTGTTTTGTCTGGTGTGTCATGTGGGTCGTCTGTTGGTGTGTGAGTCGTCGTCTGATTGTGTGTGTGTGTGCGTGCGTGCATGTGTATATGGGTTTTGTGTCTGTCTGTCTGTCTGTCTGTGTGGGTCTTCCTCTGTGTGTGTGTGTGTGTGTGTGTGTGTGTGTGTGTGTGTGTGTGTGTGTGTGGGTCTGTGTGTGTGTGTGATGGGTATGTGTGCCTGGTGTGGGTGTGCTATCCGCAGGGAAATTCTGCATACGGAGGTTGTTCGGGGGGTGGATGGGTCAAACACATAGACCGTAATATACGGTCTATGGTCAAACACAGGACTTTCACCCAGGAGAGTGGGGTTCATGTCCCGTGTGTCCTATTTGACGCTAAACGAGACAACCAAGCGCATGTTACTTTTAGCGTCAATAACAACGACAAAGGCACCTGACCAATTTAAAATTGATGCTGTTTATTGATCCCCAGTGGGGAAATTACAATTTACACTCTGTTTGTTAGTAATCACTGTGAGTGGGCTGCGGTTATGGTGCCTTTCTCAAGGGGATCTGGCAGCACCTAGGAGGTGAAGTGGCATGCCTCCAGCTACCCATCCACACTCTGTACTTTGTTCCGTACAGGGTCTCGAACAAGCGACCCTCTAGTTCCCAGCCCAACTTCCTACAGAATGAGCTACTGCTATTGTGACTGTTGTTGCCATCGACATAATAAAGAGTAGACGCCGCATTGGTAGGCTGAGCGCGAGAAATCCAGCCGCCATCTTGGACTGGTCATTCTCGTTACTTACACAGAAGATTCAGAGCGCCAAGACCTGTGCAGCATAGTCCTGCTCAGTCGGCGGATTTTTTTTAATCTTATCTCTTTACTTTGGTTCTGTAAGATTTTGTATCTGGTTTTGAAAATTGCTACATAAGTTAGTTTCGCAGTTTTAAAGGGAGATTCACCAAGAATGTGCAGTTTAATAAAAACTGCACTTTCATTTCATACTGCTAGCCTACTTTGAATAAGTACTGGTCGCGTGCTTTGTTAGGGTGCAGATATATCAACGCAATTCGTTACACACACTCGTTATATAATGAGTATTATGGTATGAGCTATACGTTATTGTGGTGTCCAAAAGCAGCACAATGTGCTTATGTTTGTTTTACATTGGATTCTCTGCTTTATGGGATTTGTTTGTTAAACTGCACGTTACTCTTATAAGTATTATATTATATACATAATATATATATATTATTATGTATAGATATGTTGTTAATTTAGTATATAGTTATATGTATATATGTGTATATATGATATATAATATATATATATATCATATATATATATTATAAGATTATATAGCCTTTCAATAGCAATGTGCTTGAGTAGAGTCAACACAACATAAGAGAGGGTGATCTGTCCAAATACTTAGGTAATAAAAGCGACAACTGGTCTTTTTATCAAATATATCAAAAGTCGCAATATGCATATGTTTATTTTGTGAGCTGTCCTGTTAACTTTATTTATGCATTTTTCCTGTTCTGTAGACATGGTCCTTTTTATTTATTATGTTGGACCAGTCCAATTTGACTGTCATTGAAATAAACCTTTGTTGTGAGAAAACTTGTTTATTTGTTGTGAACGTATTTTGTAATTTTACATATGTTTAAAAATATCAGAATTCATATTGATGTTTAATATCACATCCTGTCAATGTCGTGCAACCCTAGTGTGTTTGTGTGTGTCTATGTGTGTTGGAGTGCGGCTGCTAAATGTCAAGGTCCGGAGGCGATTGATGCAGACAACGTGGTAGTACAGTGTGTGTGGTGTGTGTGTGGTGTGTGTGTGTGTGTGTGTGTTGTGTTGTGTGTGTGTGTTTGTGTGTGTTGTGTGTGTGTGTAGTGTGTGGTGATGTTGGTGACAGAGAGGAGACATTAAAAAGCTTCAAGTAGACTCTAATAATATAATCATGTTGTTTCTTGTTCTTAAATATCTAACTTACGGTCACCATCTGTTTCTTCTTCCCTGTCATATTTATGTGTGTTTGCAAATACCCCTACATCACATATGTGATGTAGGGGTATTTAACTATTATGCCTACATCACAAATGTGTGTAAGGGTATTTATCCTATTATGCCTACATCACAATGTGATGTAGGGGTATTTATACCTATTATAGCCTACTCACATATGTGATGTAAGGTATTTATACCTATTATGCCTACATCACATATGTGATGTAAGGGTATTTTTACTTATTATAGCCTACATCACATATGTGATGTAAGGTTTTTTGCAAATACCTATAATTTACAAATGATAGATACACCGAGGATGTCTGGTCTATGGTCTAGGGTGACCAGACGTCCTCGGATTAAGGGACAGTCCCCGTTTTTGGTTGTCTGTCCCTAACTAAATACAAAAGAAAATCTACCCCTGTTCTGTTTTTAAGACACAACATTAGTTTTTCCAATCAGATTAACCGTCAACTGGAAATGTCCCAGTTTTTCTCCCTTTTTGGGATATGTTCCCATTTTTGATCTCGGACTTCTTGATTTGTCTTGAATTTATATCAGAATATTCTATAACTTTAAGCCCACTGAGAATATTAAAATAGCCTAACCATGTTTCCTGTTTCATAGCAACGTGTATGACCTTTGTAGCAAAAAAACAACATGACAATCAGTTTTGTATTCAGTGAGATTGATTAATTAAAACCTAATTAAACGCGCTGACAGCTCATTTCACCTGCCAAACACATTACACTGAGTGGAGCGGTGACTGGTCCAAGATGGCGGCCCCACGTCTCGTCAGCGCCAATAGGCAGTAGCGGTCGATGCG
>NC_045737.1:5393866-5400783 GCF_008692095.1 Etheostoma spectabile
TGTAACCCTTGTTCCCCGAGATAGGGGAACGAGACACTGCGTCGGTTACGACACAATGCCTAAAGGTGTTCCCCTTAGTGTCTTAACCGACGCAGTTCGAGTTCCCCTCGAAGGGAATGTCTCGGGTTACATATGTAACCCTTGTTCCCCGAGATGGGGGAACGAGACACTGCGTCTGTTACGACACTAAGGGGAACACCTTTAGGCATAGTGTTGTAACTGACACAGTTCGAGTTCCCCTCAAAGGGGAACTCTTGTTATGAATTGATACTATAAATAAAATTGAATTGAATTGAATTGCCAGCCCCCCGTCTGTGCTTCACGAGATGGGAGTGAGAATGTGTTGGCTAGATCCAGGGAACGTGTGGATATGTGTTTTTTTAATCTGCGATGTACGTTTTGGAAGTAACAGGGCCAAACGCAGGGTTTTCTGCTATAGCGCCCCCTAGTGGTGGAAGGGTGCAATAGTGGGTCAATTGTGGCGGCCGAGGTCAGGGATCTGGACCAGTTTTTAAAATGGCACCCCCTCTAATCTCTAAGAAAACAATAGGGTTCCACAGCCTCGGGCTTGGACCCCCTAATAATACTGTGCAACCCGCCCAACCCCATCCCCAGTCCGATCAGTCTTGGTCCACCATCCAGTAACATCAAGCCCTCTGCCAGAAACTTAAGTGTCATTTTTGATTCAGACCTCATGTTCATCCCACATATCAATACAGTTCTTCAGTTCTGTTTACTCCATAATAGAACCATCTCTAAAATTAAAAACATATTGTCACAGCCTGACATTGAAAAGTAGTCCATGCCCTGATATTCTCCCATAGACCATTGCAACTCTCTTTTAACCGGCATCAACCACAAATCACTGTATTGCCTCCAGCTGGTCCAGAACTCAGTAGACAGGCTTCTCGCCGGTTTTAACAGACGACATCACATCACTCCAATCCTAGCTTTGCTTCACTGGCTCCCTGTCCAATTTAGAATTGATTTTAAGATTTTACTAATGACTTTTAAAGCTCGTCAAAGTCTAGCCCCAGACTAAATCTCAGAGATGCTGACCCCTTACAAGCCTGTTAGCAGCCTTAGATCCTGATGGATGGGGCTCTTTTAACCGTTCCAAAGTCAAGGATCGTGATCGTGATCATGCCTTCTCCATCAGAGCGTCTCGGCTTTGGAACGACCTTCCCGATGAGATAAGGCTCGCTGAATCAGTGGCTTCTTATGAATCAATTCTTAAAACAAACTTTTATAGACTTGCTTTTATGTGATTTTTATCGTCTTTCTCATTGTCTGCCAAAACTCCATTTTGTCAATAAGTTGTGATTTTTTCTGGCTTTTAGTGCTTCCATATCTATCTTTTTTTCACTTTCACTATGTTGTACATTTATGGGTATGTTTATTACATTGATGTGTATATATGTGTTGATTTGCATGTTTTTTTGTTTCAACTGTCAAAGCACTTTGTAAACTATTGTTTGTAAATATGCTATACAAATACAGTTATTATTATTATTATTATTATTATTATTATGTACATACTATTCGCAATGATAAGGAATGGAATGCAAGAAGTAGTCTTTTATTATAGAAGGGGTGCCCTTGCCTGCTGAAATGGTATAGCACACATTGTTGTTAACCACCGGCTGCATTTGCACGCACACACACACGCACACACCAAGTGCGTACACGTACACGTACACACACGCACACAGCACACATGCACAACACACACACACACACCACACACACACACACACACACACACACACACACACACACACACACACACACACACACACACACACACACCACACCACACACACCACACACACACCACACACACACACACACACACACACACACACCACACATAAGCCAGACTGACATACATTTCTGAAATGGTTTGTGTTTGATGACTTTGTCAAACCAGACATGACAAACATATGACAAATATCCATCCGGTTGAACTAGCTGTGTGTGTGTGTGTGTGTCTGTGTGTGTCTGTGTGTGTGTATGTGTGTATGTGTGAGGGGGGCTGTGTGTGTCTGACATGAAGGATGATTTGGACAGACAGT
This sequence comes from Etheostoma spectabile, assembly GCF_008692095.1. Lineage (NCBI taxonomy): Eukaryota > Metazoa > Chordata > Actinopteri > Perciformes > Percidae > Etheostoma > Etheostoma spectabile. Next base: position 5,395,942 of record NC_045737.1, read on the forward strand.
CTGCCGTCCCAGATGTCATCAGAGTGACCAGTGGTCCCGTTTTCTGACCTCTGACCTTTCCAGATGGTGACACCCGCTCCCTCCATCAGTCTGTGTGTGTAGAACTTTGACAGACTGACTGATGAGGTTTGAAGGACGTGCCACAAGGGTTTAAATTAATTTAAGCTCTAATTTATTTTCAAATATTTAGTTTATAGCAAAGGTTTGCAAAAATCTTGAAACGTGAATTACAAGATAACATTTTTGTCACAAATCCACCAAACGCAGGAAGTCCTTATCACTCCAACAATTCTTATTATCTGAGGATAAAATATATACTGATTATATTAAGTTAAAATGGAACCACTTCATTTTCAAATCAAAATATTTTACGGCAAAGCAATTTTATACATGAACTGCATCAATCAGACAGCTGCAATTAAACTTGCATTTTACTAGTAAATTAAGCCAAAATTTGCTTTATGTGAGGCACAATTAATAAGAAATATTTTATATTTCATATACCAAAACAAATGTTTTGTTTTGAACTCAAGCTTGAATCTGAATAGAAAATTGACTTGAGAAAACATTATTAAGGAATTCAGCTTTACTGTGGACCCATGTTTATAATTTGTCCTCTGTAGGGCATCTTCAGATATGAAACTTAATTGGCTTTTTTTGTCCTTTGGAAAGAATAGTAACTTCACAAAACTGCACATAATGTATAGACACATTTTTAGGTTTTGTGGTGTTCTACCGTTCCTGAACCTGCATATGCAGAACAGCAAAGAGAACCTGCTCTCGCTAATATATTCATTGCTGTCATTAACCTTTCTGCTACACAGTCCCCTTATCTAATTATAACACTAGTTACTGAACACACACACACACACACACACACACACACACACACACACACACACACACACACACCATTCTCAGCTGCTACTCCCAACACACCCCATCCCCACCTCCGTTACCCCACATGTTGTTTGACAAATGAGTGGTCTCGCCTAATCAAGCACATGACAATGTAAACAGATGGGAGGTGGAGACAAGGACCCATGCCAGCTCTAAACACAAAAACACACACGCACACTAACACACAGTGCAAAATCCCTAACATATGTTGCATTCATTCAAACAGCCATGCTGGAGACACTTGCAGACGCTTGGGGAGTATGGCTAACAGGAGGGTCTTTTAGAGCAGCAACCAAGAAGAAATTATCTGATTTAGTGATTTATTTCCTCCTTCGTGCCTTTGTAACAGGGGTGCAAATTGTTTCAGATGAGTGACAGATAGACAGATAGATAGAGACAGATTCATAATATCACATCAAAATATCACCAGTTGTAAATGATCAAGTACATTTACTCAAGTAGGCTACTTTACTCCACATCCAGTTTACTGTAAAGGTGTTGAGGGGGGGGGGGGTTCTTACAAATGTGAAATTAAAAAAATTGTATAAAGCATTTGTTGCTCCAGAGGGAGCTGTGTGAAGTGAAGTCTGACAAATGTCATGTGGGACTGGAGGTTTGAAAATGAAAGGAAAGGTTTGTGTGGAAGTTAGAAACTGAGCTTACCAGACGTCCGTAGCTGCTTGAGGTTACTACAAGCATACACACACACACACACACACACACACACACACACACACCAGAATGTCCAACCGAACTGTTAGTGTCTGAGTTGCATTGTGGGTTTTGACAATGAAGAAGAATGCATGGAATAAAAAAGATGATACATCCAGGCCGCTTTTTTATTTAAAATTTAATGATCTCTAAGCGACACTCAGGTTTTGTCTTCACACAGATTTTATACACTGCTGAAGGCTGAAAGCTGGTGATGACAGACGATTGCATGCATTGCATACAGGAGACCTATCTTAGTTCAAAATCAGTATATTGCTGAGGGATCAGGATAAATGCAGCACGGAATGTACCATGTTTGAGGTCAATACATTACAAATAACTTATGATAGCCTATAAAATGATGATTTCCTTGCCCCCTTTAGCAAATGTTCTGAGATCTACTGGCTTCTACAGTGGGTAGATGACACTATGTACATTACCCAAATAAGGTTAGATTTTCGTTATCTTAACAAGTTTCAACATTAAAATGCTGCATGTTTTAATGCATCAGTGATAATACCACAATACACATTTTACGTTTGATACTTTGAATACATTTTCATGATCATAGGAAATGTAGTAATGTGTAATAAATGGACTGTTCTTGTATAGTGGTTTTCTTGTCTTAACAACTACTCAAAGCACTTTTACATAGTACAGGAACCCTTCACCATTCACACACGTTCATACCCTGTGGTGCAAAGTGCCACCTGCTCATCAGATGAACACTCACACACATTTACACTCCGATGGTGCAGCATCGATGGCAACTCAGGGTTCAGTGCCTTGCCCTAGGAAACTTTGAATCACCAACCTTCCCATTGGCAGGCGACCACTCTACCGCTGAGCCACAGCCACAGTATCAAGAAGTACCGCACTAATGGACGTTTTCTCTTTGCCATCTTTAACTGTAAGGCAACCTATTTGAGCTTTCAAAGTGGTTTTAGAAGCATTTATTTCACTTAGTTTTGTGTCAAAGTATCCTCACTCATGGACTGTGACAACTTCTAATGTTTTTTCTGGGCGATACCAGTCTTGTGATGTTGCATTCACACTATGTGTTTTTATTGAGAAAGGGACTTTAAACAGACAGAGAGATTTGCAAAGGCAGTGACTTCACAGTTTCATTTCTTATGACATTTATTCAAAAAGAAGTTGAATCTGTGTAGAAATAAATAGCTGAACATGTTCTACTACATGCACATTTAGATACCCATTGGTTCTTGAGCTTGAGTTTCAGTTAATTGACATCTTTATACACTACCCTACAGTAAGCTGATAATAAGATTATTAACAAATAATAAGACATACTCTATATCTAAAATTAAATGTACATATTTAAAAAGAATTACAGTCATGCATCTGAGGAATAAAAATAAAAAATCCTGCCACCTCTCTTTTTTTTCAAAACTCATACCAGAAAATAAAAATTACAGTAGTTATTTAAGACATTCATAATGTGTTATACGTTCAGCTCCAAACATATCACTTCTATAACAGACAGTCATTCCCAGTGGGAAGTCAAATGAAAAGGATTTGTAACACTGCGGGGTAATATTATACAGACAGTGGGTTGTGACATTAGCGTGAAGTCTCATACAACCACACACTGCACCAGGTTTCATTGTTAATGAATGACGAGGGAGGTCTTGCTTTAAGTTCTCCCACAATTCTTATAGCCTCAGTGTCGGCCATTAATACAGTTCAAAGTTTGACATCTGCAAACAACACACTTGTTTCCTTTCAGCACTTGATACAGTGGATTGAGGCTGTTTTGATTTGATTAGGTAGGTGCCACATAACCAGACAACCATCTATTCTTATTTTTCTTATTTCCTCACTATTACAATAAGCTAACATCTTTCCTCTATCACATACAGGTGTTTGTCAGCGTCACATACTAATGTCACTTTAAAAACATGCTCACATACTTGGTTTTACATTCAAATCCTTTTGACGTTTCACTTCACTTTCACAGCTGTCTTTCACTTTCCACGATTAGCTTGGAGTATATTCACAACATGGCAGTGCCAGCCTGGGAAAACTGTGCAAATGTGGAAGAAACTTACTTACTATGTGTGTAAAAGCTTAATAAAAAAAATTACATACGTTTACACTGATTTAAACATTCATAAAATAAAAAAGTGTGGCTGAAATACTTGATAGTCACCATGTTCAAATAACCTTGAATTGAAAAAAGAGAGTAGTGGGTATTCCGCTGTGATCCCATGATTTGTTTGCTCACTTAATCCATATGGTGAATTGTTTTGGTTATTTACAACAATGATTTGTTCCTGTTACCATACTTCTGCAGAGATTATGTCTTATTTTGTGGTTTGGCAGGTTTCTGCATTTGTAGTCCTTTTCTATAATGAGGTCCAGGTCTGTTGAGTTTGATCAGGTGCAGCAGGAGGAGTTTGGTTTCTTCCTGGGAGCATCTAAGTTGGGCAGTGACTGACTTTTCTCATCAAAAGCAGCCTGCTTTGTTACCTGCCTATGGGGTGGAAAGGAAAGAGGAACAGGTCGAACAAGAAGTGTGTTATTAAATGTTTTTTAAAGATAGCTGCCAATCACTCATGCCAATTTCATTATAGCTAGCAGCAGAAGCACAATTTTGTAAAGATTAAAACTGCTGTTTTGGTTTTGTGCATTCAGCTGACTGAAACAGTCTTATCTCACCTGGCCAGGTGCAGCACAGCCTCCAGGATGTTGGAGCCATCTTTGGCACTAGTTTCACAGAATAGAGTGTTGTATGTCTGTTGGTTGAAGACAGGAAATCAAGATAAGGGTTAGGATTTGGATTTATATTTGGATTAAACAAGGATAACAGTTAGGTGTAGATTTGCAGCACGTGTTACAAATGTTTAGAGTTAATGTCCTCACAAGTATAGTAAGATAAGTATGGGTTTATTGGTCATTACCATGGCCAGTTTCTCTCCATAGCTGGTAGGAACACAGCTAGCTCTATCTGGTCTAAGATCACACTTATTACCGACAAGCATGATGGGAATATCCTCCTGGGACCCATCCTGCTATGCAAAAAAAGAAGAAGGTAAAAACAGAAACAAATGAAATGGAAGACTATTGCAAAGTACTTCCAAACTGAAACTGCTCTATTGTTGTACATACTTTGCAACATAGTGATTACAGAATTTATGTGCTGAAAAAAAAGTACAACTTATTAAAGGTGCCCTGCCACACATATTTCATTACTTTGTGGCAATGTCTGAA
>NC_045737.1:5400793-5438180 GCF_008692095.1 Etheostoma spectabile
GACTCTGTAACATTTTTTTGTGTAAAAAATGCCTTGGTTACCTTGTTTCAAGCCATTCTAGCGTGGTATAGATAGCCTATAGGAAGACTCAGCTCGATTTGTGCCAGTTCTTATTAATATTCAATGAGCTAAGCTGCTTGACTCTGATTGACTAACAGCTATCCAATGAGAGCCTTGCTATCAGCTTCCTTTACCCAGCACAACTGGACAAGCTCAGGAATAGTAATGAGCTCAGGCAACATGACGTCAGACTGACCAGCTTTTGTAATTGGCCTAATTTCTCTTCTTATTTCTTTTCACTGACAGAGGAGGTAGCAGTTCATTTTCACATTCACGACCTCACACAAACTCATAATGACCTAACATATTACAAACAACACAAGTAAAAACGGTTATATGTGGCAGGGCACCTTTAAAGACTATAGTATTGGTTTGACATCAAGTACCACACTGTGTACATAGTGCATTATATGACACAGCACACAACATGCACCTACAGCATGCAAAAATCAAAAGTCACAGCAATGTCAACATGCCCAAAGTATAACAACAGAACACAATCTAAACAATCTACATACCACACTTACATATCTGCTGCATGTAAAAGAGAGAACAAGATCACTTAGTTTGATATTCAAATGAACATGTGCAGCACATTTGCTTAAAACCCCATGTAATGAAACAAATGCTGCCAATACAAATTGCAATTCCAGAAGAATGGATAGATTTCATCTTCACTCTGTTCTGCCGAAGTCCGGAACTTTTTTGCTAAATACAAACAGTGTCAGTCAGCAGGTCTTTAGCAGAGGAGCGCAGCGCATTACCTCGATCATGTCCACCCACTCTCGAACGTTAAGAAAGCTCTTCTCACAGGTGACATCGTACAGCAGCAACACACCGTCTGCCCGGCGAAAATAAGACTTAGCAATGCTGCGGAACCTGAGAGGATGGGAGAAAATCAAGATACACACAAGCATACCTCATTTTACTTATTGGTTGTGATAGGCTAAATACAGCATGTTTGCTTAAGCCCTGTGTGTGTGTGTGTGTGTTAGTTTAACTTTGCTCTTAAAAACACATCTCTAAATGAAAAGTTCTAAACAACAAACATCTGATAAAACAATACAATTCTATTCACACCAACACACACCTCTCTTGTCCTGCAGTGTCCCATAGTTGTAGTGAAACGGGTTCTCCGTCTACGATTAGTGTCTTCATCTGGAAATCCACTCCTGAACACACAACAGAGACACAATCAACATGTCACACTACTAAGCTGGTAATGAAAGGAAAAAGATTTTTTTTTAAATAGTCGTGGCCTTGCTCAGTCACAGTGCTTGATCAGATTAACTAATTATTTTCTGTAGCTTTACTGTAGCTTTGACTTCACCATGTGCAGAAATGCAGCATTTATCAGTCAACTGCAAATTCTTGAGGAATAGTTTTTGCCTTAATTTGTCGGGTAAAGGAAGTGAGAACAAGACACTAAAGCTTGTTATTTTAACATAAGATTAACAGACAGTTGGATTTAGTTTCTCCAACTGACCCAGTGTAGCGCTGGAGTTTAATTTGAATTCGTTCTTGCAGAGGCGAAGCAGGAAGCTGGACTTTCCCACAGCAGCATCTCCAGCCAGCACGATCCTGTAGGCCTTCTCGGATATCACGTAGCCCAGGTCAGTGCGGTTCTGGTCCTCCTTCTGGAGAGGGGACAGAGTGGCAGAGTATTTACATTCTGCATATCTATTTCATGTTAAATATATGTTGTCCTGTATTTTGCAATAGCTGCTTTGTATCTCATCATCAGCTTAGTTCAGTGATGGAGAAGAGGGATTTATTGCAGGTCTAATTACAAGTCAGAAAATTAAAAAAAAAAATACATAAAACAAGCTCCAAAGCTACACTAGCAGCAGCAGGAGATTCTACAATTGTACAAATTGTACATTTTGAAATTATGGTAGCTCTGGACAAAATGTATGTATGTTACCAAAATCATCATAACAATAATATAAAAAAAGGGAGAAGGTCTCTATCTCCCTTTATTTTGAATCCCTCTCTCCTTCCTCTCGTCCGTTTCTCTCATACCTGCACACTGATGGCGCTGAGGGCTTTCCGTATAGTTGGGGCTGGGGGTTTGGTCTCACTAATGGGTTCAGATGGCTTCCAGTCCAAAACTGAGCTGCTGTCCGACCCAAATGCTGATTCACTGCCCTGAGTCTCTGCTGGCTGTGAAGCAGACATTGTAACATTAATACAAACATCTGACACAGAACACACGTGTTATCACTATAACTTCTTTACAACATCACAACCTGAGACTTGTTAAAAGAAAATATTGCATTGCTGCAGTATCGATGGGCATGCACACGTGTCTCTTATTGTCTCACTTCAGTGTCAGAGTTTTCCCCCATCAAACTATCGTTGTTGTCATCCTCCCTTTTCTTCTCCTTCTCTTCCTCATCTTCTTGACCTCTGACCTCCTGTTCTGGGTCGTAGCCTCTGTGTGAACCTCTGAGTGTCGACAGGCCGCTGTCCACGTAGATCTCAGGCAGACTGTCCTCCTCGCACTCGCTGCTGTGTCTGCGCCTCAGGCCTGGGTCACACATGGCCAGGGCCAGAGTGTCACAACTGGGCCGGCGGCTGTACAGGGGGAAATCATCCATGTGTTGGCCGAACCTAGGGAAGAGTTCAGGAAATGATCTATGACATAAAACACAAGGTAGAGCTGAATTACAAAGAGCCCTATCCCTAATGTATCCAGCCACTCAGATAGCTTTGTTTTCATTTGCCTGAGTTTTAAAATATTTGTCTCTGAGAATTCTGCTTTGGTCCCAAAAAAATGACGGAAAACACCATTGGACCAGAGCCATCAACATTCTTCCTACTCTTCAGTGGTCCAGCACCTTTCGCCTCCATGGATTTGAGGTGGATGTGTTAATGTTAGAATGGCCTGTGCGTAATTATTTAAGTCTGCAAAGGATCTGTATCAATCACACAGTGTGTGTAGACTGTGTGTAGTGTGCATAATCACAGTACAGTTCACTGTGTATGTGTACATGTATAAGCTGTTTTTTTTATAATAATGCCTTTATCTTGTTTTTCTACATTTGAAGGTAAAGTGTAACATTACCAGTGCATCTGTACTCTTACCAGTAAATGTACAAAGTATGTGAATGGCATAATGTAATACTTATACTAATGCTAAAACACTTTGCAGGAGTTTTTTCTTTCTTTGTGGCCATGACAGGGATACTTGTTTCACTTCAACATAAAATATCATGTTGATGTCAAAAAGTGTATGTAATTTATATCCTACTTCTTTATCACATTGAGAAAAAAAAACCTTTGTCCCTAAACACCATAGAATCACATGGTTCAACTTCTCAGCTCATGAGCTTGGACAGAACCTTAAATTAAATATCTCTCAGCACAGTCAAAATTGACTTTCATACTGTGTAAATGAACAACAATATGTTCTAGGAGAAACAAGCCTTCAGTCCCTTTTTCATTTGCTGGAGATGCAAATGATTAAAACCTGATGAACATGGTCTGAAATACATTTCCTGCAGCTGCTAACCAGTTAATTATTCTAAATCTACTGTTAAACCTTAAACTGTACTAGATGCAACTCAAAATAATAGGTTTTACACTTGTAAATTTGACTTGGTTCTAAAAGGAACAATTAAAATGCTTTAGGAAAGTAAGCTAATATAATATATGGCTCATACTGAAAGAGTAGCATTCACACACTGGTCCAGATGGCATGGTGATATCTGAACAGATATAAATTTAGTCTAGAGGATTCTTAAGACGTCATTGTTTGCAGGTCTTACCTGTCCATTAGTGCATAGGGTGATGTGTAGCAGATGCTTTTACTTCTGCTTCTGTTTATTTCTCCTGGTGATCCACCGTTGCTAGACTGTAACACACAACAAGTGAAAATAAACTCTGAATGATACTGCCAAACATGTCACAGTCATGTGTACAGGTCTAAGCATCGGAATACCATAAATCCATAATGCATCTCCAAATATACAGCAGAGAGAGCTGCAGTAAACCTGATTAATCAAATCAAATGCTGAGGCCTATTAGAGTGCAATTCAACTTTGATGACCTGCAACAAAACTAAAAAAGATTTAAACTCAGTTCAAATCAACATAAGCCTAAATAAATCATATCAAATGAGCCAAAAGTGAAATGTATTTTTCTATATAATAGCATCAGAATGCAACGTTTATATGTCCACCAACCCAACAAACCCAATGAATGCAATACATCAGCCTCTTGCAACTTGGAAACTGAACTAGTTTTAAATTTGGATTATTTTTAGTTGAACTGTGTAGCTTTACCTTTGAGGTCCTCTCCAAGGCAGACCTCAGTCCATCGTTGCTGTCATGCAGCTTCCTGTTGGCTGTCCTATCAGCACAGAAAGGAAAAAAGTCATTATTATAATTCCTTATTTCCCCAATATATCTATTTTTCTTTCTTGACTCTAAGTAATATCTAAGTACAATAAGAACTCATTAGTTGGCGTGTACGATACTGTCTGACTTACTGCAGAATCTCAATCTGTCTCTCCAGGACTTCTCGCTCATCAGAAAAGTGTTTGATAAACTCTTCGTCTCTGCAAGAAAAACAAAAAACACAATTGTTTGTTATTATGAATATTAAACAAATGAACTACCAAAGTTATGAAAACCGGACTTAGTGCCAGTGGAAGTCTCTTTTTAGTGGACATCCTTGCACATTACCTCCACAAATTCCCTGACTTCCCTGAAAACTGAGATGAAATAAGATTGAAGATATAGCATGCCTCTGTATCCCAGTTAATGTCCGTAAAACCAGCACGTTTCTTTCACAGCAGATCAACTGATTTACTCAAACTTATTACACCTGATGATTATTATGATTATTACATTGTGAAGACCATAACTGAGACGGCCTGAGCCAAGGAGGCAGAGTATTTTTCCTGTTGCTTCTGTTGCTAAGTAACGCTTATGAAGAAGTTATTGTGTGTGTGAAGTCATTCCAGGATATCCTGTTTCAGCTGTGACAAAAAGAAACCCCCCCCCGGGAAGGAACGGACTGTGTGTCAGTCAGAGGCGGGCGTGGTCTCTGTCTCTTTCTGTCTCTGTCTGTCTCTGTCCCTTTGCAGCAAAACATCTCCACAGTGGGGTCGTTTGATAAGCAGATTGAGGACAGATTGATTATTTTAATTAATATTTTTTAGACATAGGTTTAAAATGTATGCAAGTTGGAGCATTTAGAGCCAATGGAGAACAAGGGTGCAAATGTTTAGATTAGATTAGATTAGATGATACTTTATTCATCCCACAGCGGGGAAATTCCCTTGTTACAGCAGCATTTTCTACAATGAAAGCAAAACAAACAAACAAGTAAACACACAAGAAAAACAGGCAAACAATAGACAATGTGCAGAAGGTCAGAAGGTTATTATTCTTAAGTTCACATAAATCTGCAAGTTAGATGAGAAAAGGATGGAGAAAACCTGTTCTGCAAAAAGAGTCTACACCGGAAGCAAAAAGTGTGTGTGCATGTAGAGAGAGGGAGTCTTATTATTCCTTTTTCCTTCTCTATAATGCAATGAATAAAAATGCATCCTCTTATGTAGGATCAGCACAGACAGAAATGCTGAGGCCTATTGAACTGCAACTCCACTTCAACATCTTGCAAAAAAACAAATCTGCAGAAAGGATTAACCTCAACTCCATGAATCAAGACAAATCCAATTAGCCTAAACGGATCTAAATAATGATACAAAAGAAATTAAAAAATATCAACACACAGCATACAGGACACAAAGGACACAAAACCAGACCAAACCCTAATAAATTCACCGTTCCGAGCTGATGCTTTGATCGGTTAGCTCCGTCTTTAGCGAGTCGATCTCACTGCGCAGACAGGCGACTTCGGTCTGAGACTTCATCAGCTCCTGTTTTAACCGCTGGTTCTCCTGCAGATAGGAGGAATATGAGTGTGTTATAAACTACAAAAAAGCAAAGAAAAGAAAAATGCCTTTGACACCTCCCACAAGATACAGTGAAAGAAAGCATGTTATAAATAAGTATATTGGGTCTCACCAGTGTTAGCGCATTGATCTTCTTCTTCAGAGCCAAGCTCTCGTCTTTCACAGTGATGTTCTTGTACTTCTCTTCTATCTGATGGACGAGTTCACATAGTAAGGATTAATGGTTTCTGACTAAAGGGTAGACCTAAGTCAGATTGCTCTCATGCTGTAGTTTTGGAAACTGCAAATACTGCACATGTACATACACACCATCATGTTAGAGTTTTAATCAGTAGAGTCCAGCTGACATTTGTGTTTTCATGAGGCCAAATTTTCCGCTGTTTATCAGAACCGTGGTTTTCCCAAACAGTACAGTACAGTTCAGTTTCAGGAGCCGTTTGTGTCACAAAAGGTCAAATCCTTCTCTCCGGCAGAGCACTCCTTGTAATGATGCCCAAGCCCTAATTTCATCCGGAGAGTAACAGTGCAACTTTTTTTTATTTTTTTTTTACTGTTTTTCTTTTAGAGTTTTATCTTACTGAAGTGATTTGTAGCCTAACATTTTGCATACTCATCTCCAATCTGATGTTTTATATTCATGCACTCATTAAATCACTCACTAAATAGTACATCATTATTACCGTGCACATATTGTCTACATGTTGTCCTACAGGCACAGCACTGCTAAGAACATACAGCAAGAGGGTTGTAAATTTAACTGCCAGAGTCTGTTTTGGCCTACTATGTTGATGGTGTGTTGTAGTGAAAATGAAGTGCAGTCAAACAGGTGAAAAGATTTACCATCTGCATCCTCTGGATTTTACACTGCAGCTCACACATTTCAGTTTCATAACTTCTCCGTAACTCACTCAGTGCAGCCTCAGTTTGCTTCTTCTCCTACACAAAGGCACAAAACACGAAACAGAACAAAAATGCAAATAATTACTTTCACTAAGACAAGAGTTTTTAAAAGTGTGTGGTGTGTGTTTGTGTGTGTGTGTGTGTGTGTGTGTGTGTGTGTGTGTGTTTTTGTTTGCTCTCTACATTCATGCATCTGGGACACCTTAATCTGTGACTATTTTAAGGCAGGTTTTAAACCAATGACGGAGCCTAGCTGTGGAATTGATATCAGCAACTGTCTATCTACAGTTTCCAAGAGCTCTCCTATAGGTGTCAGAACATGACTGGGTGCCCAAAACAAACAGCAGCTTCTGAGTTATCTGAGTCAGTGAAGTACACTTACATAAGTTTACACACACACACACACACACACACACACACACACACACACACACACACACACACACACACACACAGTGATAAGACACTGTTTATGTTCCCGCTCATGCTTTAAAGAAACATCAGGACTAAATATAAGGTCAAAGATTAAATCCATACAAGTAAATAAATAACAATTAAATAAATCAGGTGCTGAAGCCTGACCCAGCAGGCGATCTGTACTATTCTGTCACAGAGTCAGTTGTTTTCACTTTTCATTTTATGTCAAGGCAAGCTAAATATTGTTATCAAATCTTAGTATTTCACACACCACACTGTTTAAAATGTTTCACCAGATTCCAGGAAATATCTCCAGCTTTCATAAAACTCACAATCCACACAATTCTTGATGGAAAAAGATGGAAAACAAAGGCCAACAAGGTAATAAAAATAACCATAATTAAAGAATTCAAAAGCCCTTGTAGCAGTAATTTATGCCTGCTGACAATCACTGTTGACAATTGTCAGAAGCAGAGAAATCCACAAATCTATCCCTAAATTTGACTTATCTCATTGTGGCCAGTGACCATACGTGAACGCAAAAAATATCTGGAGCCTCAGTGGTGGCACGTCGGCCGACTTGAATCCCCAAGCATGCACCCTGATTCTTTATGGACTATTATTTTCGTCCACACATAACCCAACCTTATTATCACAAATGTATACAGCCTAGTCATTTCAAACACTGGCTCCAGCACCTCTATCTATCTACTGTTTTCTTTCTACGATCCACAGAGTTGTGAAATCCAGCTGATCAGCAGACATGACTGAGTATGGATGAGTAATCTGATATCCAGCCATGTACGCTTGTTTGACTTAAGGGAAGAGCTGAACAAACGCACCCTGCTTTCGCTTGTACTTACAAAAACTCCAGAGGAACAAACACATGAGCTAGGACTATTAAAACAAGATTCAACGTCATGTTTTTGTCTTTATCCCTTGTGTTGTCTTCCGGTCAAAATTGAAAATCAACACTTTTGTTGACGCTTTTTAACTGATGTTGTTAACTTTTTTATACGTAAAGTTCCTTTTTTTCAACCCTTTTTTCAATGTTTTTTTTTTACGTTTAACAATTCGTAACACTAACTTATTAGCTTTAGTTTCACAGTTATTTTTGGAATTTGTGTTCAATAAATCTCATTTATAGGAAATTACACCTAACGTTTGAGTTAGAAAAGCAGAAATTAGGAATTACTCAGACTAAAATTAAAGGAATTTATGTTGATGGATAATCACAGACTGGAATATATAAACTTTTATTCAATACTATTTCAAAAGCACTTTAATTTTTTAAAAATTAATAAAAGTAGAGATTTGTAGTTGCCAAGGAGCGTTGTGTGGAATCAATCATGTTATGTGAAAAGAACACTGATATAAGAACGGGTCAATTTGACCCAAGGACAACATGAGGGTTAAGTCAGTCTTATGTCTGAGTTTGTCCCACCTGCTCTTGTGCTTTTCTCTCAGCAGCATGAATGCGTTGGTCAATCTCATCATCCATTTCACTGAGCTGCATTGATGCTTGGTCCTGCACTCTGCAAAACAAGAACAGGATAATTTCACCATCCATTACCTACTTTATACTGACTTAACCTACTAATAAAAACTTACTCCAATCATCATGATGCTATAAAGATTGCTGAAAGCTGAAGCCACTACAAGACTCTCAAATTTCATTTTATAAATATCAGATAACTATCTGCCAAAGCCTTACTAATACGGATTTGATTGGATAGAATTGGTTTATGTGAAACATGGCTCAAGGCTTATGGCTTAAATTCTGGTAATAGAGATGCTGGTCTTTTACTCTGCTCGACACCAGTTTGATCAAGTATGTAACTCTCGACAACGCTATCACTTCTCAATGTTCTCAGTCTTGGTGTTGCATTTGAGCCTACCCTTTCTTTAAATCAGCACGTTAAAAAAACAGACTGTAGAGTTGACTTTATGGGGGAAATCCGTTTTCTGCAGGACAGCACAAAGATCAACAGGTAGATGAGCCAACATCGAGCAGTTATGCAGTGTTATCAGCCCTGTTATTACCTTTCAGTATACATAATATGTTATGATGTTTAAACACATTCACGCATTCTCATGTGTTGCAGTCCTACTGTCAAGGAGAACTTTTCTTGTCTACCCGTGTGTACCCCATCAAATGTTATTATGGTTACTTTAATAACAGCCTGTCTTTTAACAGTTTTAAACAAAAGAAGGAAAGCCATAATTATTGTAGAAAATATTAATTAAACAATCAATCTGTTTTAAATCAGTGTCAGATGAATATCTTCATTTCACTTAATTTGACGGACATATTGAGTGTTTGTATGCGTGTCTGTTTGTTTCCCACCGTTTGATGGCGAGGGCCAGGTTTTCCATCTCTGTGTTCTGCTGTTTGATCTCTTTGGTGAAGTTTGTGATGACTTTCTCAAACTGATTTATCAGTCTGGGCTCAGTCAGACTGATGTTCTGGTACAACATAGCTGCTTCTTCATTCCTAAAAAGAAAATCAGAATTTGAAGTCAGCTTTGTTCTGTATTACAGGCATGTGACACAGTATTGTTTTACCCAAACACAGGGGTCTTCAACATTTTTCAAGCCAATGACCCCTTCACTGAGAGAGACATGGATCTGGGACCCCCTGCTACATATATTGTGTAAAATTAAGTTGCATATTATACTGGGCTTACAGCAAAATGTGGGCTGCCTAAAGCCTTTATACCTTTGAAGTGTATAGAATACTGAGCTATTAACATCATGTTTGTTGGCATGATTTTATCAATCCTTAGGAATAGTTTCACTTTGCCAGACCTTCCTCCACAGCGCTGCGGAGGAAGGTCTGCCTTGTCCACACAGCATTCCTGGATTTGAGAGAAACGTGCTGTGGTTTATTGGCATTTCTTTAAACCAATCACAATCGTCATGAGCGGCGCCGGACAGAGCAACGGTGCCACTGCAAAATAGACTCGGAAAGGAACTTGTTTTGGTGGAAAGTGTACATTTAAAAGTTGTTTTAGTCATGTAGAGAGAGAGAGTCAATCAGTCATTGCCACGCCTTGTGGTTAATTGCTCCAGTTGCTACTCCTTTGTGTGAAACTGAAACCATTACATAATATCACCAATGCCTGAGGTCTCCTCAAAAAACATAATTCCCAAAATGATTAATTATTTCTTTAAAAACGTAAAAATAAAATATTTAACAAAATGGCAACCTTAAAGTATTTGGATGTTCCTGTGTATTGTTGTGCATTTCTAGTTTAGTAGATTGAGTTTTTTCAATTGCTCAAAAAGATGACTAAACAATTAATGAAAAAGTTGATAGTGGTCGGATTAGCTGGCGAACTTTCCATTTATGTTTCCACAGCGTACGGGCCCATGGAAGACAATATGCTGTATAACTTAACTCAATAACTAACTTTAAAGTTGAGTCAACAACCATTTCAACACAATGTTCAATACACAAAAGACGCCCAGCTAAAAATAGACCAAACAAATTACGTGATCGTGATTATTTTGATGCACACTTTGTTTTACTTTATTTGCCAGTGACACATAACGCAAAACTAAATTACAGCAAGCACCAGTGCTCCACTATAAAACGATACAGAAACCAGAAGGATGTGTTAATGTAAAACTTAATCACACAGTCTATGTTGTATTGAAGTCTTAAAAATGACACAGTGATAAAGTGTCCTGCGTCAGTGTGTTTGTGTGTGTTTGCCTTTAGACAGGGCGGACTGGTTGTAATGCTAAAGCATATAGACACTGCTGCTTGTCTGTCAATAACTCCCAGTGAAACAGCGCGCTGCAACATCATAAGTGTCCAACACAAACTCATCATAACAAAAAACACACAAGTACAGACAGTGAGCGTTGTACATAGAATCTGTTGAGATGTTGTAATTGATGTGTTCATGCCAGTTAAGGACAGTTCAGGATAGCTGTATAAGTCGTATAAAACATCCTTCCTCCCGAGAATAGCTTATTAAGATGTTAAGTACACAGAAAATGCTAATGTTTTGTTTGTGTTATTCATCACAGGATTATAGTCCTGATGTCAAAGAAATTGCACAGAAATAAGTCAAATGACCAAAATATTGCAAATAAACTTGCTCCCTATTCTGTTTTTCTCCCTGTGGAACCATGTTTTGTTTTTCTGTATTTGTTATTTTTATTTCTGTAACATATCTCCCCTGACTTCAACAAAAAACATACAGAATATAGAATATATGGATATTTAGCACTTATTTACATTAACACAATCAAAAGTCCAAAGCATAAGGAAACCATAATTCAGACTTCTGAAACGGAGGCATGATGAGGTGCTTTGGACTTTAAGACATTGTTTCCACGCAAATATTGTGTTAACAAGTGAATTTCTAAAAAGTAAATATTTCTGGAGCATTTATAAACTAAACGCAAGGAGGGAAGCAGAGGAGCTGTCTTGTGGTGCAATATTAGTCACTGTCTCAATCAGCTGAGAGATTCAAATATGGAAACCAAAACACACAACTCATTACATCCACATCAGTCAGCAAGAAAATTATGAATAGGATTGCAATTGATTTTTTTCTCTCGATGTCTCTATCTTGTAATCACATAAAATATTCTTTCATATCCTGAAGAACAGACACTTGTCTGAAGTGAGCTGTTTTCCAAATTTGTATCTCTCAGCTAATAGCTGTAACACTGACTGCAAGTGTTTGAAGATAAGTGAGTGTATTTAGCACACAACACCACTGTGAAAATCAATGTCCTGATGTAATAGCAGTCCCATGCCAGGCTTACACACACACACACACAAACACACATAGGGAGACACACTTAAACAGTGACAGGAATGGGTACCAGTTGAAGTTATTACATAATAATGCCAATTCAATGCCATGAGTACTGGTGCTCATATCAAAACCAGGAACTACGACCACAAACGTGTTCTGAAATGTTAAATGTTGTCTGAAATCAAGCAGGTGTGCAAGAACTTTGCCAAAAATTTGAGTAAACTAAAATAACCGCCTTGTGTTTGTAGGCCTCCAGCAACTAGTCAAGTTGTAGGTTACATCCATGACTGTCCAGACTCCTATACTATACAAAGTAAAGACTTTGAAGCAGTTAAAAAAAAAAAAAAAAAGTGTATTATTTAGTGAAACATGGATGCTTAACACACTTCTTCAACCTGGCGCAGCACAGAAGATCTACGCAATCACCACAATTTCAAGGTGGACAAGTCAACAATTTGGTATCTGACCAAATGTGAAATCCCCTTCTATGTCTGAGGTATGGCTCTGAATAATGGCCAGAAAAGGGTTTTTGTAGAACATTAGGATGTCACAGTGAAAATGACCTTACACCTTTTAAAATGTCACTACTTCATCAGTTTATCCTATTAGACATTTGTGTGAAATGTTGTCATAATTAGCGTATTCATTATTTGAGTTATGGACAAAAATGTGCTTTAAAAGTTAACAGTGACACTGACCTTTGACAACCAAAATCTAATCAGTTTATCTGCGAGTCCAAGTGGATGTTGTGAAGAGTTTCTCTCATGAGATATTGTGTTCACAATAATGGGATGGACATACAGTAAGTACATACTGATATACATATTTAATCAGTTTGGCTTTTTTAGTGTAACTTTCTGAACATTTGATATTGGAAAAATATTGTTATTATATTATTATACTTAAAATACTTACATTGATGTCAGCCATATCACCCAATTTTAATAATTCCCATAATACATTATGATTCAATTCAAGTGGAAGCTGTGTGGCAGCTCTCACCCTATCATTGGAAAAGATTTATTTATCTTTGGGTTCTAATGAGATGTCTAAAGGAAAATAGACACACTCAAAACAAAAATATAACACTCAAACACACTTACACCCAGTCAGTGTCACTGTTTTTCTGCATATTATTCAAACAACATGGCTGCAGTTGTATCTTTAGTGCATTGTACTGGAGCTGTTTTAAAAAAGCTCTACTAACCTGTTTTTTTTATTGATTTCTCTTTTAAAAGGCAAATGTGGGGATTTCCTGGTGGGGATTAGGCTATGTCTCACCATAACCTTTAAAGGCACACTGCGCTCACTGTTGAACACATTCATATCATCTAAAGAATTTCCATATTTTAAAGACATCCACCCATCCATCCGTAGCCTACCACCTCCCTGGCTGCCCAGCGGACAGGTGTGCGCTCTCACCTGGGGATGAACTTGGCCTGTTCGCCCAGCCTCCTCTCGAAGTTCTCCCAGGCGGTGGACACGTCTCCTCCGTACGAGTCCATGACCTCTCCGTAGCGGAAGCCGCTGATGAACTCCACCAGGGTGATGGTTCCGTCGTTGTCGACGTCCAGTCGGTTAAATATCCGGTCCCCCTCGGCCACGGACACCTGCAGTTCCGCACAGATGGTGAGGAACTCGTTTCTCTCGATACGCCCGGAGTTGTCCACGTCGTAGACGTGAAAGAGAGAGCGCAACCGGTCCTGCTCCTCTGCACTCATACCCCTGATGGAGGACTGTGGCTGGCTGGAAAAAAGAAGGCGTTTTACTAAATGAAGGGGATCTAGACGAGCCAAATCCAAATCCAGAAACCTTTAGTACTGTGAACGTTTTATTCTCAGGACACGGACACCCAAAGTAGCCTATTCCTCCCGACTTCCAGACTTGCGCGCTTTTAACCTAACATTTTGACAGCTGTTACGCATTTAAAAATAGTCCAAACGAGGTAATCCATTTTAAAGCATTAAACCGCTCAATAAATCAAAAGTTGAAGCTTCGGCCTCTGTGTTAATACTAAATAATGTCCCGGTTTGTTCCAGCCATCAGCCAGCTGAACGGACAGGAAAGCTGACTCAGGTGACGCGCCAGCCATCTGTGGCCTACCTGTGTTCAGTGCGCGCGCGCGTGCATGTGTGTTTGTGCAGTGCGTGCGTGCATGTGCGTGTCTGTGTGCGTGTGTGTGTGTGTGTGTATTCACGCTCCCCTCAACAATAAAGGAGATCTGGGCTTCAGGCCAAATGAAAGTGCTTTCATTGTCGAGAAAGGCTAATGGCTTGTAATGTAGTTGAATAAACTTTAGAAATTAAAGAACCAGAGTTTATTCAACCTATGTAATCTCTAAACACACAAGAAAATAAGATGTTTTTCATCCCATCTGAGGCGCATGTAGGCTTATAAACATTGCCACACTGTAGGCTACTCCATTTAATTTTTATGTCTGAAAACACTTATTAAAATCAATATAATTACTTTAATTTTTGAATGAATGATATACTTTCTAAAAAAAGGGTTTATCCATTGCATCACATGAAACTGAAAAGTAAGACAAAATGAGAAAAACAAAGAAAAGTTAAGCTTCTGGGTGCCTGCAAACATATAGACTATCCTGTTTAAACTGGGATCCTGTTTGGAATTTTGCATGAGCCTTTAATGCTTTTTCCAAAATGTGTTAAAGCGCCCATATTATGCTCATTTTCAGGTTCATAATTGTATTTTGAGGTTGTACCAGAATAGGTTTACGTGGTTTGATTTTCCAAAAAAACATCATATTTTAGTTTTATTTCATTGCTGCAGATCTTCTCCCTGTGTGTTTAGGTGTCTGTCTGTCTGTCTGCTGGTCTGTCTGTCTGTCAGTCTGTCTGTCTGTCTGTCTGTCTGTCTGTCTGTCTGTCTGTCTGTCTGCTGGTCTGTCTGTCTGTCTGTCTGTCAGTCTGTCTGTCTGTCTGCTGGTCTGTCTGTCTGTCTGTCAGTCTGTCTGTCTGTGTGTCTGTCTGCTGGTCTGTCCTGTCTGTCAGTCTGTCAGTCTGTCTGTCTGTCAGTCTGTCTGTCTGTCAGTCTGTCTGTCTGTCAGTCTGCTGGTCTGTCTGTCAGTCTGTCTTTCGAAGTATTGTGATCAACTCCACACTTGGCTGAGGTCCCAAGGATGTGCAGTGTCAAGTGCGAGCTCTTGAGAACTTTGGGACACTTTAATTAGTACTGCGTTAGGTACACACTGTGTGGTGCATTGAAAGGGAACCCCTAATTGTTACACGGCCGAATGGCATGCTGGGTATAACTTGCTCTCCGTTGCTTACTACAGTGCATCAAAGAACAGAAGAAGAAAGAGAGACCACATTGTTGGAAACTTAAAAAAATCAAGCACCGCAATGTAACTTTTGGATTGACACTTTGGTTCCCAGAAATAGCCTGGTACCAAAAAGCTAGCTGTTAACTAATGACACGTATAGTCTATCATTGCTAGGGGATGCAACTATGTCATAGCAGGTGTAATTCTAAGGACCCAAGGACGCGCAGTGTAGAGTGAGAAGTTCTTTGGATAAGCGGTAAAGCTGCAAGTGGCCTGTTCCAAACAGGCCCGTTTTGAATGGGCACTGTACTAGTAAATACAATGTCCTCTAAGATCAAGGTCCAAGGTCAGAATGTCCATGTAGCTTTTTCATTACACTCAATAATTTTCAGAGTTCAAGCAGTTTCTTTAAATTCCATGAACAAAAGAAAACCCCAGTAGTGAAAATAGAGAAATGGTTCCTTACACTTTGCACAGTCCATTTTCTACACTTAATTTGTACAATATTTTTTTTAACCCTGGTGTTGTCTTCCCACAACAATGAAACTTGTTGTCAACCCTTTTTTAGACGCTTTTTTTCAGAGTTTCTTTCGCTTTTTTGAGGTTTCCATTACTTTTATCTGTGCTTTTTGTCACTACCACTGGATACTAACATCAACTTATAACCACAGATTTTACAGTATTTTAAAATTCATGGTCAATAAACCTCATTAATACGTTATTTTTGAGTTTTACAAAAGTGGCAGTTGTGAATTAGTTTGACAAATAGTCACAATTAAGTTGATGATCACAGACTGTCAAAGTTTAGTCAGGATACTGTTTAAAAACCATTTCATTGTTTTATTAAATGCTATGAAATGCAGTGAAACACCCAAAATTCAATGAAAGTAGTGAACTGATCATTGATTTTATTTGCAAAGAGCATTGTATGGAACGTCTCGGGTTACGTATGTAACCCTTGTTCCCCAAGGTAGGGGAACGAGACACTGCGTTGGTGACGACACTATGGGAACGTTCCCATAGTGTCGCCACCGACGCTGTTCTGACTTTTCTGTTTTTAAAGACACAACATTAGGTTTTTCAATCAGATTGATCGTCAAACTTGTAAATGTCCCCGTTTTTCTCCCTTTTTGGGGATTATGTTCCCGGCTTTGATCTCGGACGTCTTGAATTTATCATAAATTTATATCAAATCAGAATATTCTATTACTGTTAAGCCCACTATGAATTTTAAAATACGCCTAACCATGTGTCCTGTTTCATAGCTACATGTATGACCTTTGTAACAACAAAAAAACATGACAATCAGTTTTGTATTCAGTGAGATTGATAAATTACACGCACTGACAGCTCATTTCACCTGCCAAACAAATTACACTGAGTGGAGCCGGTGACCGGTCCAAGATGGCGGCCCCACGTCTCGTCAGCGCCAATA
Source organism: Etheostoma spectabile (assembly GCF_008692095.1). Classification (NCBI taxonomy): domain Eukaryota; kingdom Metazoa; phylum Chordata; class Actinopteri; order Perciformes; family Percidae; genus Etheostoma; species Etheostoma spectabile. The sequence goes on from NC_045737.1 coordinate 5,417,596, forward strand.
GGCAGTAGCGGTCGATGCGGCGTCTACTCTTTATATGTCTATGGTTATTGCCACTCTTCATTCTAACCCCAACCGGTCGTCAGACACCGCCTACCAAGAGCCTGGGTCTGTCTGAGGTTTCTGCCTAAAAGGAAGTTTTTCCTCACCACTGTCACACTGTTGCTTGCTCTGGAGGAAACTACTAGAACTGTTGGGTCCTTGTGAATTCTGGAGTGTGGTCTAGACCTACTCTATCTGTAAAGTGTCTCGAGATAACGTCTCGGGTTACGTATGTAACCCTTGTTCCCCGAGATAGGGGAACGAGACACTTCGTCTGTTACGACACTATGCCTAAAGGTCTTCCCCTTAGTGTCGTAACCGACGCAGTTCGAGTTCCCCTCGAAGAGGAACAAGGGTTACATACGTAACCCGAGACGTTCTCCGTGATAGGGGAACTTGACACTATGACGACACTATGGGAACGTTCCCATAGTGTCGTCACCAACGCAGTTTGAGTTCCCCTCGAAGGGGAACCATCCATGTTATTTTGGGGGCAACAGGAGGGTTAAACAAACACATGACTTTGATATCTCACTTTGATATTTCCTGTTCCGGGTTGTTTGAAATCTCTGCTTCACTTCCTGAGGGCCTCTGTGTCATCTTCTTCCACCTTGTGCTGTTCTTTAAAGCCGCTGATGAACTCCTCTAAGGTCACCGTGCCGTCTTTGTTGACGTCCAGGCGGTCCAAGACTTGGGACGGGACATGGGGCTCTTGACAAATGTTAGAAATAGAGAACTCGTGGTTTTCAATCCACCCTAAATTGTCCACATCGTAGCTGTGGAAGAGAGAACTCGAGGTGATTTTGTTCTTCCTTACTCATGCCCCTTGTTGATGCTGTGGTTTTGCTTTATTAAAAGATAAAAGATCCCTCAAAAAGATACAATCCTTCAGCTATCTCACTTTTACATCCTCCCTCCTTCTCTATCTTTCCCCCTTTTTTACACGTGGAGACTCCTGACAAAACCACCCTCAAAAATTATGTTAAAGATTGTGTTACATAAAACCATGACTGGCATCAAAGTGGAACAATCCCTCTAGGCAAGCAAAAACAGGGAAATAACAGTGTGGCCAGGATCTGCAGAAGACATATTCAAGTGAATGTAATTATTGAAATACAAAATGCTATAGTTTTCCTCACTTGCATTTGTATAGAATGTGTGCCATTCACTGCATATGCATTCTGATAATGTCATTTTTTTGTTTTATAATGATGATATATAATAATTGTTATATAATCTAATCAAAGTCTGAGTAGAGAGGAGATCAGGGTGGAGGGCTGAGTCAAACTAACACAGGCCTTTCACCCAGGAGACCGCTGAACCAAAATTCAACATTGACATATTGTAATTCATGTAAATGTATTTATGCAACATACATACATCAATTAGATCGCATAGCCTTCGTAACATACTTAATTTACAATTATAACTTAAGTTACGTAACAAACGTAGGCTACTTATTTTAACCCAAACCAAATCTTTTCCTTAACCTAACCAAGTATTCTTGTTTTGACACCCAACATTAACCACATGTTAAAAACTGTGACCGTGTTACAACGTGTTCCCTTCGCTGTTACAAGGATGTATTGAAATCTCAGACTGTATATGAAGCTAGACGACAGTTCTCAACTTCCTCCTTTCCTTAATAATGTACTTGAAAGAGCAATTTTGATGTATGGGAACATAATTTTTTAGGGTTTGCTATGAGTGAGGCTTGCATGTATCTTGAATGTAGCAGAGACAAAAACAGCATGTTAAACTGCCTCTTTTCTTGTTTTAGAGGAGCAATCTTGCAATAAAAGGGAATGGAGGTAATGGGGCGTCTGGATGGGAGGGATACACCCATCTCCAAACACACACAGTCAAATGCGCATTATTCATCTGTTAACATAAGTCACAATCCTCCTTGCTTCTTTATTGGATTACTTTTACTCATAGTTACATTTTGCACGTCACTATGCTGTGTGTCTCTGTCCAGTTGTTTGCAGATGTTTGTGTGTGAGTCAGGGCAGAGGGTAAACTTTAACAGTAGTGTTAACCTCTCTGATCTCTCTCTCAGCGGGGAGATTGGCACAGCCGTAGAGATGCAGCACCTTCAACCTAAAGAGAGAGTAACATGGAAATAGCAAATAACTATGCTAATATGTCACAGTGTTGTTGTTTTATTTTTGGGTTTTCTAGCCATAGACAAAAAGGTATCACATGGTTAGTTGTTGGGTGTTGGTAATTCTGGATTAAATCTCCCAAAATTACATCTCTAGCAGCTGATATAATTTGCACACCAAACAGTTGGTCACTGTATTCATGTTGTGCACACAAGGCTTTACTTTGATCACTACTCAAATAGATTTCACGCTCCGCTCATCATAACAAAGAGAAAGGGCCTTTTGTTGCATGTTTGGTAATTATTATATCTTATGAACGTCCAAAAGAAATATTGTAATAATATGGCAGATACAGGGTATCTACACAGTCTTATATCTGTTTGGCTATCTGTTTAAATCTAAATGAAGCTATTTTATTTGTGTGTTTACCTCTTGCAGCATCGGCAGAGCTTCAGTATATTCTCTAAGGTGATGCGGCAGAAACTGAGTTTGACAGTATGGAGGTATCTGCTGCAGTAATTTGCCAGCAGAGTAACTCTGTATCACAAACAAAAAACATGTTTCTCATCAGTTTCATAGATGATATCTGGGGATGTGCAAACAAGGTGTCTCACAGCTTAAGTGTTCAAAAAAGACAGTCACAAACACAAAGAAATATACAGCTCAGTTTGTTGTGTGACGCGTGTTGTACCCTCTGCTTCCTGTGCCAGTGGAGCTGACATCCAGCTGCTGAAGTCTTCTACATCCCAGAGCTAAAGATTGAACTCCTGCATCTGTTACAGCCTTACAGCCACTCACGTCCAGAGATCTGACACAAAAGCACACTCAGTCAAATGCACACTGTTGCTGCTAACTATCAAGATGTCAAGACCACATAAGTCAAGACTACCAACCAAAATTGGACACACATGAGTATAACATAACCCAAAACCTGCAGTACACACTACGTCTGTTGGTACAAATCCTTCTGACATTTCTGTTTCTTTTTCTTAGGGATAAGGTTAGACAACACTACGTGAAAGTTAGGGTACGTCTTAAAGGAATCAACGTTAGTCAATACCCAAGCATGTGGCTCAAGTTTATGTTTGTGTACCTGATACAAGGTGTGTATTTGCGGATGCTGTGCAGTGTCAGGTCGGTGACTCCAGGGCATGAACTGAAGACCAAACTCTGAAGTTCGACACAGTTCTGAAGCAAAGTGTCCACTGCGGCATCAGTAACCTGTTTACAGTTAAGGCAAAAGCAGAGAGCATATTTAAATCTCTTTGAGACTTTGTACTGTAAAATTCAGAGAAATAATCTATAGATCAAACAAAGCTGGAAGTCACAAAACATACCACATTTAGTCCAGTGAGATTCAGTGAAATGAGGCATTTGAGCAGTGATGTCATGACTGTGAGACTGCGTGGGTTGACTTTTGGCACCTGTCCAATGTTAAGATGCTTAAGACCAGGACACATCTGAAACAAAAGAGACTACAAGCTGTACATACTTCTGAAAAACATTGTGTTGTTATGATGGAATATTCAAATCTTCATTTCTTGAGGAAAAATATTAGACAAAATCACGAAGGCTATAGGAGTCTTTTCCCATGCTAAAGCATGTTTGAGACATATTTTAGACATGCTATATGATGCGATTTTCAGCAGCAGATTAAAATAAAACAAAGTGTTTACTTTTCAAAATAAAGTACCTCATATACTGTCTGTAGACAGGATGGAGTAAGGAACTGACAGCCAAAGACCTCCAATCTGCACAGACTGATATGAAAACACACTCACACAAACAGAAACAAACAGACATGTGTACACATCCTGAAAATATCTAGATGGATTATCCACTAAAAATGCAGGTGAAAATGTAAATGTAATTCTCAAGTCCACTTCAAGAGATGAACTAAGACACATTTGTGACAGATGTAAAGTACAGCCACACAACCAAAAATATCTTCTGCTGTACACTGACAGTGATTATAAACATTAACATTCTTATACTGACGTTTCTTTGTGCCTCATGATAAGTTTCATCAGTGGGTCATCTGTGACATGACAGCCGTTCAGGACTACGGATTTTAGCCGCAACCTACAGAGAAGAGAAATAAAGGAAGGATTACTTTCCTTACACACCCACAAATGAGCAATTAAACCTTCAGTTTATTTGAAAATCTATAAATCAACAAATATGGAGATACAGTGTGTTTACTGGACAACAACAACATGACCTCACCATATGTACTGAGTCAACCAGCATGCCCCCTTTTGTGTGTCTGTGTGTGTGTGTGTGTGTGTGTGTGTGTGTGTGTGTGTGTGTGTGTGTGTGTGTGTGTTTTATAAAAAACTGACCCTGGGCAGCAGTCACTCAGAGCTTTCACTCCTGTGTCTGTTGCTCCACTCCAGCTCATGTCCACACTGGTCACATGATGACACAGCTGACCAATCAGAGGCAACATCTGGTCCCCATGGAGACAAGGACCAGTGCAACTTGTGACCTTGAGTTCCTGTAATTAAAAAAAATATAGGAAAGATATAATGTGGACTTTTCACATGGTTAATATAAAAGCAGAGTACACTCCTACAAGTTAAATCACAGCAGAGCAAAACACTGGTAAAGCAAATACAAAATTGAAACACTGTACATTGGGTAATTTAAATCAGCTCAGTATTTGAAATGTTTTTCAAACAGGTTGCATAAGAGAGATATTTCAAAATGTGACAAGTGCAGTTTTGTCACTATAATTCAGTGACAAGATAAAATGGTTTAATCAATCTATTTCAAAATAAAATGGAGTTTGTACAGTGTGTTATTACTAACGTTATTATTTCTATCACAATTAAAAGGGTATAGCTGTGGGGACTTACTGTTTATATATACTTTATGAGCTGTAATGAATATGTTTTGCTGACATTGACAGCAGGCAGACGGATTCAGGATGTGGAGTCCATAAATTCAATAGTGTCAATAGAAAAATGTAAAATAAATCTCATTGGCAAAACATTCCCTATTTTGCCTTTCAAGTGGAGTATTTTTAACATAACACACAGGTAGCAACACAGTGGCTTATTGATTAGGAGGATCGAATCATGCAGTTTGGGGGCCACCCTGTGAAGTCATGTGATGGCAAACATCCAAAAGCTTTCGCCCAAGGTTCACCCATTACACTGTTTCTGACTGTAAAGGACCCCACAATTACGTTTTACCTTTAGAAAGTTTCTACACAGAGTGAAAAACATCTCCAGCCCACAAGAGGAGAGGGACAGGCCACTGCAGCTGTACAGACACAGACTGCGAGGATGATGTCTGCCCACACATAGTAGCCACCGGTCTGTTAGATTGGAGTTTTCAATTCTCAGATTTCTCCCTTCAAAGAAAGAACAATGTAATGTTCAGCATATGGCAGTATGTACCTGTTTTAGTGATTCAAAACTTTGGCTCTGACCTACATTGTGTGTACAGGTATGAGAACATGTGATGGTGCAGGTCTGGGTTATCTTACTGTATGTTTGTCCAGGGAGTGGTACAGTACAGCACTGTACTGGAAATACTTACATCATGAGAACACACCATGTGTTGTAACATACTTAAGAAATCTTACTTGGAAAAGTTCAGGACACTAACCTATGTCATGAAATCCAATGTTTAACCTGAACCTTATAAAGGCCAAACAGCAGAAGGCTTAACTTAACACCATTTATTGGCCAAAATTATTTTAAATGCCTTCATTGCAGCGGGTTGACTCACAGAGTGAGTGATCAGTGGCCAGTGTGTGCAGGCGGTTGCAGACCTGCAGCACTCTGCACAGATCACCATGAGGCAGCAGAGACAGGATGGACAGCCACAGCTCATCAGGCAGAGACAACCAGCGGTCACAAACAGGGACACCTGCTGGCTGACAGGCACAATGACACATAATGACTCAAACAAAACACATATTTCACAGAAAGTCAACGCATTCTCTTAATTATAAATACTTCTGAAATACTGCAATGCCATGGACGTTTTAGCATATGATGAACGTGATCCTATCACATGTAGAATAACATATATCAACATAACAAACAATGTGCAGAAAAAAAAATTCTTATGCTGTCCTTGCCAGTTTGTTTACATGGACATGCACCTGTAATGGGAAAACAAAGACATACACTGTATATTGATGTTCTATCAGACTGTATGTTTTTTAACTAAAAACTGAAATGTCAATGTGAGGAATTGATGTATGTCCCCATACAGGAGATGAGTCAGCATAATGAATGTTTGTCTCTACAACACGATAATTGCAAGTACACACACACACAGAACTCTTTCTTTAACTCTAAAATCCCCTTGAACTTATGACTTGATGCTGCGTCCGATAACTTGTGAAATTAATTTCATAATTCCTTTAAAAGGAACAGACACATAACTGTGTTGTGTGACACAACAATTATAAACTTAGCCCTTCATATGACTTGTCGTTGACTTTGGCTTTTAGATGAAAACATTTTTACTCACCCGAGGCCGGTAATGTTTATCCGGGGTCATCATGAAGAGGTGTGTGTGTGTCTTCGTAGGTGGCAGACATTTGTGTGTATGACCACAGGCTGTTGTAGCTTTCACTTTGTCCTCTGGTGTGTGTCTTTTTGTGTGTTTGTTTACTCCTGATGATGGAGGTCTACATGAGACACGGGGCAATGTTCAGCTTGACACAATACTAAAGCACAATACATTTAGAAAACATTTCCCCAGGCATGAAGAGCTAATGTGACGGAGCCATACATTTGTTTTGGAAAAACGTCAATATTTTGTTAGTATCATAACTTTTTCCATCAAGAAGTGCATTCACGCAAGCACTTGGTTTTGTTGCTTGTTGTCAAATTGTGGATCCATTGTTTGCAATAAGACTCAAAAATGAAACTGCTGAATGGGTGAATGTGATGAGGAGTTATTTAATAAGATGAACTTAGGTACATTTGAATGATTTATTTTAGTGTGAAGGTACAGTAACAAATTCAAATTGACGATCATACATTTATTTGGCTCCTCATCTGTTACCTTTGCAATATTTCTTCATTGGTTGGAGAAGGCAGGGAGACACTTGACTTTTCACAGAGTCCCAGTGAGGCTACTTGACCACCAGCTTTTGTCTTTTGACCTTTGACGCTGCTCTGACAACCCTTGACATCTGGATTACATTCGCTTCTCTCTGAAAACAAACCTGAATCAAGAAAAGACAGAGTCAAACCACACAAGAACACACACAGAGACAAACACATGCACTATATTCATGCACATTCAAGACCACTTAAAAAAAGACCTCGTAAAATTAAAAAAAGCTTCTTGTGGCTTCGTCATATGCTGTATGCGTCAATGATTTGTGAATAGTTGCCCCAAAGAGTCATTAATGATTTTAGAGGCATGAGGAAATAAAAGAAACAACTAAAGCTGAGAGAAAAGTCTTCTTTCCTGTCCTGTAAATCAGGTTTATTTTGTGAGGAGACATGACCCGCAGATTGGGAGCCACAACTCCAGACAGTAATGGGTGACCCTGGTACAGCATTTAACTATATTCCAATTATTTACCGGTTTTGAGGTATACCGTGGTTTGAAAAAAACACTAAGCTTGTCTGTCATACCGTTCCCAAGGTATGAACTGTTTCATATGAGTCTTTAAGGACAGAAAGTGCAGTTTAGAAATCCCTCTACCTGCACGTGTGAAGTGTGTTTAAAATAAAATGCATTGTGTGCAATGAAAAAAAGTTGTTGTTTTTTACACAGATTTTTCAAAGAATAATACATTTGAAGCTGTAATTGCAACCGCAATACTGTGAAACTGTGATATTTTTCCTGAAGGTTATTACCCGGCCCATGCCCAATTGGACTACATGTCTGCCTTTATTAAGACATTATACTAACCTGGGTTAGTTGTGAGTGCAGCATCCTCCTCCACAACGGTACCATTGGTGCAGGGTGCAGTGCCCAGTTGCTCCACATGCGTGCTAATAACCTCATTAATTGAGGTTATGACTCCTGCAGTTGCTTTTATTAATGCACCACATGTGTTGCTATCATGATCCAAATGTGAGTTGGTGGTAATTTTGTTTCTCTGACAAACAGGTTTACTGGCTGCAGGTGTTTCCTTCACAGTCAAACGTTTGTGCTGTCCATTTTCCGTAAGTTTTGCCCTACTTCTATAGTGTTGAGATCTGTCTTGGTTTTTATTAACGACACCTGAACTCCTCTCCTTTGTGATTTCTGCAGCTGTAACCCTTTTGCTTCCTGCCTTTTTCAGACGTTTGTCAATCTCAGGATGTTGTGGTGCAATTTCTTCCAATGTCTTTCTGTCTTTTGAAAGGGAATCTATGAAGCATCCTGGTTCGGTAAATTGGCTTTGTCTTGCTCTGATGTGATGCAATTGATCCACACAACGCTGGTATTGCTGATATACAGTCAAAGTTGGTTGTGTTTTCAAATAATAGCTGAGGTTTGAAGTCTTTTCTATTTGTTCCTGTGTCTTCTCTGGCTCACTGTTGCTCATGTCATTCTTTGCATTCAGTGCAAAAGCTGAGCTAGATTCTTGTTCTTCATTTATCTTTCCCTTTCTTTCGCCCATCCTAGAATCCTCTAGTTCTTCTTTTGCAACTTTCGTCTTTGTTCCCATCTTCCCCTCAACCTTTACATTTCTGAGCTTTATCTCATGTCCTGATATGTCGCTTTCTGCCTGAGCTCCGGCTGTTTTGAAACTCTGTTTCATGTTACTCCCGGTGCCAAACACCATGCTCTCCACATTGCACGTTGTGGATTCTTCAATGGAGCATTTTGCACCATCTGATGCAAGCATTTGACTTGTGTTTCTGTCTGATAAACTGGTGTGTGGTCTTCGATTGGATATGAACAGATCTCTTGTTCTACAGTTGTTGTCATGGCTGGAAGTTTGTTTATCGGTGACATCCTGTAGCTCCATATTTTTCACATTTTCAGGAGTTTTTCTGTACTCCTTGTCTCTCCCCCCTGGGGTAAAGGAGGGGATGCAGGGATCAACTGGAAAAGCTCCATATACCTCACTGACACCTGCGGTGCGGGAGACAGGATGATAGTATTTACTTGCAGATGAATGCTTAGATACAGGTGATTTTTTCCACTGTTCATCGGCCAATATCAAGCTGTCAGCTCGGCAGAACTGGTGGTGAACCTCTGACCCACTACTGAGGAAACTTTGAGCCCAGTCCAACACATGCCTCAGCTTCTTCTGCTCACTAAGGAGAGAGTCACTGAGAAGGTTCGGCTCCCGGTTGAGGAGCCATCTACAATTCCCAGAGTCCTCCAGAAGTTCAGACATGGTATGTCCTGCTTTTGTGATAGGATGTGTCTCCATAGTTAGGTTTGCTGCTTGAAAAGTCATCCGTGGCTTATGTTTGATCAGATTTCTTCATTGTCACACAGTCATCAGGCTTATGTTCTTTCTCCACATAAGGGCACGTAGTCTTCGTGCATTCTTCTTCTTTCATTCATTTGCTGTTTTGTCAAATGTATTGATTTCTTTCCAGGAAAGGGATGATCCGACCGTATACCCTAACATCTTACACTGACGACACTGTCCTGTTAAAACAGAAGAAGAAAAACAACCATTCATGTATTATATTTAAATTTGTCTGTCAAAGCAATACAACACAAATCAGCTACACTACAGCATGATCCAACTTAGAACAAGTCACTCTTACCTCAAACATGTCCTCTCTATTTATTTCCGTACAATTCCTCTTTTAGAGCAGGTGTAGTAGAACTTACTTCACATCTTTGGATAAAGAAGTTTTAAACTTGACACATTTTCTCATCCGGTAGAGAATAGACTCTGATGTCTAGATGTCTAGAGTCTAGTGTTGGTGGTAGATGTTTGAACACTCCTTGTTTCCCAGAAATCACAAACATCACCATAGAGATACCAACACACATTGCAATCTCACTTTCCCACCACATGAGGGAGCCAACACTCTAGGAAACCTTCTTCACAGGTTCATAATTCAATGTGTCCTGATAGGATAATAAAAGAAATAATTATATATTTAGGGATTATTTAGATGCTTTTGGATGCTTCAAGGATTAGAACTTTAACTTATTAACCACAACAAACTAAAATAATCCACGCAATAGGCACAGCATTTCAATATATATTCATTAGGGAGCTTTATTGTGGCAGTATTAACATATAAAATAATCCATGTTTTCTTTTTATAACATACAAACATTCAAAATTTTCACTTCACAAAGTTCATAAGGCTTGGTTGTCCCAGAAGAGAAGGGGTTTTAGAGATTAAAAAAAAATTCAGAAATTTCTTAAATTAAATCTCCCAGAGTTTCTTATTAAAAGAGACTGAATGACAAAAAAAGTCAACAAAAACCATTTGACTAACCGATAAAACAACAAATCAGTTTGACTAACAATCAAAAACAACAAAGTGACCATGCAAGAGGATCTGCTACTGTACATGCCCACACAACACTGAAATACTTTGAACAACAACTTATTTTTCTCTTATCCCATGTGATGTCCAATAGTTTTGCATATAGTAGACCTGAGTTCAAATATTTAAAATCTTAAATAAATAAATTAAAAGCAGTATTTGCGTATTAGGTTTAAACAGCTTTGAATTTTGGGTGTTACTTTGACTTATAATTAAAGGCAGATAATTCAATTTAAGGTTTGTAAATACTTGACTCATCTCAAGAACTTAGCAATAATACCTCAGATGTGACATCAACTGGTGTGTGTGATCTCGATAATGTTTAATCACAGTTTTATGTAACAAAAAAAAAGTTGTACTCTCGGTCCATCTATATGCTGTAAAACACAGGAACTCAGATTCAGTAGCTCAAAAAAAGAGCTAAATCTCAAAGGGGTGAAATTCCCCTTTAAAGCCATAGGCTAAACTGATGAAGGTAGCTACAAACTAATAAAATGCTACAGTGTCACATGGGGCCAAAGATCTGTTTTTAATCACAGAAGCAAAAGGCCTTTTGTCGTTTGTAATGACTTGAGGTGTCTCTTTTCACTTGGTACAGTGTTTTTTTTTTTTAAACATCTTAAAAACAATTAAGTTTTCTGAATTTAATCGATTCAGTTAATAGCATTCTCCGTTAGCAATGAGGTTATGGTGTTAGCATTTAGCGTCTGGCTTTAATGATTTACACAAGCACAGCAAAAGCACAATGGAGCTAAATAGTCAAAAATGTTAAACTGCTCTTTAAGAGATTGTAAAATAATCGTTTCCAAGCAGCCATCAAGAATTTTTTTTTTTTTTTAGATCAGTTGAAAGGAAGCTAACAGAATTAGCAACCACATGTATTCAGTCTTGAAGCCCAAAGCACATTCTTTTTTGGTTTTGGCTTTTAGATGCGGTCACAAAACAGATGACCAATGTTTAATTTTGATTTGATTTAGAGTAAAAACTCTATTTATTACTCTATTTCCTTATCTTCCTCTTGGTAAAAACACAGAGAACATGCATTCATCTAATATGGTCAAGAAAGCCAAGGCTTAATTTTAGATTACTTTATATGGACAAGACACGCAGAGGGAAGAAAGAAAGAAATATTTTTTTTGCCACAACTATAGACACAGTATTTACAGATGAGGGCATGCAATTTGCATTGAGAGGTCAGAGTTAGAGATACCCCGGGTTAGTCAGAGGGGGATGGAGCACAGAAATAAAGGACCAAAGCCGAGCACAAACTATGTTGGTGTAGCTGTGCGCACAAAGACTATACAGAGAAACTATTTTAAATCTACAGTGAATCGCTTGAGCATTTTGGTGCATGTGCATACCAGAAGAGCAACAGTTAAACATGAACAAGACAGGATGATATCCCCCTCTGTAAATTATAATGGGATGATGGTGATCATTCAGCAGTGCATACAGATCAGCTTCATCCACTACAGTGGTACTCAGAGTCTGTGATGTTAAATGCAAATGTTGTCATAGTGGTTTGGCCCTTCGCTTGGTTTCAGCATTGAAACTCAGTGCATGTGCTGTAGTAGGAAAATAAATGCTTTGTCCCAAATAAACATGTTTTTGTTGTTACTGCATATTTTTTATATGCATAAAGCTTGTTGATGCATAAAGTTTACTGAGACCTATGACAACACAGCTGATAATGTGAGTGTTTGATCGGTTATAATGAGAGAGCTTTCATGGTGCACTGCAGAGGCCTCTGTAGCCGTGGAAGAGTATGGAGAGTGATTTCTGAAAATTAACTTCAAAGCATTAAGTGAAGTTTTTAACCCTCATGTTGTCCTTTGGTCAAATTGACCGGTTTTCCTATATCAATGTTATTTTTCACTACCCAAATGTAATTACCTAAAATAACATGATTGATTCCACAGTCTTTGGCAAGTACAAATCTCCGCTTTTATGAATTTTGGGGTGTCTTATTCAATTTTACAGCATTCGGAAAAAAGTTGATTTTGAAATAGTATTGAGTAAAAGTTGACCTATTCCAGTTTGTGATTAACCATCAACATACATTCCTTTAATTTTACTCTAAATAATTCCTAATTTCTGCTTTTCTAACTCGAACATTAGGTATAATTTCCTATAAATAAGGTTTATTGACCATAAATTCCAAAAATAACTGTAAAACTCAAGTTAATAAGTTGATGTTACGTAGCGTTGAAAATGTCAAAAAAGCGTCAAAAGTGTTGAAAAAAAGGGACAAAAAACAAAATAAAAAGTTAAAACATTGATAAAAAGCGTCAACAAAAGTGTTGATTTTCAATTTTGACGGAAAGACAACACAAGGGTTAATATGAGCCTAAATAATGAGTGAGAGCTCTGACAGAGAGATTGGCTGATTTAAACTCCATGTTGCTACTCCTACTTTACTAGCGGCGTACCAACTGACTGTCTGCTCTGCCAAATGGAGGTCCAGCTATGATGGCCAAACTACAGGTCTCAACAGTAAAGACTTTTTGGGTAATATTTTTTAATGCATAAGTAATTGAGTGAAATGATGCTACAACAACACAGACAGCCTGCAGCCATATGTCCAGTTACAGACCTGGTATAAATACCTGGTATAAATACATACAGTGTTTGGATTTATTACTATAGCATAATGGCAATAATACTTTTATGGATAAACTATATGATGAATGCTGTGATTAGATGCAGGTGTTTTTTAGACATATACTGTATTTGTTTTTTTTGAACTGCTAATGCCCTTTCCTGAGAAGTTGATCCAAATTGACCTACATTTTGAACAGAACTTCTTTTAAAAAAAATTCATCTGCTCATCGCTGTAGCTCTCTGTTCTCAGCTCTATGCACGATACTGTAAATGACAGGCACTGTCTGTATGATGAACGTTCACGGGGGGATGGCTGTGTGTTCCCAAAAGTGCCTTCTCATCAGATCTACAGGTGACTGATTTAGTCTTTAGTCAAATGAGGATAACAAATACACAAGATCATATACTGAATTACAAAGACCAACACAATTCGCAACAAATAAACCCCCAGCATTAAGTCAAAACCATAGACCGTTAATATTAAATAAATCAATAATATACAGTCTATGGTCACAACCTACAGTTAATTCCTTGTTCTGTTTTTCTGTACCACATATTTTTTTGCATCGCCTCTCGGTTTTACCCTTGTTATTTGTCATCTTTGACTCCACAGCTCAAGACATTTTGGGGAACCCCAACCATATGAGCAGTGAACGTCCATAAACACAGCTTTATATCTACTTAAACCAACAACTTCCCTTTTAAACATCTTCCACCTCTATATAATTACTGATAACTCTGTCTTGTTGGTCACTGATATTAAAATGAGGATATACTGTCATATATACTAACAGTTGTAGTCATCTAAATGATTAACACAGGATGCTCAATATGATGTTACCACATATATTCTTAGAAATGGCTACATATCATTTCTAGTTTGAATTACTTACTAAAATGCTGAAGATAAATACCTGCAACTGTACTCCTACTGTACCATGTTTGTTCGGTCTGATCAACATGTAACCAGAGAAAGACCAGTATGAGAGATAACCATTAAACGCATTACTTGTCCTACCATGTGTCACGTAGCAGCAGTGTAGTTGGAGTACACACACCTGTTCCTTTGGGCATTTTGAATGTACCATCCTATCACTTCATATACCTCTGAAACATATACAGAGCTCTCCCAAAAGTAGCACACTGTCCATTAACAAATTACACAAAACGGTTTTACCCACCATTACCACAGTAACTTTTAACCAAAGGCCCACAAGTAACCTCTTCTTCCTTAATCATTTATATATATGTTTTATGTTAAAACTCTTTTAAAACACACTGAACGATGCACTAGTAGCCTTAATTAATGAGCAAACATTTAGTTCAGAAGACATTTTTTTAGTTCAACAAAACACAAGTTTTATCATCACAAACAGACCAACGCTTCTCTCCTCTGCTGCCCTTCTGTTTCCTAAATGACATCACATAATCTGAAACAGTTGTAATCTGTGGTCTGTGTAAAAGATTTGTGCTATAGTCTCTGTAGGAAAAACCCAGGGTGCTACCGAGTCAACAATGCTGACGGTAGTCCTAAAAAATATCTTAAATTTCTCAACACCCATTACCCCAATAAACTTCAATAAATTTGCTTTTTTTTTGTAATCTTTTGTAAACTCTTAATTTCAAAATAAGATCAAAGTAGATCCTCTGACTGAAAAATTCCTGAAAGATCTGGATCACATAAAAATGTACAAAACGTTAAAAACAACTTATTTAAGATTGGTTTTTACTATCAATATTTCTCTCTTGTTTTTAAATATATATAATGAACCTCTGACTGTGGCTATTGTTGCATTCAGTGGCAAATCAATCATTTCTTCTTCTGTCTCCACCGACTCCGTCATGACTGACAGGCTCTGTGACCAATCAGGTGCTCCACTCTGAGGGCGAGAACCAATCAGAATGGTTTGCGATGTTTACCAAAGAGTCATTGCATCAGCTAGTCAGCATCAGGAGTGAACAGACCTTTAAAACTTCTTTTAAAATAAAACCAACCACTTTTTTCTTTTCTAAATCCTTTTGTGACATTTTCTCTGTCCATGACTTCACTTGTTTTTTTATTTTCATGATCTCTCCCTTCCACAGGTTCTTCCTCGAACACCTACAGTATTTCTTGTCCTCTTTCTGTTCAGTTCATCACTGCCTGCCAAAAGTGTCTTCTTAACAAGTGATTGGATCCTATTATTAAAATCTTATTTCTCACTTATCTGTCTTTTTTCTTCAAGACACTAAATAATGCTGCCAAAGAAATGAAACTGGTCTACTTGTTTCAGTTTAATTCAATCAAAAATAGTGTACAAAGATATCTGACAGCATTTCCATCTCAGGCATCTTTAACAATGCCTCGTACAGCTTTTGTGTGAGCCCTCCATTGATCCATTGCACCTGCTCTCCAAGTGAACTAATTTCATCCCATTGGCAGACTGGTTCTTTAGTCTCACCAATTGTTGAGATTGAATATAAGATTAAATGATATGTTAAGACAGACATTTGGCATAAGACAGGCATATTCCCCCCTGCAGTGACTCCTCTATCTCTCCTTCCCCTCCTCAGTCTGACCACAGGTTCTCCATGGCCATGCTGATCCTACACAGGATCCAGCGCCGGAGCGGGCAGTAATACTCATAGTGAAACTGCTCAAATTCCGGCGTCTGGCGGATCTCGTGGAGGAACGACACGTCGATGTCGGACTCCAGCAGTAGCAGCAGTGTGGGCACAGTGACAAGCAGGACGCCCATTACCACGGCAACAAAGCGGGCCACACTCAGCAAACATGCGTTGACTCTCTCATTGGACGACAGCAGGAGCAGGCTGCTGGTCAGGACTCCACCCATTCGACTACTCGCAGCCAGTCGGGTGCGTTCGTAGGCCCGGTCTCGCTCCCTCTCTGCCTCCAGCTGGGCCTGGATGTCGGGGTCGGCATGGAGCTCCCTCAGCAGCCTGGCGGGGCTTTGGACCGAAGAAGAGAAAAGCAAGTCGACACCTCCCTGACTGTCATCCACAGGGGTGGGTAGCATGCTGGCACAAGGGCTGTAGAGGAGAGGGAATATATATATTAAAATACTATTATTACATAATATAAGTAAGAAAGAACTAGGACCTCAAAGATGAAGAACGGGACTTCTCTCAAAGGGTAATGTCAGAGTTCTTTTAGCTCGGTTTTTGGTCTCTACCCACTGCTGAGAGAAAAATCTTGCTCTTAAACTTTTAAATGTTCACCAGCTGGTTGCTAACTTTTATCTATGTCTGTATAGATAGTGATGATAGCTGTGTTATAAAACTCTATAGACCTGTAGACAAGCTCAGAAATGGTGAGTGGGCCGCTGGCCTCGTCGTCTTCCTCCACTTCCTCTTTAGTTTTTGGTGACTGAGGTCGGAGATTTGAGGTTTCCATGGAAACACGGGGAGGCTGCATGTTGTTGCCTAAAGCAGAGTTTCCTCCTTCATTACTTTGTTGCTCTGTGTCTGCAGGTGCAGCTGAAGGTTTAAAAGGAGACAAGGGGACAGAGTCCTTCACAGAAACAACACCTGGTGAGGGAGAGAAGAAACATGTTTTACATGACTTCTTATCGATAATTTCAATTAACTTGGGAATATAGACCTACAGAACTATCAAAAAGATGCCCTATGAAAAGGCAAAATGCTATGTAACAGCATCATCACAAATCTGACTGATGAGCTTTCTGCTTTCAGTTTTTCATGTCAATTGTTAGACTATTTAGTGTTTTAAACACAAAATAGATACAGTCCACAGTATAAGGCATAGTAAATTTAGTAAAGGCAAAGATTTCTTCTAGTAAGGAGAAATAAGATTAAGAAGAATAAGATTTTGGATGTTATGTGCCATTAGTAATACTCTTAGTGTGTTGTCTCAATTCCATATTTCATACTGATACAATAGTACAATATCTACACTAATTTGCAAAATGTATGCAAAAGAATATCCCACACTGTCTAATTTCTTTCTTTCTTTCTTTCTAATATTACTGCTATTTTGAAAACCTAAAACTTTACAAATATCAAGCAAAAAAAATAATTGAAAAAAGTAATTATTATTTAATTTCAATCTCTGTTGACAGAGCTGACACACCTTTATCCACATAACTTGACTTTTGCCGAGTAGGAGTAGTTTCTGGGACAACATTCACAGAGTGAATGCGTCACGTACACAAAACACAGTTATTTCGTATGTAACTGGGACAAAGTGCCACTCTCAGCAGTAGATTGTTACGTTGCAGTTGATCACCTCATCCACATGGTGGCCTTCCTGTATTTCTTGCACCCACAGATGTCACCCATAATAGTAAAATGAAAAAGTTACAGGTGTAATATGTAACCAATTTCCTTTAAAAACAATAGACCTATGCAGAGGACATTCCTCTCAATCATCACATATGACCTACTAGAAGTGTGTGTTGGTGTCTGTATCTGCAGAGACCCTGCCCTCTACATGATTCTTTCTATTTTCTTTTTGCGAGGCTGGACTTTTTTTTTTTATTATTATTTTTGGGGCATTTTAGGCCTTTATTTGACAGGACAGCTGAAGATATGAAAGAGGAGAGAGAGGGGGAATGACATGCAGAAAAGGGCCGCAGGTCTAACTGACACAGACACACAGAAACACACACGATCAAGCTCTGCATTCCCTCATACATGAGTGAATGCACAATGTGGCACCTTCCCATGGAGCTATGTGCTAAAGCATAACTGCTATAAAACAATGAAAAACGATCATTCTATTATGAGAGAAAAGGAGAATGCAGTGTGTGTGTAGATCTGTTTTATACATGGTATAGATGCACTTCACACTGAGGTGTTGACTGGTGAGTTTCTCAGATATTACTGACATCAGCGCCCAAAAGGAGTCTCAATATGAGTGCCTGTGTATGTGTGTGTGTGTGTTAAGAATAAGACCAGTGTCCTCCAGTTATGGATTAAGGAGGGGTAAAAGTGATATATGACTCAGTTAGTTAACACATCTCAAATCCACATAGATAGGAATTGTCAAGAAAGAAAGACTGAGATATTGAAGAAATCAATGCATTCTGGCAAGGCAACTGTTGTTTGTACCTCAAGGTCAGACTGACCAATCAGTTACCATGCCAACTGATTCAACTATGAGTTAAGAGAAACTAAATGACAGAGAGGGAGGGAGAGAGTGGAAAACCTGAGAAGTGAGTGGTGACACAGGTTACTATGGAAACAGAGTCAGCTAAAAGGCAACTAGTGAATAAGCTCAGAGAGAGAGAGAGAGAGAGAGGGGCAGGGCAAGATAGAACTATAATAAAAAACAGATTTTTTTTCCATAGGAAAAATACAAATTAAAGGAGATAGTCACACTTGCTCAGCCTCACAACAATGGACCTGTGTTTGATGTGTTAAAGCAGCTGTATTACAACAAAATAAGAAATGATTTTACTCCAAGTTTACAAAAATGGTACATACGATGCATGATGTTGATGATACTGTATAAAGTGTTTTGCAACTGATTTACCATTCAGACCTTTCAAGTGTGCCCTTAACTGACTTTAAGTTGCTAGAGAAATAGCAATTTATTAGGCTTTCTTTCATTTGTTTTGCCTTTTTCCAATTAAGAGAATTAGCTAAGAAAAAGAGAGAGGAAAAACTCCCAAACACTGAGTCTCTCAACAAAGGAGGCTACAAGCTGAATGTGGAAAATAATCATAATTCAGTTATTCATTAGCTATAGCTACTTATCCTTGAGAGTTTGGCAAGAGACAGGTTGCCCATCAAACATTCACACAATACGGGCAACTTAGGGTTCTTAACCTAACCTGCTTGTCTTAGGACTGTGGGAGGAAACCGGGAGAACATACAAACTCAACACAGAAAGGCCCTTCAGGAGGTTAACGGCAGACTCTAAAAGGCTTGTGGTGTGATGTGATGTGAATGGTTTTCTGTCTCTGTGATTGACTGGCGACCTGTCCAGAGTGTGGATGGAATAAAAAATGGATAGAGAGCCAAAGTGAAACGGGAGCATCCAGGCTCTCCTCAAGAAGTAAGAAAAGGCTGATTGCAATTTTTCCATTTTCAAAATTTGTAACTACTCTAATAATTACTCGTACAGTGTGTTGAGTGGTTTGCTTTATACTGTATGTCTAGATAAGGACGGCCTTTTTTTTGAAAAACTGTCTCATATTGGTCATTAAATATGTATGTTTACAGTGGCCTTTACCACCACACTAGTGTACGAGCTAAATATCGAGGGGTCCAGTAAATTGGTTGATTATATTGGCTGCTATGTATCAGTGTATTAAAACGGCAACATTATTATTTACTGTAAACTATGTGGCAATGTTAATTTCACATCATGACTGAGTGAACCCAACCTCACAAGTAGAATCTGTGTTCACTCACATACAACACAGTTACTCTGCTGTTGCTGTTTTCCAATTCATAATACTGTCTGCTTTCTCTCCTGTTAGCTCTGATATAAGTCTCTAGAAGAGTGGATTCCCATTACAAGGCGCTAGATTCCTGTGTGCCCACACACACACACACACACACACACTCACACACACACAGACCAGGGTTAACCCCTGTTATGGAAGTGTTGACAGACCCATTCATCTTTGTCATGCAACCTCATCATAAACAACCAAACACGTCCAAAGTATATTTATCTACGCAGCTGTGCAAGAATAGAGCTGCCACTTACTGTACTATACGTTTACTCAGCTCTTTGTCAATGTTGATTTCTCAACACACAACTGAAGCAACTCACAAAAAATCTGATCATCAAGAAAACTTTAAATATTAAATTTCAGCAATTCATCTCTATGTATGTTAGGGATTAGTACTTTGTTAACTCAACACCTCTTACTTATTTATACTTGTCCTCTGTGTACAGTTTCAAGTGAAACGGGATCAGCTGTAAAGCATCACTGTTAAACCTGATGAAGATTCAGTGTCGGGACAAGGACCTTTCAGCGGGGGGAGATACGGCAAAACAATTAGGCCAGAAAGTGAAGAGGCGCACACATTAAAACAGATATACTGGGAGTGTAGTTCCCAACCTCCTCTGAATTAAATTATCACTAAAATTAAATTAAAATTACTATGATGTTAAATCTGTATTTATACTTTTATCAAAGCTTTTCTCAATTGTTAATTTACAATAAGGCTTTTGTTCTTTCATTTAAAAAGCCAAGGGACTTTTCCACCTTATAAATGGTCTCATAAAACTTAAACAAAACCAAAAATATGAGAATAACCAACATATATGCTAATTATTCAATGTTACAGTGTAGCTACTCTCCCTTCGATTCACAAATCTGTTCAATATACTATATAGTCTATATAGTTTAAACATATTAAAAATTCCTTCCTTAATCCTAAGCCGGTTGTGTTAGGAACACACTCACACACACACACACACACA
>NC_045737.1:5438190-5439579 GCF_008692095.1 Etheostoma spectabile
CACACACACACACACACACACGCACAAACACGCAATGATTTAAATGTTTAAAGGTGGAAAGGCCTGTACTCCAGTTTTCCTGTGATGTGCTAAAAAATGCACAGCTCAATAAAACTTCACTGAGTATTAAACTAAGCCAAAAGATACACTATAATAAACTTTTAGGGATCTTGATGTCTTTTTGACACACTGATATTTCTGCTTTTGCCACCCACTCTTACTCTGTTCCAGCGTATTTTTCTGAAGTCCAGTACTGATTCCGGCAATGCGTCCCCCATGTCCAACCAGCCGTACATAAACATCCCGGGCAGTGTGGTTGGCTATACGTAGATGCAGGTTCCGCCGTGTTGTTATTTTCACCTGGCACCTCAAGGCCTCAGCCATTACAATCGCTGATTCCCGGTCATCTGTAGACTCCCCTGGGTGGAATACTTCAAGAGGCCCGGCCGGTCCCTCCTCCATTCCCTCACTCTCCAGCCTCTCTGGGGTCACGTCCAGCCCGAGTCCCCCTGCCCTGCCCTGGCTCCCACAGCTTAGGGTGTCACCTATGTTGGGTCGGTCGCTAACTTCCATCTCCAAACTGCTCTGCGTGAGGCCGCCTCTAACATCACTGCTGTTTCTGTGATCGAGAACCTCCATCGTTCAGTCGGATGTCAACACCTCAATCCCAGCTGTAATGGACCGCTGACACTCTGCAGTCTGTTTACTGGGAGACGCAAACACTCTGCTGTGCAGTAAGACCCCCACACCCAGACTGACTGGGCTGCCAGCTGAGCTCTGAGGCCCGGATGGGTACGAACACACACACCCACATGCATACACATACACACTGAGAGAGATGGTGAGAGACGTACACCAGACACATTCTCTCTCTGTGATACACAGACATGGCGGACCCTCCTGTGAATGTAAGCAATGTTATCAAAGAGTAGAGGGGCATTAGAGGAGGATCAGGCCCAAAGCTGCAGTTTCTAAATATAACTGGGTGGTCCGGCTGCAGAGGTGCAGCTAATCTAACTGTGATTACAAAGAGGCAGGCCTGACCCAGGGTGAGATGAGGATCACTTTCTTTTCCTCTCAGCAAGTCTTTCTTTATCTGTGTCTTTTCCTCCTATCAAACACTTTTATTTCTGTTTACCACTACAGTGAACCTGCTAT
The DNA here is from genome assembly GCF_008692095.1 of Etheostoma spectabile. NCBI lineage: Eukaryota > Metazoa > Chordata > Actinopteri > Perciformes > Percidae > Etheostoma > Etheostoma spectabile. The sequence continues at coordinate 5,439,349 of NC_045737.1, forward strand.
ACTCCAGCACTGACAGAGACAAACTCTGAGCTAATGTTTGATCACAGACAGGCAAGCGCAAAAAAAGAACACTTGTTGCATCAACCATTTTTTTGGGTTTAGTGATGGAAGAAGTTCGAATAAACCCTCAAATGTGAGATATTATTACATGAAGTCTAATCACCATGACACATCCATGAGTGAGACCTGTAGCCAAAACATAATAAGTGTGTGTGTGTGTGTGTGTGTGTG
>NC_045737.1:5439589-5444087 GCF_008692095.1 Etheostoma spectabile
TGTGTGTGTGTGTGTGTGTGTGTGTGTGGATTTTGGTAGATAAGAACGGGACAGGCTGTACAAACAGAACAAGGTCAGCACTAACCTTGGGTCAGCTTCCTGTTTCCCCTCTAATGGCTGAGATTAGTGCTCTGAATATAGACGGTGATCCTAGACCATCTCGAGGACACTTTATCCCAAAGTCCTTGCAGCAGCCTTCTTAAAACACTCAGTGTTTGACTCTTAAAAAGTGGGGATGAACTGCTGAAATTGGGGATGATTTACTTGAAGGGACTCATGGTGTTGCACTCACTTCTACACCCAAAATTGTGTGAAGAGAGCGGAAGAGAGAAGTTTAAACCCTGCTTAAATTCTCATCTCCATATTCTCCACATCTCCAATTTTTGTGACTTTCTGAAACCACAATCTGACCAGCACACCCACGTCATGCAGCAATGGGCCAGATGTGTCAAGATGAAAAAGTAGAAAGGTTTTGAACTTCTCTTTCCTCTTTTCTCCTTCTTTACACAACTAGTTCTGTCACTTTTGATGTGTACAACTAAATGCAACACCATGCACACCTTTGAGGAGACTCCATCCATTAAGCTTTTACCTCACTTCACTTGAAGTCTTCTAAAATTGTGCACTTTGACAACTAATATGTTAGTGTATTTTCTGAGCAATGGGTTGTTCACTTTAAAAAAAAAACTGTAGTGCAAAAGGTTTTGAATCCATCAGAATCTCGTAAAGAACTGCAGAAAAAGCCACACACAAACTAAAATGTTTGCTATTTTACTGAGTAGCATAAAACACAGAGAAGCAGAAACTGCAATAGTTCTAATTGAATCTTGGGTCATTTTTCAGAATGTATCCTTTCATAGGTGCATGAACATACAGCAGGCAAGTGAACTGGCAGATGGAACGCAAAACTTAGCAAAAATAGAGCCAGGTTTCAAACAAGCAGCACGCCGCTTAGCCTGTTCGCCAACGCATTGAGCAGGTTAGGATACCTTCACTGAAAAACAATGTAACACTCTTTGCATGTTCACATCACGTCAAGTTAGGAAGAGGTGTGAGGCTAGGGCTGGGTATTGTTCAAAAATTTGATGCCCATAACTTTACTTCGATACCGGCTTCTGAATGATACTTTTTCAATACCAATTGGTTACAGCCAATCACCAACATTATTAAATCTTTGTACAAGCAAGATGCATGCTTATTGGCTCACTTACGCTGATGAGATTGATGAGGTATTAAAATCTGGTACTAAATGACAATGCATTTTTCAATATTTAAAACTATGGAGGCAATTCAGTCGGTGCCTAGAAGTATGAATCTAAAGTACCCAGCCCTACATGAGGCCTTTAATTTGATGACTACATCATGCCCCTCCCAAACCAACTGAGACAGCCGAGCTGCTTACTGCTTCAGCTCTTTGACCCTGAGCCAAGAAGGATTGATTTACCTCTAAATGGGATGAGGGAAGATGAGAGAAAAACAGAGAGGAGGAGAGGCGGAGATAGTGGCTGTAAATTCTTTCAGAAGAGGCGCATCCAGCATTAGTTTGAAGAGAGTGATGGCACAACAGTTTGATTGTACTGTATGTACTGTATGTGTGAAGGCCAAAAGGGCATGAGTCAGGTCGATGTGTGAGAATGAAGGATAAAGTGGGGTAGGGTGTAAAATATGGAGGGAAGGAGTTAGGTAACAGGGGAGGAGGGGACGACAAAAGGTTGAGTCCTGTGCTGTGTGGGGGGCATGGATGAAGATACACCAGCAATAACTAAGTGGCATGGAGAGGCTGTTTGCAACACACACACACGCACACACACACACACACACACACACACACACACACACACACACACACACACACACACACACACACACACACACACACACACACACACACACACACACTAGTTGGATTTAAAACTGGAGTTGATATAAATGTTGATAGACTCACAGCACCATGCACTCACTGCATTAAGCTTTACAAGCAAGAAGTTTAAAGGCACTTTCTTTGGTCTGAATTTTGTGAGGAAAATCTTCAGACACTACTCCGGGCTTGAAAAAGTACTGCCACCTCCTCTGCAGGTTTTTGAGTAAACATTGATATCCTCCTAAAAAGATAACTGAACATCAGTCATAGTGCTCTGTGACACCGCTCTCTCCCTGCCTGCTGCTTTTGCTTAAGCTACTGTTTCATTACATTTCTGTTCAACAATATTTGGATGGACTGTATTTTTACAGCGCTTTTCTACTTTTAACAACCATTTAAAGCAGTTTACAGAGTACAGGTTAATTCACACCATTTACACACACACACATAAGGTAATAAGAGGTCAACTACATTTTTCTGATGATAAGGACTTCTGATTAACAAAATTTGTTTTTGGATTATTTTTGGAATTTGATAGTTTGGATTACCATTATTATTGAAAGAAAAATTATCAATATAATCACAATGTTTTATTAGACTGATACATTGTTAACAACACCTAAGTTCCCCCTTTACTTCTGAAACCAAACCTACGGCCTCGTCATTAGACACACACACACACTCATTTACATACATATACTGTTAATCTCAATGGACAAAGCGTCCGGTTTGGCGAAGTGCTGCAAATGCAGAAGTGCCTTAAACCTGCATTCTATCTGAATTCCAGCGGGGGGCAACATGTGCAGTTGTAAAAGGATGTTGGTTTCTGTAGAAGTCTATGAGAAAGTGACCCACTTCTCACTTGATTTATGGTCTCAATTGCAAGTTTTAAGCCTTCTGCACTACATAATGATCATTTTTTGAATAATGGTATGGTTGTTTTTTAAAATCAATGATAAAGTAGGGGGTATTTTAGGGCGTGGCCATGTGAATTTGACAGTTTGCGGCCTGTCTTATATGTAATATAACTATGGGACCAAGATTTGTTTTAAACCTAGCTAAGTTACATCTTAACTTGAATTACGTAGGCTAGCTTTCAGCAGCAGTTGAATCCAGATTGCCAGTGAAAGTGTGTAACGTAGAGTGTTACACACTATTGCTCCTCCCTCACTCCTCCCTCTTGTCTAAAATCGATACATCCGCAACCAAGATAGCTGCACCCATAACGGCAAACTTGACGACTCATATCAGATCTCCCCAAACAAATGGGTGACGTCACACTTGCTCTGTCAATTAATATTAACGGTCTATGTTTATATACCTTTTCTTGCCCTTTCTTCCACCTCACTCATATTTAATTTATTCTGTAACATTGAGTCTGTTGAGCACATCCTTCCTAACCTTCACCCAGTCCTGTACAGTCCACTTTCTCTCCTCATATTCTCTCTATCTCCTCTCTCTTCCTCCTGGCTCTCGTGTTGTCTTGGGAAACTTTACCCTGTGCTATTCCCTACCTGCTTTCTTTCCCCTAACAACAAGATTTATGCTTTAATCAGATAATAGGTCGCAGTGGAGAGTGTCAGGAATAATAACGTAGTGAAAAAGTGAATAACAATAAAAAGAATTGACAAAGTAACCATTAAAACCCACTGAGTACTTTTTATAGACTACAAAAATCTACTTGGGAAAGGTGGTGTCCTGAAAAAAACCGTACATTTTCTCCTCCTTGGCAGTGTTGCTCTGCTCGGTCACATTACCTCATCAACCCGTACTCTTCTACCCTCTCATGGGGAGAAAACTGATCCAAGTTAAGCCGTGAAGTGTCAACAGGACAGCTGATAGATAGCTCAACTGAAATATCCTTCAGTAACCACCTCACCACAATGGCTGCATATGGCTACTCTCCTAATAATCTACTACACATTTCCTACAAAAGAACTCCATATGGTACTAACTATAAGGGCATTTGGAGAGTGTAGACCTCCTGGATACATTTAAAGAATTTAATAGGAAACTCTGGTAAAAAGCTGTAAAATAATGCTAAAAATAGGATAAAACAAAAGGACAGTTGTCTCACACCCTGTATACAGTCAAATTGTTGATGATGTTGCTGAGCATGGATGTGCTCGACGTTCACTTTTATGATGCAACTACTAAATATTCACTCACACACACACACACACACACACACACACACACAAATACAGGAAAATTAATCAATTGCAGCTTGCATGTGCACACAGAAGTGCACAAGGACTTAGAGACAGACTCATTGGAGCTGAACAAATAACTTTTAATTAAGTTTTCCTTAATGATAACAGAAGCTGGCTCTGTTTCCATGTACCTTCCTTTGTTAAACATACAGAAAGCCAGACATATGGATACAAAGACACAAACAGGCATGAGGGTAAACTCAGGGAGGATCATGGGAAGGGTATTTTTAGCATGCTGTGATTGGTGTCTCCAAGGGAGACAAGACTGATGAGGGATGGGAGCATCAGCTGCTCAATTAGCGCTTTACGTCTGAGGATTGTGCATGCGCTAGTTCATACAGAAGGGAGAGCCCATGTGACTTTCCAAGAGTCTGTGGCAAGAGAGCATGGGTGTGTGTCTACTTGTGTGTGTTTGTGTGTGTGT
>NC_045737.1:5444097-5455343 GCF_008692095.1 Etheostoma spectabile
GTGTGTGTGTGTGTGTGTGTGTGTAGAGTAAGAAATATCCTACCATTGTCTGTGGCCGTCTCTTCGTATTCGTTGGTGGAGGGCAGTGCGGGGACCAGTGGTTCCATGTTCATGATGAGATTTTTATGGCTCAGCGAGTTAAAACTTCGACTGTGACCAAACTGGACTCTGAAAACATAAAAATCAATTACACTGACTGCTCTGTACGTTGAGATATATATTATCTTGCATAATCACAACATGGCTGCTCCATTTTCACAAATCCTTGTGAGCCATTACTATTGTCCTTACCTGCACACTTCAGGTGGCTCTCTCTGAATCTTTGAGCTGGCTTCTATCACCTCTTTGGCTACTCTTCCGCTACAGGGAAAAACACACATTCATTGAAAGAAAGACAAAGAGGTTCAACTGCTGAAACAACACAGTCATTTCCATGTTTCCATGATGCATTGTTCAAAACTTCACTACAAATAGGTCTTAAAAAAACAAAGAAAAATAATTTAAAAAGTAGCAAAATATTTGTTTAAGTATAGTCAATCACTTCTTGTTTTAAATTGCCACACATACAGATGTACTCCTCATGCTTCACTCAGGCTCACATTGTGTTAAAGACCTTTTGCCTAACAAAAAGTACAACATAGAGCTACATGTAATTTTTCTCCTGTGTTTCACAAGTTGCTTATAATCAGTGCTGCTTGTGGGCTGCTGAGTGGGCGGCTTCCTGCCAGCAGGGTCAGTAGCTCCATTAGTCTGATGGTTGGAGTTTCTGGACTCTGACTACTTTGTTTGAAGCCAGCAGGCTCCACCTTCCCACCCATTAGTCTATTGTTGCTGAGATTGATGGTTAGGTCGTAAATTAGAGGGTTAGATGAAGGCGGTAGACATCCACTTGATAGTACAATTGCGGGAAAATGCTGTACAGCATAAGACAGCTGGTCCAATAGTATAAAGATCTGATCTGCTCTACTTTATGGAAACTGCCCCCATTTGTGGTCCACACGTCTCTTTCATTTTTGCATTTGCACAAATGACCAATTCCCATATTTCAGAACAAACTCCAACATATGCTGTTACTCATCATTGAGCCCTTAAGCCAAACTGCTTTAGCTAGCTGATGAAATGGAGCGGACTGAAGTGTAAGCCTGGTAAAGGGCTTTGTCTTAGAGAGGAATCAGAGCTAACCTGGCTTCAATAACAGACGTTGTAGAGGCTTTCTGTAATATTAGGGTCAGTAAATCAGAAAAGCCAACACCACGCTGGATGTAGGTGCTGACATACAAAGAGAAGCAGCAGTATTTGAATGTACAGCATGTTGAAGGGCTCAAGTCATATCACCACTTGTGAAATGTACATTTCTCAGGTTAGAGCAAGGTCACTGTAGTTGATTTCAGTCATACTCCCAATACGTGGCTGAAATCAAACAATTTATCAACAGTAAAAGGTGAAGTATACTTGCAAAATAGAGTGATGGAGTAGTTGAGTGTTGACCTGCTAATACGACGGGTGAATTTGCATTTTTAAAATCTTTCAAGTGGTTGATTCTGACTCTGTAGATTTTTTTCCCCCTAATTTCATGCATAACTTTCTCTAATGTGGTTCCCCTTTTTTATTTGTCTCCGTTTTCCAACTCTCTTCATACGTATAAATCTCTCTCACTTTCCTTTTACACATGTTACACATCTTTCGCCATCTTAATTCTGTCTGTCATTATACCGTCTGTGAAAAGAAAAGAAAAGAACTAGGCCTTCTCTTATGAAACTAACTTGATTACGGTCTCACCTGTATCTGAACCTGCTGCCTTTGAAGAAGATGTTACTGCTGGAAACTGTCTTTATCTGACTTGACTTGGCACACCTGTCAGAGAGAGGGAGGAAGAAACATGAAGAGATACAAACAAAGAACTTCATTCTTACAAAGCATCTGAGGCACAAACAACTCATTCTTGTAAAAACATTTTCATGGGTTTTTGTTTGTGACTGTAACACCCTGTGCACAGTCGAGCACAAGCAGAAGAGGGAAGTGTTTCAAGGTGTACCGTTTTAAAAAGCCGTAGGTCAAACCTTTAGGATAATTTCTCGTGCAGCAGAGAGATGGTGCCGGTGGAGTACAAACACACCTCTGCTCTGCTGTTTGTGAGTGTGTGTGTGTGTGTGTGTGTGTGTGTGTGTGTGTGTGTGTGTGTGTGTGTGTGTGTGTGTGTGAGAGAGAGAGAGAGAGAGGCTGTATGTTCGCAAAGCTCTGCTTGGCTGCCATTTACAAACTCAATTCACTCTGATTTGATTAAGCGGCTCTGATGCTTGTCCGACATCCGAGATGACATCCCCTTCCTTTCTGTCCACCACTCAGAGACACATGAGCTGCTGTCATTGAAAAGTCAATATCCAGGGTTTTACCGGCATGGGCTGTTATGAGAATGCTTTCATAGCCTTTTTTAAATGTTAATAAGTTATAAAATTTGATGAAAAAAAAACTGTGGGAAAACTGGGTTTAATTCCACACAGCCAGTGATCCACACATTGTTCACATTGCCTCCTTTGGAGTTTGCCGTAGATTCTCCTACCAGGTCGGTGTTCTCTGCGGGATTTTGTTTGTCCTCATGGGAACTTTTTTGGTCCACACACAGATATGACTTTGCCTACACTCCACCTAAGGTCCATGCTGTTCTAGAGCTTCTGTTTGTATCACACAATCTTCCTTGGGAGATGGACTTGGCCTGCTGTCCTTAGACTTTCAAATTTGACACATTAGTGACTTTTCGTCCTTATTGGTAGGGCTGCAACTGAAGATTATTTTCATCATCGATTATTCTTATTTTCAACTAATCGATTAATCAGTTAACTTTGAAAAGTGCCCAGCACAGTTTCCCAGAGCTCAAGTAGATGTCATTAAGTGTCTTGTTTTGTCCATCCAACAATCGAAAACCCCCAAATATCAGCTTATTGTGAGGCTTATTTTGATCAAAGACAAGGAAAAGCGGTACATTTTCACACTTGCTATATAAAGGCAATGTTTTTCTTTTTAAACGATTAAGTGATTATAAGAATTGTTGGCGATTAATTTAATGTTGATGAAGTATTGATAAATCAACTGATCATTAGTGAAGTTAATTCTCAACCTTGGAAACAGCAGTTGACAATACAGTACTTTACGGATCTGTCACTTTGTGATCTGACCTCTCAAAGTAAGGAGAGAAGAAGGAGGAAGGGTGCCGGGAAACCTCCTCCGCCGTTGTATGACTATCAAGTGCAACAAACTGCTTTACTGATATTACCACTCAACACTGAACCAACAAGCTCATTCCGTTTGTTTGCATACAACCTTGTCACAAACCATGACCACAGAAAATGTTTAGTCTCCACTCTCTCACTTTCGCCTTCACCCCAAGCCTGTTTCCATTCCTGACATGCCAGCAGCGTCAATAGTCTCTGTTAATTCAGAGTGACGGCCTTGGAGTGATCAGCTGCTCCCCCAGTGAACGACAGCAGCACATTTTAGCAGAGCCACAGAGAGGCAGGAACATCATTATAAAACAGCAATAATGTGCAAAGAAATCTGTGTGGGACATGAAGGAAAGCTAACCAATTGGGAGTGTAAAACAGAAAAAAGGACAAAGGAAAATTACAGCGGTATAAAACTAAATTAAAGAAGATTACATTTGAATGTATTTAAAGGGGCTATATATATACTATAGCAGCAAACAATGATTTGCTATGTAAAGATGTTGTGGAGTAATGGCGTCCTTAACAGAGAATGAAGTCACGCTGCCTCTTTGTGCGTTGTAACCTGAGCTTCTATGTTCTGGCCAAATGGTATACACGTGTGCATGTTAGTGCATTTGAGTTAAACCCAATTAAACAATTGGCCCTCTCCGTTTCACCCTTTCGTGTTATTTGCCAATCCCAACCTAAACTCTGAATGCCAATTTTGAAGAAGTGCTGCAACAGATACCAACTAGACCCAATTTTTGATCCATTCAGGTCAAAAAGTCAAAAATTGTAATACATGATAATTATGTGGTAAGTATCTTACTATACTTGCAGCTATTTTTCCTACAAATATCAACTATTGGTGAAAGCAACATTTTGGGATCTCTGAGTTCAAGAGCAGCTCAGTACATTTTTTGGATGTGTGTGTGTGTGTGTGTGTGTGTGTGTGTGTGTGTGTGTGTGTGTGTGCCTTTGGTGTTGTGTGTGTGTGTGTGTGTGTGTGTGTGTATAGACACACTGTAAAAGGCTTGGTTCTCCACCCACACTTCCATAAGTGCTTACACGCAGCAGGGGTCGATGTGTGAAATGTCAACACCAGCTTCTTCTGCATAGAAAAGGACAAAGACAGAGAGAGACAGCCAGAGACAGAGAAAGACAGACAGAGCGGGGAGAGGAGAGAGAGAGAGAGAGAGAGAGAGAGAGAGAGAGAGAGAGAGAGAGAGAGAGAGAGAAAAGACGAGGATGAGAAATGAGATTACCAAAAGACATGTGAATTAGTACAAGAGAAGTGCTGAACACGATGAAGGGGAGCTGTGCAAAATGCTGACCCACAGACCCTCAGCTGTGAACTTAGCAAGATGTAAGACAGATATAGGGATTTGGCCACAGTGTTCAGCAGTAAAAGGGCTAGTAGCTTGCAGAACCTGGGTCTTTATCGACTAGGAAGAGAGATGTATTCCTGTAAATGTTTAGTTTTAAGGCCTGTCTGTCGGCTAATACAAGATACCAGATTAATGCTGCTCAACAACAGGAGTGGAGGGTGAGTGAGAGAGGAAACACTGAGATCAATAACTTGGGAGTGCACTGATTTGTTTGTTCCTTTTCCTAAAGTCCCTCAGTCAGCCATATTGCTCAACCCCCCAGTGTCCCACATCATACTAGGTAGTTCTGATTTACACACTGTGCTGCAGCGGCTGTGTGTGTGTGTGTGAGTGTGTGTGCGTGTGTGTGTGTTCATAGGTATGTAAAATAATTGCATTTTTAAATAACATTAACAAATTGTCTCTGGTCTCACTTTGGCTGACATGCAAAAAGTGCTTTTAATGTACGACATGACATTTTATGATGCTGATTTGCTGCTAAACAACATGAACTATAATATTACACAGAATTGTGTTAAAATAACATCTTTGTTTCCAATACCTCAATCAATGTGATACGTTTATTTTCTAACTGCTATCCACTGGTGAACTGTTTAAACCATTTAAATGAACCATACATTTAATTTCTATGCTGACACCTATACTGTAGCTAACTAAAGAAACAGGAGCTTGGAGAAAATTATACAATAGATAAACTGCATTTTGAGCAAGCGTTGCAGTTATAAAGCCATAAAAAGTTGCCATCAGCTCAAAGTGGGACAGTTAAGTTAAACGTGTTCCAGGCTAAATAACAGAGGTGAAGGCAAAGAGTGAAATCATGCAGTGAACCGTCACACAGTGGATGACTACACATGAATATACAAAGAATATAGAGTAAAACATGTAAATATATACATTAGATCCACTTTCTTTTTCTCTCTCTCTCTCACTCACACACAAACACACACACACACATAAAGACACATACAAAATGAAGACATCATTTCTCATTAAATATGTGCCAGAGTTATAGATTATGCATCATACTATTGCATAATCTAGAGTTTACTGACAATGTAGCTTTAAAGCTCCTTCTGATAATGTGGCTATGGAGAGGGACAGGGATGTTAATTGAAATTTCAACCATAGAACTGAATCTGTGGTAACATAAAGACTCAAAATAGACATTTGCACACATGAGTTAAAAAATAAGTAATTGAAAATAAATAAATAAATATATTGATACATTGAATGCAATCGCATAGAACATGTTGTGATTAAGTGGCATGAAACGAAATGACAGATAATGACCATAATAAAAGAGGAAAAAGGTTCCTCCAATAAAAAAGTGAGGTGATTGAGGGGAGAGGCATCAAATTGTTTTGTGCTACTATTATTACTTGCATTTACTCACCAGTGATGACTATGTTTACACACAGAGAGAAGAGACAGAAACACAAAGATAAAACTACATCTTCAGCCATTCATGAATTGCCAAACGAACAGACAGACTGACAAAGTTAAGCAGAGATGAGAGAGCTGGTTTAAGCTTCTGTAATGAAGGGAAGAGTTATGAGATTGATTGACTGATTGGTAGATTAAAGAGCAACCTGGCTCTAATTACAGTAATTACCATTTTTGTTCAAGTGTTTTCAAGTGTTCAGGTACCTATCAATACGGGCTAATATGTGAGTCAAACAGCAACACAAGACACAATCAGCTGGAGTCCTTGCAAAAAATAAAGGCAGTATGCACATGTGTGAGGTTTAATGCACCAGAACTGCTGCTCAGAATCTACCACAGTTCTGGACCGGATGACAAACGTTGAGCGTATAGATGAAACATGTGTCCCAAATGCAAGAAACCTCTATTAGTTGTAACTTAATATGTTTAAAGTTAGTAGTTGCTGTCAGTTTTAAAAATGTCATATGTCTGTAAAAGACGTTGGCCGTGTTCTAACATGGATGTGGTGAAGGAGTCTCATATTTGGGCCACAGTCGACAAATGGCGCGAGTGAGAAGGTTAGTCGTAACACACCCACCATCCTGTTACAGTGAATCCTGCCTGTTAAGGAGATCTGAAACAGTAACACACACATGTGCAGTGTGTGTGATGGTGGACAGGATTACATAGACAAACAATATAGGTTCATGGTACATTTATCTGATGTAACCATTACAGATGATGAAAGGGCAAAAGGAAAAATATAATAGAAGGAAGGAGGAAAAAGAATACAGGATTTACAGTACAACTGAGGGTCAACTAACACAAAACTGAATCTAAATGAACACAGAATGTAACTTGTGCATCTATAACAAAGTCATGGTCTTTTTTTTTCTTCCAGATGTACGATGTATGATGATTACAAGACTACACAATTCATCATCATGACATTGGGAACTACACAGCATACTTTTAGTATTTAGAGGAGAAAGAGCATGCAGGAGCAGCCAACACTGCACTCACCTCTTTCTGAATCCCGATGACGTAAAATGTTTTCCCTTCAAACTTCAGCTTGCTAACATCAGCCCTGCAAAGAACCATGATATTATGACTTATTGTTTATTTTTTTTTATATTTACCTGATCGGATTTAGAAGATAGGCTTAATGATAAAAATAAATCCAACTTTTACGCTGAGAAAAATAACTCTTTGTCAAAGCTGTGTTAAAGTCCTTTATGTCATGATACACAGGATATAAAAAGTTGTGTGTGATAGATAGATAGATAGATAGATAGATAGATAGATAGATAGATAGATAGATAGATAGACAGATAGACAGATAGATAGATAGATAGATAGATAGACAGATAGACAGATAGATAGATAGATAGATAGATAGATAGATAGATAGATAGACAGATAGACAGATAGACAGATAGATAGATAGATAGATAGATAGATAGATAGATAGATAGATAGATAGATAGTAGATGGATTTTATTAATCCAAAACTGGGAAATAAACTGTTACAGCAGCAAGTTACAAGGACATCCACACTCACTCACTTACACACACATACAACAAATTCAGAAGATCGAAATACTAGAACACCTACTGTAAAAACACTTATAGGAATGAAAATAATGTACATGTAGTGTTCTGTCGGCGCCTCTCAGAGAAGGTGCTCCGCTGGTGGAACCGTGTGGGGTGGAGAGAGCGGTCATGGTTATCCATGATCGTTCAGTGCCCTGCACTCCACCACAGCTTCAAAGGTGTGCATACATTTAAGTTTTTACTACATGGTTTACTTTATTGTGCACTAAATGTTACATATCTGAAAACATTACCAAATGTTCTTGGCAAATAATTAAAGCACAATAAGCTAAACATGAGGTTTCATTGGGTTTAATGTCTAATGTGTTAATGTAATGTTAAAAAGCTAAATATTTCAAGTTATCAACTTATTCATTATAATAAACCCAATTGTACAGTAACTGATTTGTTTAGCATGCAAGGGAACAAAGCTCTGCCACGTCAACTCAAGTCAAAGATAACTTTACTCATGATTTTAAATTGGTCCTATTAAATATCTTATTCAGCTCCATTTGAGATGAAACAAAGAGTGACTGCGTTGTTCAAAAGAGGACATACATTTATTGTCAATGCTTACAGATTTATTATTATGAATTATGAACACATGTGTACCATTTTAGGAGGTGGATTCTCTTGTTTCCCTGGAAGACCACAAACCCTGTGGCTGTGAACCCGAGAAAAGCTGTGGAGCCTGTGAAATCCTGCAAACACACGCACACATACAGATGGATTAACAGCGAGAAGATAAGTGGATCATCAATCATCTCAAATGTAGTGGCACCTAAACAAAATCCAACTAGTCCTTCAAACAATACGACCATAAAGGTTGTTTATTCCTACCCTCTAATACAACCCATAGGAGCCTTTTAGAAAACAAGCCCCTCTGGCGGTGTCAGGAAATACGTCACACAGGAAAAAAAACCTCACTGTTCACTTTTAATTTTAAACAAGACACGAACCCCAGTGTCCTGGGTGAAAGTTTAGTGTTTGTTTGTACTTTGTCGCCTTACATCCTGTTGTGCTCCCATCATCCAGACACTAGGCGAACGGCCAACAGTAAAACCTAAATATGGGTCGCAATTGCTGCTTGAACAAACACATAATGAGGTCTCACAAAAACCCTCCAATTTAACACCCTAATTTGCAGTAACTAGCATCAAGAACAAGGCACAGAAAATACATGTTAGACATGGTGAGGAAAAATGAAACTAATAACATCTCTATTGTAAGAGCAGAACACAAAAGGCTCTTGTCACTCTCTCCCTTCGTTGTTTATCATCTGTAGACCTCCTTTCCTCTGCTGGTGTGCCTCTCTGTATCGCTCTGTTAGTCACTTCCTGTCCCTCTGTGTTTCCAACAGTTTCTCTGATTCTTGATCTATACCGATCTGTATTTGTTAATGCTACAGTCCCGGCAATAACCGCCCTTTCCAGCAAACAAAATTAAAAACAGCCCCTCTGACAAGAGCCGAGCAGATAAAGGGGATCTTCTCCAAGAGACAGATTTTAACCTTGCGTTAATCTGCTTAACATGCTTTGATACGCATTTGGAGGGTGTCTCTATTTCACACTGACTGGACGGAGGATGACAGAGATGAACAAAGAGGTCGAGACTGATCAGATATAAAATATTACTTTTCTTTATCAGATTTAGTCTGTTCCATCTTCTAATATTGCGCAATAGAAACACGAAGAGAAGAGTACAAACAGCTGCACTATAACACTAGGTGCACAATAAGTATCAAATGAACCACAGTACTAACAATAAGACAAAGTCAATGACATGTACTTGCTGAAGCAACGATGTTCTCTGACCAACCAATAAGAATATTCATTTTGGAAAGTGATCGTTTCCGTTGGAGACCGGATTTCAATTGTTTTCCAAGATAATTTTGACAGGCGCAAACGTAAACTAGCATCTTACAAAGGGGCAAAGAGAACAGGTGAGTATGTGTGTGAGTATGTGTGTGAGTATGTGTGTGAGTATGTGTGTGAGTATGTGTGTGAGTATGTGTGTAATTGGCACGGTCACTCTCTTCACTGAAGCCAGAATTTGAACTTCCACCCAACTGCATGAACAACTTCGGTGAGTATATTTACACCTGTAAATGAAATGGTTGCAACTGAAAAAAAGCTTTTGATCAATAATAAGGCAAAGAATTACGCTTTCTTTGCTACTAGCATTTAGATTAACAATAAAAACATAAACTTTACAGTGTTAACAGATAACGTTGTACTAAAGAGTAGGTTAAATCATCCTGAACATTTACTGTAACTGCCCCAATGACGTTGTCCATTAAGAAATAGGTTAAAGGTTTGGGTCATCAGTGTGTAAATTATTTTATAAAAGCCACTATGTTTCAAGACTATGTATTTCTATGTCATACATACATCCTTTATACATAGAGAGACGGAGAGTGAGCAATTTGTGACAAAGGACAACACATAAGGTGGAGGCCCTTTAGAACAGTAATACATGTTTCTGTTAATTATGATCAACAATAACTGGGCATGGAATATACGTTTTGCCAAAATTACTGTAAGAAAGAGATGTGCAGGAGTCTTTTCATAACAACCGCACCAGGCATCACAGCTAAACTAGATTGACTCTCCACTAATTTTACCTTGCATGGGTGGGGGTCAACTCCATAAGTCTCAAGGCTGTGAGCTTTTTGAAGCATGTTCAGCTCTGCAAAGGCAGCACACTGGCCCCTAAAAGAGAGGAGAGGAGAGGAGAGGTTTTTGGTTTTAAAAGTCCCTTTATTGGACCATTTTCAAATCACAGAATAACCGACAAACATAGACAAAAAAAAAAAAACTAAACAAATACAAACAATACAAAAAAGACTGTTACAAAGGAGAGGAGACATTTTGCATTGTTCCTCCATGTGTCAAAAATGGTTTATCAGCGTCCATCCTTAGGGAGAAAGTGTGGGGAGTGCCACTGTGCCTGAGATGGACATTGTTGTGATATTCTGTTTCATCATTAGTATCTTGCAGAATCAGACATATAAACAGAGCAGGAGATTTCAGTGGGAAGCTTTACTTCCTCAGTTGTGCTGCAAAGTCAAGAAAGTGAGTGATGTACGCTGATACTAATCCTGACACCAGACAAATATATTAAAAGTATAATTGTACACAAATACATCTATCTGTATGCACAGTATTAATATGTTAAACTGATTAAAGAACTGCTTCAAAGTACAACTCATAGACACACACACACAGTGCACCCCACCCCATTTGTAAATCACCTGAAGTGTCTTTTAACGGCTCAGTAGGGATCTACATGCTGTTAATCCAGAGGGCAATTGGCATCATCTGCCTCTGTGCTGTGGGAAATTAAGGATTTGTCTTTGATGTTTTTATAATCGCTGTAAGCGTGACGGTCACAAACCCAACAATATCAATCAGGAGCTGCAGCGATTATACAAATAAACCCAAGGGAGGGGTATTATGTATAGATTATACTGTCTTTGTGTAATCTTATGATTCAGGAATGTATTCTGTCCGTGCAGAGAAGACTAAGAATGTGGCGGTGCATCGGTTGCCATGGTTCTGCTCGAGGTTTCTGCCTCTTAAAGGAAGTTTGTCCTTGCCTCAGTCGCCTAGTGCTTGCTCTTGGTGGGAACTGTTGGGTTTCT
>NC_045737.1:5455353-5455562 GCF_008692095.1 Etheostoma spectabile
CACAGAGTACGGTCTAGACCTGCTCTTTATGGAAAGTGCAATGAGATAACTGTTGTTGTGATTTAACTCCATATAAATAAAATTGAGTTGAATTGAATTGAATTGAATTCAACATAATTAATTTAAACCTACTCATCTTCACAATTATATGTATGTACAGTATGTCATTTTTTAATTCTTTAAGGGTGACTTTTACCATCTGTCTAGGG
>NC_045737.1:5455572-5456292 GCF_008692095.1 Etheostoma spectabile
AAAAATAGCCTTTTGGCTAACTCTGGCATATTGACAGAAATGTTTATTATTGTGCACTGTCCCTGTAATAAATACTAATAATAAATATAAATAATAAAAGAATACAAAATGCATAAATCTCCTCTTCTTTTAAATCAGCAGTTTCCTTGTATTGTATTCTCTCCTCAAACAAGAGAACATGCCAGGGTTTATAGATATTTATTGTGTTTTCAGTTTTCAGGGGACCAAAAAGCAGGGCCCCTGATAACGTAAGGTCCGCTCATTTTACATCAAAATGTAATGTATTCTACCCACAAGCCATCTCTCTGATGAACAGCTGACTTCTGACCCACAGGTTCAGTTCTGGTCAATAACACTGTTACACTGTCTATACAGCACCTGTATTATTCCACTTATTTAGTATTACTCATCATTCCCACTCTCACATCTCAATTATATATTTATTATTATTCTCATTCATTTCCTATTTTTCAGAACAGTATATGTTCATACTGTTCATATGTTCAATGTAATATAATAACATAATACTATTTTATCCAGTACCTTGCACTACGCACATTAAATAATTGTATTGATCTCTTCATTGCACTCATGCCTATATTGTTTCTTGTTTAGAGTATGTATATATTGTGTATATATTAGTGTGTATATTTCTGTTTTTGGTTGATATGCATGTGTGAGCACAGTGTGAGTAACGATGCTCCAAAGACAAATTCCTCG
>NC_045737.1:5456302-5464893 GCF_008692095.1 Etheostoma spectabile
CATACCTGGCGAATAAAGCTGATTCTGATTCTGATTCTGATTCTGATAATTGTTCAAATTAATTTCAGTTTCTATTTACTTTCAACTGAAATACCATCTGCAATTCTACCGTCACCAATCTCTAGGTATCATCAAATTTTGCCTCGAGCCCGAACAACAGAAAGGGTTTTATTACCTGCCCTAGAAAATTGTCACAGCAGCCTGTTTTAAAAAGACAGATCACAGTAGTGAGCATCCATGCCTGTCATCGAAATCAAACAGTAAAGTGATGTTCGCTCCAGTCAACTAACAACCCCACAAAGCACTCAAACCATGCTGCACACGCATCTGTTTTACCTGAGCTCGTTCTTGTGTATTTCCATAATCTTCCTCTCCAGTTTGAGGGATTGTTTAGGGAACAGCTTGAAGTCCCTGATGTAGTCTGACGGGTGCTCCTCTGGGTCGTAGTCCCCGAGCTCAGCTGAAGACAGAGGGTGATATCAGACAACGGTCTAAAAAAACAGATCCAACTGTTTGGAACATGTGTATGCAATATCGGTTTTAACGATTCAAGTTTTTGAACCAATAGCAATTCAACATGCTCCTATGAAAATGCAATCTATACCATACCATTTTGGGGGAAATTGTCTTCATGGTGGAGAGATTAATTCCACTCTGCTGTCTGTACGGTAAATATGAAGCTGGAGCCAGCAGTCGGTTATCTTAGCTCAGCATGAAGACAACAGCTAGCCTGGCTATCAAGGTAACAAAATCTGATTACAAACATCTCTAAAGCTTAATAATTAACACAATTTTCTTGTTTGGTTAATGCGTACAAAAACTGAAATTTTTTTAAGTTTTACTTAAACGCCAGACTTAATTTTATTCAGGAGCAGTACCTTTCAGAAAATAGCCTGGCACATAAAATAATAAAAAATTATTTATTTATTTATTTTCATTAGTTAGCCTTTGGTGATTTTTGTTTACCCTTTGATCAGAGCCAGTTGTTTCCCCCTGCTTCCAGTTTTAATGCTATGCTAACTCGCTGTTTGGAGTAGCCTTGTAAAAGATGTGAGCGAGTGGTATCAAACTACTCATCTACAATCTCTACCAGAGAGATTACCGGTAAGCATATTTCCCAAAGTGACAAACTATTCCTTTAAAATTATCAAATTTGTGTCATCAGCAAATTAGATGTTTGCTCAAACTCAGACGAAAACTGCATAATATTAGCATACATTTTTTTTTTTTTCCACAGGAGAATATACTCATAAGCATCTGATGACCCTGTTAGATAAACATTCCCCTTATTGAATCCAGTAAAAAGCCCTACCAGACACTACTTTCTCTTTTAAAAACCTTCTTAATTAGCAGTCATAATAAAGGTTAAATCAGAAATGAAATTCCATGCGTGGAGTTTAATTAAACAGTAATCCTCGACCTATTCTCCAGCTCTGTAATCAACTCCCTGCCAGAGTGGGACAGGGACCTGCCCGCGTTAATCAAAGCAGCCAATGATACGCTGCAGACACACTCTGGGTCGAGATAACTCAGTCAGTCACACTTTGCTCTCCGGGGATATGAGCCAATCATAGACTGTTTGCACAGTCCAGAGAGTTGTGTATCAGCCAGTTCATTTATATGACTCAGCTCAGCTACGTCCACTCTCAGTCCATATTAAAGGTGCTCTAAGCGATGTTGGGTGACGTTACTTTTTCTTGACGTTCGAAAGTATTTTCAAACAAAACGAGACTAACTTCCCCCGCCCTCCATCCCGTCCCCTCCCCCTCCCTTCTGTGCTTCCGCGCACTAACCCCCCAACTCGCACCCCCAAATCATTCTTGTCGGTTATTGGCTGGAACGCTGGAACACTGTTTGGGTATGCTTTGTGCTGCAGGTGGGCACAGTTTGTTTTTGTTGCCGTTTGTAGACCCTGGGCTGTCTACAGAGACTATGTTTTTTTACAGTGTGTTCTGGGGACAGGCAGCTAGCAGATAGTGAAGAGATGTTTTTTTACAGTGTGTTCTGGGGACAGGCAGCTAGCAGATAGTAGGAATGTTTTTTACAGTGTGTTCTGGGGACGGCAGCTAGCAGATGTGAGGAGATGTTTTTTACAGTGTGTTCTGGGGACAGGCAGCTAGCAGATAGTAAGGAGATGTTTTTACAGTGTTTCGGGACAGGCAGCTAGCAGATAGTAGGAATTTTTTTTTACAGTGTGTTTCTGGGGCAGGCAGCTAGCAGATAGTAAGGAGATGTTTTTTCCAGTTTGTTCTGGGGACAGGCAGCTAGCAGATAGTGAGGAGATGTTTTTTACAGTGTGTTCTGGGGAAGGCAGCTAGCAGATAGTGAGGAGATGTTTTTTACAGTGTGTTCTAGGGACAGGCAGCTAGCAGATAGTGAGATGTTTTTTTTACAGTGTGTTCTGGCGACAGCCAGCTTGTGGATAGTGAGGAGATGTTTTTTACAGTGTGTTCTGGGACAGGCAGCTAGCAGATAGTAAGGGATGTTTTTTACAGTGTGTCTGGGGCCGGCAGCTAGCAGATAGTGAGGAGATGTTTTTATGTGTTTCTGGGACGGCAGCTAGCAGGTATGAGGAGATGTTTTTTCCAGTGTGTTCTGGGGACAGGCACTAGCAGATAGTAAGAAGATGTCTTTTACAGTGTGTTCTGGGGACAGGCGTCTAGCAGATAGTGAGGAGATGTTTTTTACAGTGTGTTCTGGGGACAGACAGCTCGTGGATAGTAAGGAGATGTTTGCTGTATGTATCACTCATGTCATGTATACACAATTGTACCTGTCTTATTGCATTTTAGCTTCTTTTTATTTTCAATTCTCTTTAACAAATGTTTTTAATTGTTTTTAGTTGTTCTTTAATGTTTTATGTAAAGCCCTTTGAATTGCCATGCTGCTAAAATGTGGTATATAAATAAACTTGCCCAGCCTTACATCCACCACTGTAAACAGCAAAAAAAATGAAAAAACCTGCTCACATTTATGTGTACATCTTAGAAATAAAATATTATAATTTCCAATAGGAATTCAACTGTAACTTGCTGAATATCCAGTGGTTTAATGTCACTAAATTTAAACTAAACCCACTGGTTGCCCCTAGGCCTCACCCTGTATGATGCAGGCTCCCAGATATGCAGCTTCAGCAAATGGACAGAGGAGACGACCATGGTAGATGTCTCTCTTTAACTGGAGGTACAGGAGATACCTGGACACACAGACACAACACAAACACAGTTAAAAAAAAGAATGAAAAACTGACAATGCTACTTAACCTAAATGTGCTTTACATTTCTTACTTAAATTGAAAGTTTATTTGGAGTAAAGCAATGCATGGCTGCCAAATGTCCACACTACAGAGGAAATCTGGCGAAGATTTTGTGTGGATGCACGCCACTGGTTATCTTGTGTTTAGTGTCTATATTGTTAAATGAGCCTTAATGACGTGACTGTTGTCAACACCATAACTTCAATTCATCTTGATAAATATTATATTTCCAGATGGCTAATGGTAAAAATCATAAAACCAAAACATCTCAGTCCTTGATTCCATAATGTCTAGATGTGTTACTATGGCAATTAGAGAGAGCATTGCTATGGCAACAGCTATCATACTGCGACTGGTACTGTAGTTACTATGGAAACGCCTACAACAGATGCAAGTTTAGGCATGCTGCTGCCATGCTGATTTGTCTCGTGGTACCAAGGAGACAAAACTGACAGCGGTGCTGAAACTACGGGGACATCTGTTCCAGAGGAGGTTCACACAACAGTCAACTGACTCACAAAACTTGTTTTCTGACTCAAGCAACAGAAGGAAACCATGAAAGACTGAAAATGAAAAGCCTGCTGCTGTAGCTTAATAGTTTTATTTATAGAGTAGGTCTACAGCCGTATGGAGGTTCTTTAAAGTGGCCTAAAAAACACAGCTATCTTTATTTACATCACCTTCTCAGAAGTGTTTAATTTAATCCCCTTCTTTTTTCTTCTTTGTCGCATGCAGAGATTTGTCATTTCTCTCTCTTCTCATCTTTTATTTCCTTCTCTGAACAACAGTTACAGTATATTTTACCCTCTTCTTGTTTTATGTAACAGGAAGTCTTTCATCTGTAACTCCTCTGTGTTTCCGCTTTAATCAATGAATGCTTTATATAATGAATCAGCTGTAACAATGTCAACATGCTGAGTTTCATAAAATGTATTCTATCTTCCCTAATTTTAACCCTTTTCTGTCCCTGCGCCGTACTTTGAAAAAAGAAACCCTCATCTTTTCTCCCTCTCTTCTCCCGGTCTCTGGTTTTGTCAATTCCATTCTCAGTAAGTGCACAAGGTTTAACTGGTGTAGGTCAGCAGTGCTTTGACTGCACACTGAGGGATCATAGAGCAGGTTACATCCATGCAGCATAGGTGTAAATCCCAGGGGGGTCAGGTGGGTCAGAACATCCGGTTCATTTTCAAAATAAAATACGGCAGAGCATGGAGCCGTTCCGCATCCTAAGCTGTAACACTCTTTACACACTAGAAAATACATTGTTGAATGAATGAAAAAGTAAAAGACAACTTCTCCATAGCATATTCACATCAAATCACTGTAAGCACACATTGCCAACGTTAATACCACCTGAGGAAACTGTTGTAAATCTTTAATCTATTTAGGATGAATCTATTTTCTAAGGGCTAAAGAAAGAGAAGCAAATAGATCCCTGCAATTTGGTGAAAGTTATTACAATAGGAATTATGGTGGCAAAAGTTGGATATAATGTGTCGGGATATTATTTTTTTTAATGACAACATAGCACAACTGTTTCAAAAGATAAGTCTCTGCTGTGGCTCTCATGTTATTTTTGTTCTTTAAACAGGACGTGGCTAGTAATGGCTAGTCTACCAATCAAAGGTCCCAGAACCAGCACTCTCTGCAACTCGGTTTGAACCATTTCTTAATGAGCTTTTTTTTAACTATTACATTTTTGTTAAGATGGTAGTTGTCAAAAAGCTGCTCTGAAATATGGAAAAGAGAGGGATGCATGTCTTGTTCTATGTTTGTACTTTCTCCATTTCTCCCTTCTTACTCTATCACTCATAAACCATCCATTGTGTGTTAGTGTTTACCTGGTGAGCTCCTCCTTGATTTTCATAGGCTCGTGGGGATAAAACTTGACCCGGAAACACATTGTGTACGGCTGCTGAGCTGCTGGAGACAAGGGAAGAAAGTTAAGATGAGAGAACAAATTAGAGAAGAAGAAGGTGAGTTAAAGGATAGAGACAGAAGTTTGATAAAGCAGAAGACAAAGATGAGAGAAGAAAAGTAGAAGGTTTTAATTAGGAGAGGAGATGAAAGAGGAGAAGAGAGAGTTTGAGTGAGTGCAACACAGAAGGGGAGCGGAGCAATGAGGATTAAAACTGAGGAGAAAAATAAGTTGGAGGCAAAACTACTGATAATTCATTTGATAATTAAAGTAATTACTCATCACACGCACACACAAACACACACACACACACACACACACACACACGTATAAAGTGCTTTACTTGAACTGGGGTCTGTTTCTTTTTCTTTGATCTGAGTCCTAAAGCATTTCATTTTGACTCTTCGTGTGTGTGTGTGTGTGTGTGTGTGTGTGTGTGTGTGTGTGTGTGTGTGTGTGTGTGTGTGTGTGTGTGTGTGTGTGTGTGTTTTTGTGGGGAGGGGAGAAGGAGTAGTAACTGTGGGAGAGAAGGTTTTAAATGATATATAAAAATGCTTGGTAACATACATACACACACTTTTGTACATTCACACACATTCGCACACAAGTACACACAGACACACACACACATAAACCCACACACAGAATCAATGATGTGGGGCTCTGATCAAACAGCAGCTGTAGCTTAAACTTTCTCCCGGGGTCTCCCTGATCTCACAAAATGGCATATAAACACACACTCACATGCAAAGTTTACTCATTGAAGTGTGCAGGACATGCAGACACAAATTTCAATACATCATTCACCATTTACAGTGTAGTTTTGTTGTATAAATCATGTATCGAGGAAAAAAAAACCAGAGGGAACAAGGGAGTAACAACTGGACATTTTTTGGGGATTAGATGCTAAATGAGCTGATCTGCTATAGGCAGTGATTCTAAAGTGGACAGCAACCATAAACTTAGAAACAGAGAAGAAAAAAAGGAAATGGTAGATGAGGAAGAAGAAAGTGTGTATCATCTACTGGGCCAGAAACGTTACAGAGGGCCCTCACCACTCTGTCTTCAATGGCGCGATCCTCTGTAGTATTATCTAGCTTTGAAAAACAGCACACATCTACATAATACATGCCGAGCAAAATGAAAGACGCAATCCTACCACCCGCGCCCAAAGAATTGGAGCTGCTTCTTGCTGAAGCTTAAGGGACCAAGATACTTAAAAAAAAACAAAATAGTAGAAAAGAAAGAAAATAAAAAGTGAAGAAAGTGAATTGGGACATAATATGCACGCACACAATGTGATGCATATGCAAGTCCACTGTGACGCGCAAAGAGAAAATACATCACAAGCCACACATCCTTTTTTGAGGGTAAATGCTGCCACAGGGCGAACCGATGTGTCAGTACGACTCAGATCTTTTCACCACTCGTCCTTTTCTCTTATCTCTTTTTCTTTCTTTCACTCTCTGTCAGCCTCTCTAATCTCAAACTGTCTCTCCAATCTCCTCTTTTTCTCCCTGATCACACTTCTTCCTTTAGCTATATTATCTATCACTGTCTCCTCTCTCTCCCCTCTGTATTAGCCCCCCCACATATTTCCTCTTTATCACACTTTCCCCCCCTTTTTCTCTCTTTTTCTGTCTTCCTCCGGCTCCATCTCTCATTAGTTTGGACTGGTCTCCTCAGCCTTCAGCCTGCCCTCTTTCACATGTTCTGATGAAGCAGAACACACAGCTAATAGCTCCTTTATTAATTATTAGTGGGACAGAATCAACAGGACAGTCTAAGGGTGGGCGAACATCCGACACAGTTTTTTTTGATCGCACAGGTAATTAGCCAACGAATATCACACTGAGATATTCTGCAGCAAGGCGTCAGTTTCAACTGTAAACATCAGAATGTTGTATAAGATTAAAAGACCAGGATAATTTTGTAGGCTACATAGAAAAGTAAAGATGCAACAGAAAAAGTAGAGGACACCAAGGTGAATTGGATTCTAAATAAAAAAAAGTTTGCCTCTTGATCATATATAAAAAGTGTCTGACAAAGTAAAATATGGTTACAGTAAATATTTTATGAGGCAAAGGCAGACGTATCTTCCCTTGTTCTTTCAGCTACTCCTCACCAGGAAGGGAATAAAACATTTGCTTCTAGAAATATAGTGTGTCTCACAATTCACTGCAATGTGATATTACATCAGCATTTTTGAAACTACACTGATGGGCTGTTTCATTACTTGTGTCACAGTCAGTGGTGGAAGCAGTATTAGCAAATATATATTGCTTGAGTAGAACTAGCAATAGCACTAAGTTAAGTCAAATTATTATCCTGCATTCAATTATTAAGTAAGGTATTACCATCACATGGTTTCTGAGTCATATCACAAAGTGTGATTGTGCTGCAGAGTAGCGGAAAACTGCGAGTCATAGTCATCAGACAATGAGCTCATCCTAATGTGTGAATGTTTGTCAGCATGTACGTACATATTAACCCAACTTAACTGACACAAATGTCACCCTGTCAGCACAGCAGGAGTCTTCTGGCATCTTGTATATATATATACAAGATGCAAGAGGACTCCTGCCCGGCTCCCAGGGTCAAACTTTTCCAGGGCTCAGATAAAATCGGCATCCTTTTATTGGTGATGGTCAACAACATTCAGTACAATCTATGTCGCTGGCTCGTGCCCTGGTGTTAATTGATTTTCATGGATGTAAAAAAACATCATTCTATCAATGCCAGCTGATCCATGAAACATGTCACTGGTGAACTTGCACGTCCACTGAAGACAACTGAGTTCTCTGCCGTCCGGCTCCCCTGCCATGTGTGTGTATTTCAGTGTGTTTGTTTTTAGCCCTCAGGCAGTTTGCTGTGTCACCTTGTCTGTCTTCATTGGGTCTCTGTTTGTGTTGTCTGGCTCATTCACTACTCATGGCAAGTGGAAATGTGAGCAATATATCCTGGGGATAAAGTAGATGACAAGGCCCTGTATATGAGTGCATTTCCTAAATGCTATTTGTCCATTTTAAAAAATAAATGTATTTACACATTTTTTTGTTCCTTATTACCACACATAATAAATGTTTTATACAACAGGCTACATGCTGATATCAGATTTTTAAGAGTCCCTGTGGTCTGTGTGTCTGTTTGTTGCAGAGCTTAACCTCCTCACACTAAGCAGATGAAGAAGGGAGGCATTACCGAAACACACACATATGCAAACACATACACAAGAATGTGCGCACACAAATACACATGCATTCCACATTCTGCTCTTTGTTTACATGCACATTTAATAAAAAAGCACACAGAAGAACACAGAGGGAGCAGAAGTGACACTTACACTTCATCTGCCTCACCACGGGTTTATTGGGCTCCAGCCAGTGCTGAGAGAGAGAGAGAGAGAGAGAGAGAGAG
>NC_045737.1:5464903-5472859 GCF_008692095.1 Etheostoma spectabile
AGAGAGAGAGAGAGAGAGTGAGAGAGAAAGAGAGAGTTTATTTTCACAGTTTATAACTGAATATAAGCAGAATTTACATTAATAAATACATCAACTATGCATGATTATACATTGTAAACATATAAAACTACACGTTTATCTATATATGCATTTATTCATGTATACTCATACGTAAGCATTAACAAAAACAACCATACACTTGCATACATGCATACAACCATGCATACATTATGAATACTTTGACTGAAAAAAGATCAATATAGAGAACTGAGTATTCTGACCCTGCTGGATGGTCTTAACATTTGTGCATATAAAACATGAAACATATCATGTACTTATAATGAGCAACACCTGAAAAAAACAAACAAATGTTATGTTTTAGATCTTAATTTAATCAAAGATGTTTCATTAGGAGCAATGCTCTATTTTATTAACGCCCTGCTCAGCTGGAAGATTCGTGGGTGAGTTTCCAGTACTCCAGAGTACACATGAATTTTGATCCCTCAAAACTGTTTAATGTATGCAGTAATTATTTTTAACTGACAAGTTGAAGGAACAAAACTTATTTTCCCTTCATGCCTTTGGCACATTTGGACATCAAATCTATTACAACATAAAATTGGTGTAACTGCACCTATCCAATAGGAGAATGCATTGTATTGTAAGGTTTTATACACTCTATTGTATTTAGGTCTTTAGTGTTGTACCGTCCACCTCTTGCTTGCTGTTATTTCTTTCTCATTTTGCATTTCTGTTTAGCCAAAGTGACGGGTCTCTGCTGTGTGTCGGCTGTTTCAAATATGGAGACTGATCTTGTTTTTATTTGTCACCTGAACTTGAAATGAAATGTCTGTCTCCCAATTAATATTCAACAATCTCATTTTGGCCATGCTGACTTAGCTAATAGTTGCGATCATCAGTTTCTAGAAAAATGCATTTAGATACAACATTTTATGACCATGTCTTCATGCCTCAAGATAAAATCTCTGAAGTCCTTCAGTTTCAGTGCTGAAACAATTAGCTGATTCATCGATAAGTTAACCAATAGAAAATCAATTTCCATCAAAAAAACATTTTGGATGATAACTTTAGTAGTTGCTAAATAAGTCAAACATAATTCCTTGATGTTTGCTTATTCCCTCTTTTAAAATGTGAGGATTTGCACTTTTTATCTGTTTTATATAAGTTTAAACGACATATAGATTGTTAGATTGACAAAACAAGCATTTTGAAAACATCACAACTAATCTATATCCATTTACAGTATATATATAAAATAAAAAGGCCAAATAATAAAAAAGTTGTGTGTTGCAGCCCAAATGCTTTTGGTTGTTCTGCATGTGTGTATGTTAGTTACC
This sequence comes from Etheostoma spectabile, assembly GCF_008692095.1. NCBI lineage: Eukaryota > Metazoa > Chordata > Actinopteri > Perciformes > Percidae > Etheostoma > Etheostoma spectabile. Next base: position 5,466,262 of record NC_045737.1, read on the forward strand.
CTCTGTTTCTCGGGGTCCACATATCGAATACCAAAGTAGTCTTTCTCAAGTAGGTTGTAGTGGTTACACACATGGTCCAACAGGAACTGGCCTTTGGTGTCTCTCTGTGAAGACATACACACACAAAAACATTCTGATTTAAATCCAGGGTTTTATTTTGTGCCCAGTCAGAATCCGCCACTCATCTTTAATCTTTCCATCCATGAGGCTAAATCCCAACGTCCCAGCTGCATCACTGTGCCATAATCACAGCAAACAATCCCCTCTTGGCCAATTTTTCTGTGATGCACATGTAGTTGTCTCTTGGCGACGTAATCTCCTGAGGTCATGTTCCAGAGTCAGCCTCCTAACATGCCATTAAATAAAGTCCATATGCAGTTCATAAACACAGAGCAGACACAGGGAGATCGATAATCACTCTGCGTTTATTACCTGCTTCTCAGTCAATATCCAATCATCACTTACAGACAAGAATTGTTATGCTAAAGTGTTAGCTAAGCACAAAACAACACTTTCACATGCAAGGTGTGACTATGCTTGCACACACACAAAATAAATTAATATGTGTGTATATCCAATCTTTGAACAAATGCACTTCCCAATCTCACCTTCTATACCTTCCATACCTATTGACTAAGTGTCTGTGCGTGTGTGTGTATTGTGTGTGTGTGTGTGTGTGTGTGTGTGTGTGTGTGTGTGTGTGTGGAGGGGGTTTGTCCTATAACAGCTCTACAACCTGCTGATGAAGGTGGATTCTGTGCTCAGTTGAGCAGGACCGATTGACTCAGTAGGAAATCGTTTATTTGCCCTTGTTGTGATTTACTCCCAGTGTGAAGACACACATGAACGTCCACATCACCGCATGCAGAACTGACGCACACACGCACGCACACACGCACGCACGCACGCACGCACGCACGCACTCACAGCCACAGAGCCACAGCTGTCTCTTTGGCCACACATTGTCAGTAAAACAACATGTAAAGCTGCCAATCAACAATAATGTCAGTATGCTGGAAAATCAAGACACATTGTCACATCCCCATGGCAGCTGATCAATTTTTTTTTTTTTTTTAAGATAGAACTACACAAAGTTTTATGATGCCGGATTTGTCCCTGACACACTTTGAACTGCAGGAGGATCTGTCCAGATTGTCTTCATTGACTGTGGAACATTTTACACATTTTGTTTGCACTCAAGGTGCTTCACGTTTGGTGTTAACAGCGTCTCAGTTTTCTTCGAATAGAAATTATTGATAATCTGTCCGACATCCCCATTTTTCTTCATCATTGGCTTTTTTCGCTAATTCTATGTGCAGACATTTGCAGCTGATATGCACCATACAGGGTAAGGGATTGACAACGGCTGAATGATCGCAGCAGAAGGACACTTCCAGCACTTCTGCCTGGACAGGCAGTCCATGACACTACAGGCCTTGGACATCAGATGTACAGCATGTTCATCATGTACAATGAAAGAGCACTTTGTTCAGGCTAAGCGACACTCAGCATGAAAGAAAAAAGTTCTTGGGAAATATTTTAATATTTTAATACTCTCTTTGGTTTAATTGTCTCCGCTACTTTAACTGAAACCATCCCCATCACTACGAGGATCTTCAGGATGTTTGGGGAGATTTAACTGAGTTTCTATCTTCCACCAGCAGCATCTAGACTTCTTGTCTTCTCCCTTATTTTCAAAGGCCCATGTTAATGAAAATGCTACAAGTAACTGAAGCCTATTGTCAGAGTCTTTCTTAGTTGCCATCCTCAAATTTATTTTTATTTACTTCCAATCGAACTCTTCCCCCTAATGAATTGGAATCTGAGGTTGCGCTTCTACTTCTCCAGTGACTTCCTTTTAAGGCAGAGCAGTCGATTATGATTTATGTACATATAAGTACCAGTCACACAGCATCTAAACCCTTAAAGCACATAAAGCCTGAAATCAGTCCTTAGATGACCCGGTACAGCCACCTCAGTCATCCTATTCTATCTTACACAAACATGAAATCCTGTGCATATGTTGTGTTTGGTAAACACTGCAATCTCTCACCGAGGCAACCTTTTAAATACATTTCTTGGTGAGTCATGCTCCATTTCTCAGTAAAGAATCTTGTTATGTGGAGTCAATGTAGTATAATGGAGGTGTTAACAGAACGGCCACAAAAAAGCAAAATATTTCCTGTAAATGTCACAGCAACCCCACAATAATATTAAAAACCGAAGCAGCAGCAGCGTGAGCAGAAGCAGCTCGAGTTACCATACTGTAGCCAAAGCAGCCAACAATTCCAGGTCAATGCAACGAACAGTGAAGAAGAATTAAAAATAAATCAAGTACACAATACACAGAAGGAGTTCATATATAGGCTAACTGCACAAACACACTACGCAGAGCACATTATAATATCAATATTTAATTAAACACTCTCACACAATATACAGTCGACCTGCCCTCTGTACTGTAGAATGCCAAACAGGATAGCACAGTTACTATGTAATAAGTTATTAATTAGCACCGCGTAGGGATTACTTTTTTCAGTGATAAGTAAGTGGATACAATTTACAATTACAAATTTGAGATTCAGTAACTAAATTACAGTTACTAATCCTAGTAACACTCGGTTACTACTATTTTGGGGTCTGACTGTTTGCTGTCTTACTGGAAGTGTAAATGGAGGAAACTGTAAAAGTGTCAACTAGATTGCAACTGGAGATTGTCAGTAAATCCTCCAAAACATAGACTGGCTGCTTGTTGAATCATAATGTCTTGTTTTCTATTTAAAACAATGCAACATGTGTAGAGGACTTGGAGTTGTTTAAAGGCCTAAATCAAAATCAGTAATAAAACTACTTAATCTCCTTGTTAAGTTACTATTAAGTAATGTAATTGTGTTTTCAGAATGTAATGAGTAATAGATTACTTCCCCAACAAAAACATCAACAACAAAGTTAGGTGGATGTCCCATGGGACCTTTTGTTACGTCACCACAGCAACAATCAGCTGTCAGCGATCTTAGAGATAGGGTGTCCCTATGGGCTGGTTCAGGTTGACTGTTATATATCACTGCGACACAAATAAGATGTAAATCAAGTGTGTGTCCCTGTGGGTGTAGCCAAGCTCGTCTGTGTCTCCATGCTGGCCTGCCGGCATGTGTGAGTTAGGTAAAACGTCAGTGTGTGTGTGTGTGTGAGTTAAGTGAAAGTTAACGAGTCAGTCCTGTGTTTGTGTTTGTCTGTCTACATGTCTTTAGGATTTTCGGCTGATCCGTGACAACACTGTTACTAAGCTATTAAATCTGAAGCGCAAACAGACACACACTGAGGGAAGAGGAAAAATAGACAAAACCGAATGAAAACAGCCACGCTGCAAGCTGTTTCTAGCCAGATCATCAAACAACACCTTTCCTCTGTCTGGTTCTCAGGACAGACACTTGTAGGAAGAAGAGAGGCGGACTGACGCCAGGAGAGTAGACCAGACAGAGACTGAACCAGGGCCAAACACAACAAGAGGCGGAAAGAGAGAGTAGGCAAAGACAGAGCTAAAAAAAGCAGAGAAGAAAAGAGAAATTGGAAGATTGACTAAAACGATCGAGGCAGAGAGGAAGAGAGATGTAAAGAGTCTATGTCATGTCCAACAAGGGCTGAATACATATTTTATACATCCAAAGGCTGGGCATTAAAAATTAACTTGGTCATCCTGTGTCTACATGATCTCACCTAATGACGGCAAAGTGCTCCTCTCTCTGCCTCGCTTGAACACACAGACACATACACACACTTTCAATAGAGCCTCAGTGTAGAGTGTATTCAGTTTAGCAGAAGCGAAGTGCACTTTGACGTGTATGTTCGAGTTTGTCTATCCATCCTCTACCATTTTTTCTCCATAAAGCAATCTCCTTAGAGCCGGCCGAGTCCAGACGCAGTCCAAGCTAAGAAAAACTGAAGGGAAAAAATAGGTAACTATCAGCATATTGAGTTGGAAACACACATGGAATCAATTATTTATTACTTCTATTGTTAATTCACAAAAACATCTGGTAAACTAACTAAAGTCAAGTAAGTTTTGACCTCAAAAATGCACAACACCATAATAACTCATGATTTAACGTTGCTTATTTACAGATCCAGCAGTTACGGAAACATTTTTTATTCAATTGAAGTTGTGTTCACAGCCATCAAGTCCAACATTCACTCTTTTTTAGCTCTGTTTTTGGTCTCCGCCAACCTCTAAGGGGAAATGTAATAGCCGGTAGTGTACAGTGGGTTTTTAGAGAACCATGAAAGCGGTGAGAGTGAACCAAAACAATAAAGTTGCTTCTTTTGTATGACATGAGAAAAATACAATTGTATCATTGTGTATAAAAATATATAATCATGTAAATAAGGATACAGTAAATCATACAGTACATGTACCTGTCAATACAACTTTAACATTTACAGTAGTTCATGTCATATGTATTGAGCACGGACATCCAGCTATACCAACCCTGTCTCCTAAAAATGACCTTCCCATTCAACTGAACGGCTTTTTCAAATCCATTTCGAGGGAAACGTATTTTCTTTCGGGTTACGTTTGTTTTTGACGTATCACAAATACGCTTCTAATCAAAGTCCACGCAGTGAGGAGGACGAGGAGGAGGGGTCAAACAAACATGGGACTTTTTACCAAGGAAACCGTTGTTTGTGTCCCGCGTGAAACCAAAAGTCAAAGTTGACTTTTTTTAAGTTACGTAACGCACATGCGTAACGTTCTTTGTTTACGTAACTTAAGTTATGTAACAAACTACTTAAACTGCTAACTTATTTTTATCCAAACCATAATCTTTTCCTAAACCTAACCAAGTAGTTTTGTGTCAATTCACAACATTAACCAAGCATTTAAAACTGTGACCGTTTCACAACGAACGCCAGTCACTAGTACGAGGACATGCTGAAACAACTGAACTGAACATATATTTCCTTCAAAAAGTGATTGAAAATGCAGTTTAGTTGCATGGGAACTGCATTTTTAGGAGACAGGATTGAGCTAATAACATACACCATCTTCTCATTAGGAAACAGGATGAAGTCGTTTTCATTATTCAAGTGATGAAATAGTCTTATGAGGATTATGTAAATACCTTCAAAACTGTGGTCCATGTTGTTTACCAACTGGCTGGGTTTTTTCAGAGCTGGTTTGAACCAAAACAGTTTTCCATTGACATAAACTGCTAGAAGTTACAAAAATAAAAGTACAGATATAATGACAATAACAACAACAACAACAACAACAATAATAACAATAATGATAATAATAATAATAATAATAATAATAATAATAATAATAATAATGATAATAATAATAATAATATTTTCTGTTTAAATTAGTGTTATTCTTTGTTCTAGATTAAATGTTGTATGCCGTGCTGTAATAACATTTTAGTGTAAAGCAGTGACGGATTTGTGTGATTGTGACTCACTAACCGATACAGGTCAAGCACTAAGACCCTGGGTGCCCTGGCCCAGTTAAACACCGCTTGTTGTTTAATTAATATGGATGCCAGCTCAATTATGACTGGTCTTTATCGACTCATTTCATGACACAGCATACCTAATTGGCCGAGCAGAAAAGCTGTAAGGGGAAAGAGCATTACATTCCTGCAATCCTTGTGTGAAGACGCCAGCACACACTCCTATGAGAGATGCGGTAATGAGGTGTTAACAGTTCGTGATCATTTCACGGATTTCAGAGAGACCAGGCTGTACACAACCTAGTAATGCTATAGTGTCATACACGTGCTAAGAGCTAACTATCTGGGACAAGGACATTATCAGGGAACAAAAGCGTTCATTCTGAAAATTATAGACAGAGACACAGACAGACAGACAGACAGACAGACTTCTCCCATTTCAGTTAGACGTATTTGGTATCTTTGAAAACTGTGGGAATGCTAGAAATGTAAATAGAGTTCTGTGGGTAGCACAGCATGATTTTGTAATGACTCACCAGCAGGTAATTTGGTTTTAAAATGCTACTTGACCCATTTAATGATTAGACTGCTAGAACAGTAGTATAGTCAAATCTTAAAACAGATTTTAAAAATAAGTTACAGAGACAGGACGCAAATACAAATTATCCTCTGAAGCTACACTGACTACAAAATCAGAAGAGAGAAGCGGAGGATCAAACACTTCAGGGAGCTGAATTATGGAAGAAATCCAATTTATATTAAGGAGAAAAATCTTTGGAATGAGATGCTCTCCTCACCCCCACCACCATCCCTCTCTGTAATGGCCTCCCACTATCACACCATTTGTCAGTAAATATTTGATTTGAAAATCCGGGCTGTCTTTGTTCCGTACCTGAGAGGGAAAATTGGAAGAAACAGTGTAAAGAGACACATATCAGAGTGAAACCGACACAGAAACAGTGTAGTGTTGATCTCACAACCATGACATTGACCAACTGACACTTTTCTCATTTGAAAGCCATGATGTCTCTTTCTCATGGACGGGCCAAATTCTCTGGGCGGGCCAAGCGGAGAAAGAGGCGGTAACCAGATTGGCCCATCTGAGCTTTCATTTTCTCAAAGGCAGAGCAGGATACCCAGGGCTTGGT
>NC_045737.1:5472869-5473488 GCF_008692095.1 Etheostoma spectabile
CCTATCACCATTTCTAGCCACTGGGGGACCATAGGCAGGCTGGGGGAACTCATATCAATATTAAAAATCCTCATAAAGTGAAATTTTCATGCCATGGGACCTTTAAATCGATCCTATCCTCATCCCTGTGAGCAGCACTCATAACGCTGTGACCTTGTCCCTGTGTGAAAGGAGACAAAGCAAATCACCTGCAATGCTGCAGAGATGCTCATATACACACATACATGGGCAAAAGCACATGCACAAATTAACCCACATGGTATAAAACATGTCACATGAACCCATATTAATGGTTGGCCACACACCCTAAAAGCTTAGAGGTAGAGCCATAAATTATCAATATGGAGCAGAACCCGTTTCTATTATTATGGATCTCCATCCCTCTCGCTCTGTGTACTGCTGGACGTTTGCACTTGGTGGGTGCATTGAAGCGGCTATCTTATCTTTGCACCGCAGGATGTTAAAAACGTGGCAAACAAACACAAAATCCAGGATAGAGAAAAGAGAGGCTGTTTGTGCAGCTCATGTGTTTGGTTGCTTATTTGTTTTGGGGACAAATGTCTCTGTGCTTGTCACTGCCTCTCTCTCACTCTCTCTCTCTGTCTCTCTCTCTCTCTCT
>NC_045737.1:5473498-5473663 GCF_008692095.1 Etheostoma spectabile
CTCTGTCTCTCTCTCTCTCTCTCTCTCTCTCTCACACATACTTTCTTCTTTTTCTCAGGTCCATGATGCATTAAGTAATGGTGTGTACATCTTACAGTAAAAGAGATTAATACACCACATGTGCATATTCACACAATAAGGGTGATGATGATGATGATGATGATG
>NC_045737.1:5473673-5474456 GCF_008692095.1 Etheostoma spectabile
GATGATGATGATGATGATGATGATGATGAGTCGCACACACCTACAGACCTACAGTTTTCTCTTCACTGACATTCTAAATGTTTAAATAAAGATAAATGTGGTAGACGTGGTTGAACTGATGTTTTAACTACAGCAAAGATGTTGTGGAAGCCTGCGGTTTGGTGAAAATACAGATAATACAGTGTAGATTGTAGTTGTACTGAAGTTTTAATTGTTTGTTTTCAGTAGTACAGGTGTAGTGCAAGTGAATTGTTCTGTCAAGCAGGAGTTATTACATTCTCTGCCTTACTGAGGAGTCTGATGTATAAATGTATCGGTCGCCTGAATTCTTCTTGTAACTCCAGTCACGCGTATGGGATTACTGGTATAGCTGTCTTGTTTAATTGGTATTTGTCTTGTGTATCTGTCTTTTTCATTTTTTTTTTTTTTTTTTTTGTTTGTTTCAGGGACCATGGTCAATAATAAAGGCTATCTATCTATCTATCTATCTATCTATCTATCTATCTATCTATCTATCTAATAGGTTATATTGACCCAGGACTCCCTCGAAGGTAGTATTGATACTGAGAGGATAATCTAAACTTGGCATTCAATTTTTTAATTCAAATCTTTATTTAAACAGGATTAAAAAAAAACTCCTTGAGATTAAAAATCTCTTTTCCAAGAGTGTCCTGGCAAACTGCAGCAGCGCGGTTTCAAATAGACACAGAGACACTTACAGGTAAATACATACACACTTTCACTCATCATGTTCAAACAACAATGTCATCATAAAAAACCTGG
>NC_045737.1:5474466-5481150 GCF_008692095.1 Etheostoma spectabile
AATTTAAAAACAGTGACATACAGACTGCCTTTCGGCAAGGTCCTTTAAAATCAGAAACCACCAAACATTTTATTGACTAAAAAAGAGACAAAAACTATAACAAATCCTAAACGTGCATCAATAAATCATGCTTCAGACTTGTTTAAATTTTGTTTGAAATCCTTTTTTTTAACTAATTGCCTAATTCTAAAACAAGTATGAAGTGAGGGGAGTAAATACAACCCTCTTGACTCACATAGACATTTGGACAAATGACCATGTCGTCTTAAAGATAGTCTAAATTCATACTTGCATTACTTCAACAATAAGCTAAACCAGGCCCAGATGGTAACTTTTTGCTTGCTGATTAGAAATATCTCATTCTAAATATGTGTGCAGTGGTTGTCACCCAGCATAGTGACCAAGGGATGATCTTCTCATCCCTGTGAAGTGTCCTTGAGCAAGACAACGAATGTCAATCGGCTCCGTGTGTGACCTCTGACCTCTCACGTTCTCCTCTCTGTGGTTCATTGACTGTTCCAACCTCGTTGTAGAATTGTAGAAGTTGTAGAAGAACAACTTTCATCAACTTTCCCCTTTTCCTTCATCTTATCTTCCTTTTTCAAAAAAATCTGCCCTGCCTGCCAGTCCCCTTTCAAATCTGTTTCATGTTTTAATCTGTGATCCCCACAGCCGCTCCATCTCGGTTCCTCTCCTACTCCTTCCTACACCCTGTTGATTTGCTGACGTCATCCTCTCCCCTCACGTAATGTGACCAGCCATGTCTCCCTTATGGGTTGTCTTATCAACCATCTTTCTTTCTTTCCCGCTCGTCCATTTCTTTTGATGTTTCCCTCCCTCTCTTCTATCCCATCGTCTTATCTCTCTGCCTCCTCTCAGTTGCAAGCACAAGTCAGAAAAAGGATTATGTCTCTTTAGTCATCTTTGGAGGAGCATCAAAGAGGCGCCGGCAAGCAGGGTAAAAATAGAAACCAAAGCTATTTATAAGTTGTTTCAAAGAATGCCTACCAGCCGAAACAATAGTACTGCCTCAGCATCCCTAACAGACACACACACACAGCGACAAAAAACAAGTAAATAAAAGATAAATACCACCTCAGCAGCACACACACACACACCGCTCATCGACCTAGTAAAAGGCAAATGAAAAACAATACCAGCAACCACATGCATCTTTAAATGGACTGCAATGTATTGATAAGGTGACTTCCACAAGAATAGAAACGGAGCAATCAGCAGGATGTATTTCAAGCTGTCAAAAGTTCAAGTTATTACGAGCTATTTCGGTGCCATGCAGTAATTTCTTCCACAGTATGGTAAATTAATGTCCGTAATTGCGGAACTTTGGCTCAATGGCTACTTTTAAATCATGCAAAATGAGCCAATGTTACCCCACCCTTCAAACACACACACACACTCACACACACACACACACACACACATATGTGCACACATACACACACTTGTGGTGAAGCGCGTCGCTGACAGCTGACTGATGTTGGCCTCATGCAGAACAGTGATCTCCCTTAATTATACATGATGTGTCACAGAGAAGGAGGAGGAAGGAAAGAAAGATATGGATGAAAGATCTAAAAATAGAAAGGGAGAAAAGGTCGTCAGAGGAGTAAATACAAAGCTGAAAGTGAAGCAGAATAAGTGTGGATAGGGAGAAGTGAAAAGACAAGAGAGGAAAAGAGCGGAAAGACAGATGGGAGGATGAGAAGGAAAGGAGTGAATGGTGAAGGGAGAGAAGCTGAAAGCCGAGGAGGTCAATGTGTATTGATCTTGACGTGTCTCTCCTGCAGCAGGTCTGACTTAACATTACCACTGAACATAAGAGCAGCAGGATGGACACATTCAACCCCTCGGGCAGTAGACACACACACACACACACACACACACACACACACACACACACACAAACACACTCGCTCTCTCTCTTCCTGCCTTGTATTCTGCTGTCAGACTATTCTTAGGGTCGCAGTAAACAATTTAAAAATAATTATGCTCTGCTGTAGGCTGTCGCCATGTCTCAAGACCCAGAAAACTAAAATATTTTCAAAAATAACCATATGCATCTACATGTCTGCATATTACGGTGGCCCTTAAGTGCAAACCACGACAGCAAATCCCACGACAGCATCAGTAAGACTAAAACGGAAAGGGTAGGTACACATTGGACGCTGATCCTGGTCTGTAATTCACAAATGGGTTTGTGTATGGTTTAGTTTATTTTTTTCATTTGAACCATGAAATATTTAAACAGAAGTAACATGTTTATTTTCAATTTTCGTTTCAATTAAAAAAATGAAATAAATGAATTAAAATGCAGAGCCATATTTCTGTTTTTTGTTTCTGATTCTGATTTGGGTTTTTAGCAAATTCCTTTTTTCTTTATATATATATATATATATATTCAATATATATATATTTAAAACCAAGCGTGTAGAATGGCCATTCTGTAACATCCTGTGGTAATGTCTTTTTCTAGTTTTTCATTTTTGAAATCAGAAACCAAAAATGGAAACACAGCTCTGCATTTTCATGCATTTTGAACCTTTCTTGGTTCAAATGAAAAAAGAAACCATCAAAACGTACGCAGATCTATTTGTAAAACACCAACCAATCAGGACGAGGATCAGTGTCAAATGTGCACCTACCCTTTCCTTTTCAGTCTTACTAATGCCATCGCGATATGGCATTCACTGCCGTGGTTTGAACTTCAGGGCCACTGTAGTATATTGAGATACAAAACACATCCAGCTCTCCCTCATATTTGCATAACATATATGCATCATTAGGCTATATGATCTTTAAATCTTTTCAATAATTAGTGTGGTAAATAAAAGAATTTGTTTGAAAATGTTTATTCAACCTTTTTACCCATTACTCTATTTTTTTAAGATGAAAGACTACTTGTTAAGGAATACTCTGAAAAGATGAATGTACTGTAATACATATGTTCTGTATTTATTTATGGTCATTTATATTTCTCTTGCCTATTTTGTAGAGGAAAAGGATGTTGATAATGCTGTTTCGCATAATTTGCCATGGCAATTTAGCAGTGACATGACAATCAGTGAATTGCAGGCCTATAAAAGGAAACGGGCTCAGACCACCCTGAGTATGTCAAGATAACATTTGGAGGGTAAAGCACGGTGTGCTAGAGAAGAGATGCGCGGCAGGTTTTAGTTTTGATGGACTTGCATTGAAGCTTACACTGGTCTACACCTCACTTTAAATCTTAGACAACTACCGCATCACTTCACCGGTGTTGACTACTACACATAGTTTAAGTCAAACTATGACCACAAAAATTGTATTCTCTTGGAAATTAAGGTCTGCTCCAACACTTCTTTAAAACTCCTTTTTCAACTGCCTTTTATTAAATTAAAATTTGGGACTATTCATTCATATCTTGCACTGTACTGTCCTGTTTATTCTGTTTTATTTAAACGTAGCCTATTCTGTCTTTTTATTTCACTTTACTCGTAACATCAAATGCATGTCTTTTTATATCATCTTGTGTTTCCTTTATATCTTGTCTTACTGTTATGTATTTTATGTCGTATGCAAAGCAGATTGAATTGCCCTGTTCTTGAAAGGTGCTATATTTTTGTACTTGCAGTAATGAGACATGTGACCATTCCAGCCATAAACCTTCATCCCTTTTTTTAGGCAAAAAATGCATATACTTCTATTGTTCCTTTTCAAGATATTTTAAACCCTCATTTAGTCATGATAATCGATGCAGTGACAAACATTGTGCTCCAAGGGGACCTGGCCAATGCATGCATATTATGCTAAGTCAAGTACTGATACCTCGAGGAAAGACAACGGAAACATTCTCACATATTTGCTTGTGAGATTTGCTCACAAGCACAATTCAAGAACAATTTTTATCATCTTTATGATGGCATTAATGTTGTCTTTGGCATCTCATCCTGAATTAGATATTCAGCACGATGCAGATAGCAGAAAAGATAAATAAACAAAATAGGAAAAACAGACAAGGATCATGAAGAAAGAAAAAATAAGATAGAGTAAGAGATGTTAGTCTCCGTTGAGTGGAAAGAGGAGAAGTGCTTTTGTTAGGCAGCAGAAGTGTAGCATGAGGAGAACAGGATGTCATGAAATATGTAGGAAGGAGCAGCTCAGCACAGGAACACAAAGCCATTAAAGAAAGCCCTGGAAAAGGCAGTCAGCTAGAAATCTAAATGTCCATTTTCTTATCGTGCATAGATACACAGACACACAGCTAAAAGCACATACACACCACTGGTGAAAAGGCACACTCTAATGTTCTCAGACGTGTAAACAGAGTTAAGCACACTTTTGTGCTTTCAAAGACGTACGAGCATGCAGGTATACACGCAAGTGAGCACCGAAACAGACACAATCTCTCAGCCTCGTTCCCCTCCTTGTATCTCAGGTAGCTTCATGGTGTTTTGTAAATCATTGATTGGATACATGTAGGAGACCAGTGAGACAGTTAGTTTAACATGCAGCGAGTGTTTTCTGTGTTTCAGGGACGGAGAAAAGGGCCGAAGCAGCTGACAACTTCTTCTGAAGGTGCATTCTGGATGAGAGGAGGTGCTGCTCGGAGCTCACTGAGCTCTCAACTCTGTTCAACTCACTGGTTGTCAACAAGGAGGTGCTGCTTTGAAGGATTTGGTGCAATGCCGAAGATGTGATATAATATAATGTAATATGATTTAAAGGTCCCATGATATGGTGCTCTTTGGATGCTTTTATATAGACGTTAGTGGTCCCCTAATACCGTATCTGAAGTTTCTTTTATATAGACCTTAGTGGTCCCCTAATACCATATCTGAATTCTCTTTTATATAGACCTTAGTGGTCCCCTAATACCATATCTGAAGTCTCTTTTATATAGACCTTAGTGGTCCCCTGATACCGTATCTGAAGTCTCTTTTAGACCTTAGTGATCCCCTAATACCATATCTGAAGTCTCTTTAATATAGACCTTCGTGGTCCCCTAATACTATATCTGAAGTCTCTTTTATATAGACCTCAGTGGTCCCCTAATACCATATAAAGGGGCGGGTGTGGCTCAGTGGTAGAGCGGTTGCCTGCCAATCGGAAGGTTGGTGGTTCAATCCCTTGCCCTGCAGTCCCAAGACACTGAACCCAGATTTGCCCCTGGTGCTGCGCACCGGTGTGTAAATGTGTATAAGTGTATATCTGATGAGCAGGTGGCACCTTGTACGGCAGCCTTGGCCACAGTGTCTGAATGTGTGTGAATGGTGAATGTATGATGTAAAAGCGCTTTGAGTAGTCGTTAAGACTAGAAAAGTGCTATATAAATACAGCACATTTACATATCTGAAGTCTCTTTTATATAGACCTTAGAGGTCCCCTAATACCATATCTGAAGTCTCTTTTATATAGACCTTAGAGGTCCCCTAATACCATATCTGAAGTCTCTTTCCCAAAATTCAGCCTTGATGCAGAATTCCAGCCACTAGAGCCAGTCCCACAATGAGCTTTCCGTGCCAATTCTGAGTCTGTAGCTTTAGAGAAGGAGAGGGGTGGGGGGTGGGTGGGGTACTTTGCTCATTTGAAAGACATGATGTCTCTCTGTCATGGGTGGGCCAAATTCTCTGGGAGGGCAAAGCAGAGATAGGGGAGGTTACCTTGCCCCTTATGACCTCATAAGGAGCAAGATTCCAAATCAGCCCATCTGAGCTTTCATGTTCCCAAAGGCAGAGCAGGATACCCAGGGCTCAGTTTACACCTATTGCCAATTATAGAAACAGGCAGGGGGAAACTCATATTAACGTTGAAAAACCTCATAAAGTGAAATTTCATGCCATGGGACCTTTAATAGAATAGTGTGTATATGTTGTGTAGCATTGCACATATTCTTTATGCACTGTCCTTTATGGAAAACAAGCTATGTGCTCTATAATCATGCGTCATGATTTGGCAGGTTCAGCTGCAGCTCAGACCTGAAGGGGCCCAGAAGCCACACATGATCTAATATGTTTGTGGAAAAAGGGGAGCAACTTAGACTTTCTTTTGTTCAGACAACAAAAAAGGTATAAGATCTCAAATGGAAATTGTTAAAGCCTACTATTAGGTTTCATTTCTTTTTTTGCACGTTTTTGTTTTCCAGTTGGATGGACTTCAGATGTAAATTTGTACTGCAGCTTAAGGAGAGTGGCGCCACTGAACTATCACACAATAATAGCATTTAATCTTAACTTAATTTGGACACCACCCTAATTTTAGAAAGACAGGGAAAATGTTAATAATCAATCATTTGAGTCTCAGAATCTCAGAGTTGCTACAAATGTTCTTTTTCCTCGGTGTACAGGGACTTAGATGATTTCAAATATAAGGTAGTTACTGTCATCAATAATAAAGGTAGGGCTGTGACTACCATAGTCGTTGATCTCCTCAGTTGCTCATATTGTCTCAGCCTCCAAAGGATGATATCAGATTTGAACATAATAATTCCAACTGAAGGCTTGGATGTTTGAAACTGAGTAGTTAGAGTTCATCCTTTTCTTTCAACCTTTTTGTTTGACAATGCAGCTGAGTGCTTTACAGGTGGTAGGGCCACTTAGAGACCAGCTGGGTGGAAATAGCATCACCTCTAGGCAGACAGCCGACTTGATAAGCACAACTCTCTTTCTCTCTCTCTCTCTCTCTCTCTCT
>NC_045737.1:5481160-5486892 GCF_008692095.1 Etheostoma spectabile
CTCTCTCTCTCTCTCTCTCTCTCTCTCTTTCATGATTGATTACAATCAATAGCCCAAACACCAGTCCTCTCTGCCATCATCATCATCATCACCATCACTATGATCACCACCACACCCAGCAAAACTGTGCTATGAATCAAACTTCATCCTAACTTCTCTCCATGTGGGTCATTTCTTGCTCAAACCCAACACGCATACGGATCACTATTGTGTAAGGCTTCTGTTTTCTCTTTAGGCGACTGCATATCTCATATAGGCAGCATGGAACAAAAAGCATGCATTCTTTCCTGTAAATCACAGCAGCAAGGAAACTACAAGAACACTACGTGCAAGTGGGTTTTGCTGTACAAAAATGACGATATAATTAGAGTACTAACAAACAATATGGGGTTGTGATAGCCTTAAATCAAGAATAGTTTAATTCACCCATATAATTAATCTGCCGCATCCATGTGATATTTGCAATGATCACAAAGACGGCTGGGAAATACATGAGGTCTACCCACCTGGATGCTGCAGGAGACCTCGGAGTCGTCCAGTAAACGGATCGTGCAGAGGACCTCCTGGTCCAAGGAGCGGATGCTGGGGCTGCGAAACCGGAGCATTTTCATCCTTCTGTCGGTTCTGTTTCAGCTCGTCATCTCAGCGGGTCCACAGGCAGACTAGATACGCACATACATAGACATACACGGAGGACTCAAGCATTCACACGCATACATAGGCGCCTTCAAGTCGGGTCTTGTCACCCCTTGTGACGCCCTTGGGAATGAATGGGTGGATGAAGAGATGGATGGATGAAGGGATAAGATAATGGATGGATGCAACAGAGTGGGAGGGAGAGCTTGCATCCGTATCCTGCCTGTCCACTGTTGGATCTATGGAGGGGGGGTGGCTTTTCTCTCTCTCTCTCTCTCTCTCTCTCTCTCTCTCTCTCTCTCTCCCTCTCTCTCTCTCTCTCTCGCTCTCGCTCTCTCGCTCTCACACACACACACACAAATTTAAATTATGATCACACGTGTGCTGTATCAGATTGCCAGCTGGTGAATCTAAATCACCTGCCCTGTGGATTTTTTATTTACCCAATTTGAGGGTGATTAAAACAAGCCGTAGGGTCTCTGAACATATTAATTTACAGGCTATTTGTGAAATAATAATGCTCACACCTGGGAACACCTTCCAGGTGCATAACAGCCAATTTCCATTGAACTGCCTTTAACTTGTGCTGCATAATTGTGAATTTGTGTACATGTCTGTATGTCTTGAACTATATATTATGAGTGTTATTTGATAAGATGATTAAAACTGTGATCAAAAACACAGAGCTGGTCAAATCAAAACTCCATTTAACTCTGAGATTAGGTTATATAGCTTATTATTTTCATAACCATGACGTCAAAGACAGTTTAGGTGCAACCATTATTTACAGTTCATATATATATATATATATATATATATATATATATATATATATATATATATATTCTATGGTAACAGGACGCTGTCCCTTTAAATGCAAACGTGCTGCGTCACGACGTACTTCAGCAAAATAGCCTCACCAGCCAAAACGACTGTTTCGTATTTTGCCTGTAAGAGAGTTTGGCATTGCAAATACCGCAGAATATAAGTTCTTATTGTTTTAAGTTGTTTACATATCATAACTAATAACATAGCCAGCGGTATAGGTTACGCCTGTGCATGGTTTTCGTATTAATGAACGACTGCTGTTACTGTGAGTCGGATGAGTAGGCTACGATCCCAGGAGCTACGGAAGTCCCACCAGTTCAGTATAGCGGTAGGTTACATCCATCGACTGTTTACATCACATGAGCACTGCTTTTATGGTCCAAAGAATGTGCAAAAAGAACATAGTTATAGTCATTGTTATGGCTACATGTTTCCATGGTAGATATGCTCACATATGTAAGATTTATAGACCATGTTTCCAAGTTTTTGCCAACAGTTACAGTTTTTTTTCCTGCCTTCAGGTGGATGAAGATCCACAGAAAGGATGATCTACATCATAATGGGAGTCTCAGGCTGCGGAAAGTAGGCTATGTATAACCATAGACTGTATATATATTAATTCATATTAACGGTGTATGGGTATAACGTTACTGTCTGTTTGGCATCTCATAGAAGAAGCACATTGAGTAGAGTTTGACCAACATATTTAAGTTTATTAAGTCACATAGGTGGTGAAAAAGATATGGGGCCTAAATGCTTAGGAGAAAATACATTTTATATTTGTTTATGTTGTAGTGGGTTGTGGTTTATCAACTATTAATGTCTCATTACATAATTAGTTTCAGTAGGCTAGATGGGAATGTGTTACATGCCAGCTGCATGCAACACAGTTCTGTAGTATTGGATGCAATTTCACAACAAAAATGCCATAGAGCTGCAAGTAAATCCTATTTTCATTATCTGATTTCTTTCCCGACTAATCAATTAATTATTTTGTCAATAGAATATCAGAAAATAGTGACAATGTTCATCACGGTTTCCTTAATCCCAAACTGATCGCCTGAAAATAGTTTTTGCCAAAAGTCATTAACATAAGAAGGAAAAGCAGCAGATTCTCACAACTGAGAAGCTTGCATTAGATAATGTTTAGTACTTTGCTTTAAATTATTCATTAATTAAATATATGAGCTCTAAACTGCAGCATGTCTATGGTGCTAAAGTTTACACTTAAAGCAGTAGATCAGACCAATGTTATTGCACTGCATCAATTCTGTCTGCCTCCATTTCTTACACAGAAGCACCCTAGGGGCCTTCTTATCAGAAAAGGTAACTGGATCCATCCCCCTCCCTAGACACACGTAAACACACCTTCATCATGTTTCTGCACAAAGTATGGCTTAACACTGCATACGTGTGTGTGTATCAGCTGGGCTGGCCTCTGCACGAAGGGGATAACTTCCACCCACAGGGGAACATTGAGAAGATGGCTCGTGGTGAGCCACTCACAGACCAGGTAGCCTACTGTGTGTGTGTGTGTGTGTGTGCGTGCGTGTGCGTGCGTGTGCGTGTCCTGTCAGCTCAATTTGAATGTCAGTCATGAGTAAATCATTCTCTCAGACGTGCAAGCCACAGAGAACCCAACAAGTGGCTGGAGAAAGCTTCACTAGAGCAGACAGTGAAAGAAGCGGGGGGGGGATCCTTAAATTCAGTGTAATTATTTCCTGTTTGTCCAGTATTTATCTTTTTTCCCTGACCATGTTGACTTTCAAAAGAAAGGTAGATCTCCAAACAATTGACTGTCTCTCTGCCAACGTTGAATCTCCAAGCCTAGAGGCAGAGCAACCCCAGCTAACGCTTGACAGCAGTCTGCTGGTAGCGGTGTTTGGTGACTCAGAATAACCTCCTACTCAGAAATCTGTTTTCAACGGCTGCGAGAATTACCCCGGGACCTGCTCTGTCCAATGTTTTGGCATGTTTAAAAAAATATATATATATACCACAGTTGGCAGTTTGCAAATGAATGTAAATTTGGGATTACTGTCAGGCTAAACATTTGTCTTTCATGCCGGTATTAGAATTGGCAGGTTGAGGTTGGCATTCCCGAACAGGACATGAGAGAATGGGATTTCTCTCATTCAAGTTCAGCTCTTCATTTTTAAGACACTGCAGTGGGAAAATAAAAATGTGACTCCAGATCATTTGTAACCAAACTAGGACTGATTATATTTCTGATTGTAGTCAAAGATGTGTTTCTGCTGCCAAGTCTGTGTCTCTGTTTGATTCCCTGATTGGTTCTTTTAAAGACTCTTTGACATAAGTCCATTAAACGGAAAATCGACAGCTGAGCTGACTGCAACTGCGAGTGTAGTTAGTATTTTACTTAATTATTTATGTTTTCATATCTGAATGTTGTATTTTTAGAGGAGCAACGTCTCTACATTGTTTAGAAATATTTATGGTGAATTAATGAAAGCACCTTCAGTTTAATGACGCGGTCTGGCTTCACCATTGCAAGCTCAGCTCACCCCATTTTTCCTGTGATGTTCTGCAATGCACTGCTCGCCTCTCTGAGGGCCAGTGATATGATGAAAGTAGTGTACCGTATGTTATTGGATTCACCTACTGCAAAACATTTCTTAACCAGGACAACCGCTGCTGTAGACACAAATGAAATAAATAAACATCATTCTATAGACAAATATAAAAGTTATGTTGTGTGTCCCTGCAGGACAGATTGCCTTGGCTTCTCAAACTACATGAAGTCATTGAGAGGTAAGAACAAACTTGTCTTACACACAGACTATTATTCACACTCACATGAACATTTTGCACTAAAAACACAACATACTTTTGTAATGACAGACATGGAGAATATGAAGGGTTTAGAGAGTGAGAGGGAGCAGCGAGGTAAGGATACAGGCGGCCGTGAAATTGTAAGAAAAATAGATCAAAAATATCAAAGATGTTTTGAAAATTGAGATGAAAACCCGAGAGGGAGGAAGGGGAGTTTGGGAGAGTATAAACAGATTAAGTGAGTGAGTGTAGAGAAGAGGTGGGGAGAGCTGAGGATACGCCATTTCTTTCCTAAAGATGGCAACATCAAAGACTTCTTTTCAAACTCTTCCGCACTCAGTCAGCCTTTATCAGCTCATCCTTATATCCCTTCTTTTCTCTCTTTATCCTTCTCCTTCTTCTCTTTAGCTGTTTGTAACCATAGTTCACTTTAAGTGCACTTTAAAAAAAAAAACATTTTTCATGTTATCCACAACATTTCAGTATACAGTTCAGCAGTATCACTCACTCCTGCCCTTTCTAACTATGTGCATTTGTGTCTTCCCATCCCAGGGAAAGGGCTTCATGCTCTGATGCTCTTGTGGCGTGCTCCGCCTTGAAGCGCCTCTACCGACAGATCCTGCTCTTCGGCTCCAAAGCCCTCGCTTCCTCCTCCGATCCAGACCAAGATGTCCTACCTCCGTCCTCTCCTGATGTCTTTTTTCTCTTCCTACATGGGGACTACGATCTCATTCAGCAGAGGATGGTGGCCCGCAGGGGGCATTACATGAAAGCAGAGCTGCTGCGTTCCCAGTTTGATGTTTTAGAGCCTCCGTCGGATGAGGAGAATGTGTTGCCACTTGACATCAGGAGGGGCGTCGCTGACATGGCCATGGAGGTCGAGAAGCACATCATCAGTCTCATGTCGTCACCAATGCCTTAAGCACAGTCCACATCTAGTGTTATATCTTAGTGCAGCTGGCATGTAAAGCACAGTCTGAGTTGTGGTGTAAGACGAGAAAGAAGCTTGTGCAGTAGTGAGTTTTGGTTGGATCTACTCTATAGCGCTTTACTACAGAACCTGTGTGACAGTTCATACCACAGTTGCCTTTCCAGTATATTCCTGCTGCAGAGTATTTTATATTGCAAACGTTTGAATGGGGACCATTAAGGGGTTTGTTTTGTGAATAAGAAATTAAGCTCCAACAGTACGTCACCAAGAAAATGGCTGATGTTCATACGAGCAGTTTCACATAGTGTGGATATTAGCTCCTTTTGAACTTGTGAAAAGGATTGTGGTAGTACTTAGGGCAGGGCAGTATTTTGATGTATCGATATCGTTATGTGAGACTAGATTTTGGATAAATCGTAATATGGTAAGTGTTGTCTTTACCTGGTTTTACAGGTGATGTCATTTTCTGAACTCACCAGACTGTTCTAGCTCATCTATTTACCTTTACCCACTAAGTCATTAAATCATTTCTGGAGAATATTTA
>NC_045737.1:5486902-5490059 GCF_008692095.1 Etheostoma spectabile
CATTGTGTAAATAACATTTTGTTAAAGCACCAATAGTCAACCATACAATAATGTTGCAATATTGACATTAAGGTATTTGGTCAAGAATATCGTGGTATTTGATTTTCTCTATATTGCCCAGCCGTAGTAGTACTGGTTAAGTTTGCACTGTAAAGATTCACGTTTCAGTAATTTGACTGATCTATTTGACAGCACAGGGCGAGTTATGGACAAATGCCTTGAGCAAAACAGGCAAAATCTTTTTAAAACGTTTTAAACAATAAAACAAACCTGACCATGCAGAAAAAGAACAAAGAAGTTTGCTGATTAGATCCGGTTTTTATGTATTTTGTTACATGGCTATAACAGACTTGCAACATTTATGGGGGACATTCTGTTGATCCCAGTCGCATTAGTATGGGAATATGAAATTAAAATGAACTGATGATGGTTTTGCTTGACTATTTATATCCCATGTTATAATATTTAACTTTGATAACAGTCCAAAACCCAAAGACATTCAGTTTACAATCGCATAAGACAAAAAAGCAGCACATCCTCACAATTTAGGTTTAAGGCTTCATCATCCCTGCTTTTTGATCTATAAACATCTTCAGCACACACACACACACACACACACACACTCAGCACTGTAGAGCTGTTTCTGTATATGACTCATTTGAAAACCCCAACCCAAATATTTAAGAAAACATTTGCTACTCTCATATCTCACATGTCCAGACAAGCATGCATGCACGTGCGCGCACACACACACACACACACACACACACACAGCACTAAAGCCCCCTAAGTCTGGCAACAACAGACAAACAGGTTGTCAAGTGGATCACATACACACATCTGACACGTGAATATGTGTAGTATCTGTCAGTTAATCCACTATGTCCCTGAGAGTAAAGACACACAAGTAGGGTTGGAAAACAACACCACCCCTCCCCCCCCCTCCTTCTCTCTCTCTCACACACACCTGTAAATATGACTGTATGCTTGTTTGTTATAAGTTTATGTAAATAAATTACAGAACAATTTTGCCAGTTGGCATGTCATGTTTACCGTTTGAGCTGAACATGGAGACGCAGATTTCAGGGTCATGAATACACCACACTAAATGTAAATAATATGAGTAAGGGTCAAAAATAAAATATTTTGTGCATAATTCCAGCTGTACAGTACACACTAAAACTGCTGATGTTACTGAGGATGTTGAGAGTAACTGCCCTCTAGTGTTCATATTTAATAGTACACCAGTAAATTTAGAGGTTCAGATACTAATAGCATGGGAAAATACCTATTTAAACAAGTCTGATTTGACTACTTATTACTCATTTTAATTGGATTTTCTCTCAAATTCAGTAAATCATGTGGTGAATTATATGTATAAATGGTTAGACAAAAAAATACTATGTTTTAATCAATCAAACATGGTAAACAAGTTTGTGTTAGAATTGTTTTTATTAAAATACTACACCAGCTCAGAATACAATATTATGTGTTTTCAGCCTCTGAAATGTGAGAATGTTTCTACTTTTCTCTTTTTAATAAAATTGCAAATTGGATTTTGGACTCTTAAATGAACAAATCAAGCATCGTGAAGACCGCATGGCTTCTGGGAAGTTGTGGAATTTCCAGAAACACTATGTTGTGGTAAGATGAGAAGAGGTGCTCACTCCTACAGTAGGTCACAGGTCAGGGGATGAGAAGATCTATTTGGCCATACACCAACACTAAACCTGTCCTGTGTTCAAGCAGGAATGTATGTGTGTCTCCAGAGATTGAGGGAGTCTAGGCTGCTACATTATGGAATGTTATGTTCTGGGACTTTTAAAGGTCGGTGGAAATAGGGCCTAATACACACCTTAGCCTATTTCCCAGACAGAGATAGACTCAATCGCAAAACAATAAGACTCGGGTGAGCATCTGTGTTTGCATTGCCTATGTTATGGTGCCATCATTATCTTTGCATAACCCAAACTTGATAGCTTCCGGATTAGATAACTGAGAGCCAGTTCAGTAGAATTACTTGGTGTGTCTGATGTGGTGGACACGACACAGGAGGGAGGCCCACAACATCTGCTGACTGGGTGTGAATCCTCGATGTGCGTTCAAGAACATCTGACTGTCTCTAGATGTTACAAGCTCTCATCATTGTCCAGGTGGCAAGATGAAAAGAGGCGTGAGCTTCATACCCAGAGATTAATAATATATGACCTGCCTCTAAATATGTATGCAATTGCCACAAGTCTACAATATGTGAGGTGGGTTTAAATACCAGTATGGACCTGCATCCGACTGATTGTATTTTTTTGTTTTTATCTTAATATTAACCAAAAGCAGTCCAATATCACAAATTTTCTTCAAGGGGCTTTACAATCTGTAAATGCATTAGGCACCTTTTAATTAAAAAAACTAGTGTAAAGTGTACTAAGGTAGGGGGGGAATGTTTTCCTAGGACTAGTTTGGCACACACAAGTCCACACAGCATTCCGGTATGGGAGGAAAACATGCTGTTGTTTATTGGCATTTCTTTAAACCTGTGGTTCCCAGGGGTCCTTGAGGAGGTTCCAGGGGGTCCCCAGCCAAAAGGAGAAACAAAAATGTTTTACTTTAAATTTCACTGTAATTCTATCCATAAGTAGCACAATGACAGAATGTATGACTATTATGGTCATGGGTTTCATTCACGTTCTGTAATAAAACATCTAAAAGCAAAAAATCTATCAGATGGGGCACTTTGGGGCAAAATCTTATGGGGGGGTGTTGGGGTTCATGGTCTAATTTGTGTTAGTTTAGGGGTC
This sequence comes from Etheostoma spectabile, assembly GCF_008692095.1. NCBI lineage: Eukaryota > Metazoa > Chordata > Actinopteri > Perciformes > Percidae > Etheostoma > Etheostoma spectabile. Next base: position 5,489,698 of record NC_045737.1, read on the forward strand.
CTTCATGTGAAAAAGTTTGGGAACCCAATCCCGTAAGTGGAACGTCGTGGATGTAGACTAAGCTAGGTCTGAATAGAATTTCTTAATGCAGACTGCAGAGGTTTGTAAGGAAAGCTAAGGAGTTAATATAAGCATGTCTCTGTACAGAAATATGAATATGGCTTGCATGTCTCCTATGTTTGTTTTTTTGTAAAGCACTTTGTAATAGCTGATAATGATATTATTATATTAGTGTATTGGGTGCTTGTATTTAATAGGTACAGTATATGTGCATCCACTTATGTATGGCTATGTGGACAGAACAACATCTGTGCGTGTGTGTGTGTGTGTGTGTGTGTGTGTGTGTATGTGTGTGTGTGTGT
>NC_045737.1:5490070-5510987 GCF_008692095.1 Etheostoma spectabile
GTGTGTGTGTGTGTGTGTGTGTGTGTGTGTGTTTGTGTGTGTGTGTGTGTGTGTCAGAGACTGAGGGACCAGATGTTGTATAGCAGTATTGAGGTCTCCGCCAGTCCTGATGAGAACCTGGTGGTTTTCCTGTCAGTCTCCGTAGCCCATTGAGCTCAGATGCTCCAGCTCGTCCTGGAACTCTGCCTCCTCAACATGGACCTGACAGGACAAGTCAATAGTTGTTTTAAGTCTCACTCATTACAATGACATGCTCAACAATAATTAGTAAAGAGGTCTTGTGCCTCTCTGAGAGAAAATACAATTTGACAAAACTTTATGTGTGTCTCTCAAAGATTCAAGGACTTTCTGGTGTTCACATCATTGACTGAGTTAAAGTGAATCTTGTCGAAAAAGTGCTAACTGCATTGTGTTGAAAAGGTATAAAAGATATACATCTCTTAAACCTCGGACCACATCAAACATCACGGCTGAATGTGGCCAGATGTGGTATAGTAGTAGTACTTTAGTTCCTTACTGGAAAAAGCATGTTGTCACCACTACCTGTCAGACCACTACTGCAAGCAGGATTATTAGACCGGGTGCAGTTACTCTCTAACTGTGGTACTATACTGTTTGTGTAAGTACTTAAAAAAAGTGAAGCACTGAACCATTTTAGGTTTAATATCAGGGATATGTTGTATCATAAACTTCCCTTTTGAGATGATAATAGAACAGACCAGCGTGGCAAAGAGAAGTTTCCAGCTGGCTTTTGGCCTAAAAATATTATTTCCGGGTGATATTTCAAATTCAGGAGCAGTTCAGATAAATTACAGAAATAGACAACAAGATTAGAGGGAAATACTGAGATACCCCATGATTGGTGTTAGCTAGCGCCTGTAGCATCTGATGTACAAACTGGTACTGCTGCTCCTCTGTCACCGTGGCAACACAAGGACCACTTCCTGATTGGTTGGTAAGGACAGAGTCAGATGCTAGCTCCGGGGTAGCGTTAACACGGGCTCTGCAAGACAGACACATGGTGGGAACTCATGGGAGGTTTCTTGCACTTAGCATAATAGTACTGCTGTTACCCAGCAACGCTTTGTGTGCGTTTATTTTGCATATCTATACTCACATAGGTATCAGCGTAGGAACCTCCGCAGCCAGAGTCTGTAGGCCGTGTTGGATGTGCAGCAGAGCCTCCATGGCTCTGGGGTTCAACATGGCCGACAGCAGCTCTGGACTCTGCATCTACATATTTATCACTGACCATTAGTCATGAAGATATTAATCATTACCAAATAATGTGTGGAGATTACTATGGAAGACTACACCGCCGATAGCTGTATCTGATGATGAGGTGGACTATTCATGTGTAAATCTTTTAATGAGCAAACATTCCAGGGATGGACCATCACCACCTTTAAACACTCTGCTAAAAAGTACATAAACCACTTACAAAAGAAATATCTGTTTTAAGGATATCTATGTAAGATTTTAAAACATGAGTGTTGATCATACACAATTTACAATTTAAAATGTACAATCACACAACTTGTCCCAATGTTGAGAAAATCTAAATCTAAAAAAGAAAATCTTAGTTGCAAGCAGTGAGGCGTGTTTAGTAGTGAGGAAAGTAAACTAACCTGTTGCAGGAAGAGAGGGATCTGCTGTCTCATCTGCTCCTGTAGCTGAGGATTTCCTGAGAACAAAGGGTGACTCAGCAGCATCTGAAACAGTATGGAAATGAGAGCTATAAGACCCGTCTGAGTGTGTAGGATTTGTGTGGAGAGATTAGGGGGATGTGTTAACAAGAAGCAGGAAAGGAGGAGCCTGGTTTCCCATCTCTAAATTGCAGTCCATGTTTTTAGCCATTCAGATGCCCATAGATAACGTAACCTTAAAAATAAATTCTACGCAGTTGCAGCTGTTAAGTTGTTTAGGTGTGTATGAGTCACCTGAGCAGCCAGGTCAGGGTTCTGACCCAGGCAATTGAGGAGACTGCTGACATAAGGGCCAGACAGCAGGCTCTCCATCAGTCCTGGACTGGCTGTGATCTCCTCCAGCAGTGACTGCATGCCTGAGGAAAGAGGGATGAGGCCACAGATAAAAGATAAAGGAAAACAGGGAAATGTATATATATATGTATAGCTATAGTTTAGCCAAGAGGTCTTCAAAGTTTTTTTTAAACCAAGGACCCCTTAACTAAAAGAGAGACGGGGAAGGAACCCCCTACTGCTAATATTGTATAAAATGAAGTTGCATATTAACCTGGGCTAACAATAACTTGCAGGTTGGCCTAAAGGCTTTACAAACCTTTTAGTGCATAGAATACTAAGCTATTAAAATAATAATTGTCAACAGGATTTTATAAATCCTTGTTTAATGTTAATGTGGAACAGTGAATTCTTACGATGTACTGTATCTGTGGCTGTTTCTTAGTGACTACTTTGGGTCCTTAAAAAAAGCACTATACAAATTCAATATACTATTATTATTATTATTGTTATTATTAATATTACCTATAGGCCAGTAAGCCTATCATCAGTGGGGATTTATACTTGCTAATTAAAATATGAAACATATCTCAAATTTCCTTTGGGATAAATAAAGTATCTATCTATCTATCTATATTATGTTGGTTCATGCTTCATGTTAAGACATTTTAATTAAAACTTTCAAAAATTAAGACTAATTTGGAGGCTCCCCTGCAGTGACCCCTGTTGAGGATCTCGGGTTTAGCCAATGAAAATGATGTGATGCTTGTATTTCCGTGCCTGCTGTAACAGCACTCTGAGGGTTTGGATCAACTGTGGCCGAGGCGGTCCATTCTCTGAGAGGATCCGTGGAGGGACTGGAGACCGGTGGAGTCTCGTTGCTTTCTCTGTCAGTTGGCTGCTGGGTCCCAGATGATGTAGTCACCACTGGAGGTGCTCCTATGTGGATCTGAGACAGAGTAGAGAAGAGACACCACAAACAGCAAATTGAAAACACGAGATAAGTGTGACACTGTCAGAACAGATGGTTCAAGAAAACATAATTTCCAAACCTGGGACGTCTTCTGAAACCTATCAGAATCACCAGTGATGCTTTCAGGGTTTTCCTTCTCTGGGTTCCTGACATGCTCCATCACCTGGAAAGGGAACAAGAGAAAGAAGATGTTGAACATTTGAGTGGAAGAAATGAGTCAAGGAGCGAGCAACTAAATATTCAAGTCGCAGTGAAATATGAAACAATTTTTCTCCTCTTTTGACTAATATTTATCACACACCTGTCCTAATCCTAAAGCATGAATAAAAAGACATGTTGGAATGACATATTTTGAGTAATTTATTTCTGCCATGTAGCCTAATCTAGTTATTCAAGCGATATAAGTAGTAACTTTTACACAGTATAATGCCGGCCCAATGTGTAGAGAATAGGGTTAGGGCCACATGTGAAAAATGTATTTGCGTTCTGAGTTTAAAGTCAGAATTCTGAGGGAAAAAAGTGAGAATTCTTTTATTAATTTTTTTCAGATTTTTTAAACTTTAATAAAAAAGGTCTATGGAAGAGAATTAGGCCATTGGTGAAAAACGTATTTGAGTTCTGACGTTATTAATAAAGTCTGTATTATAGCAAACTTTTACACTGTATTTATCAACAGGATTTCAAGAGTTACATCTGTTTTACTGCTTTTTATATTTGTATTGTTCACTGTAATCTTCTTATTGTTTTTTTTTTTTAGGTAGACAACTTTAAGATCTGTCCAGGGACAACGGATGAAAAATAGTCTTTTGGCTAATTCTGGTGCATTTGCAGCAATGGTAATTAATGTACACTGTCCCTGCCACATAAATTACTAAATATAAAAATATATAACTAAAATAACTTTTTCACCAGTGGACCTACTCCTTTTCCATAAATATTCTGATTTTTTCCTCAGATTTCTGACTTTAAACTCATAATTCAAAACAATTCTTCACATGGTTCTAATCCTCTTCCATACACATGTGACCATGCTCTCCCAACAAATCTGTACTTCAAACACACAGTCATGCCTTTTCATCCCCACCTGTTTGATAAAAATGGTGTTGTTAAGGATATCCCCCACCTCTGGGTTGGTCTGCAGGAGCTGCTGAATCTGGGGGTTAGACAGAATGAGCTGTCTGGTTAGTTGAGGGCTGTAGGTAGAGAGGGTGCTCTGCACGAAGGGGCTGCCCAGGACACGGCGCATCATCTCCGGGTCAGCCAGCAGCCGGCTCTCCATCGGCCGCTGGAGTGCTGGGAGGAAGCCAGGCCCACTATTTGTTAGGCCAAGAGAATCCAGGCCTTCCACTATGGAAATGAGATCAGATCGGGTATTATGTGAATGAACTGGAGAGCTGAGTAGGATCTGATCACCCAGCAGCAGCTGTATTTAAGCCCACATAGATAGAACAGGTCATGTGTTCTGCAGTTCTTACCCAGACAAAGGGGGGAGGTGGGAGACAGCGAGAAGCTATCGGGGTCACGATCGAGCCCGGCTGGGAGCTCCGACTGGATCATTTCTGAACCTGGATCACAGGTGGTCGCAGCAGATAAACGCTGAGACCTGAGAAGAAAGGACTGAAACTAAATCTAGAGTTCCAGTTCTGAGGTAAAGACTTTACACATGTGGAGGTGTTGGACTTAAGTCTACTTTGATGGAATCTGACACTAGTGTTGATTACTGTGTATCCATCATGCATTTGCCCCCATTTGAGAAAAAAAAAAGTTTACACGGTAAATTAAATGAGAACATCATCCATGTTTCATTTCACCTGCACCTGCTCTGTCTACACAGAGAATGCTGACCTTTTGACCTGCAATTTTTTATTTATTTTTTTTACAAAGAAATAGATGGTACAGTTTTATATTCAGCAGCGCTTCATTTTCTACCTTAACGTGACATTGTAAATTTGCTGGCATTCTGTATGATTTTCAGATTAAAGTCAAAGGTGTCTTGGTTTCCCAGCACTGACATCTGAATATGGCACTCAAGTAATGTGACTTATTTAAAAAGAAGGTTAACACTTAAGACTCAGTCCACCTTGATATCCACATGCTGTATGTAGACCACTAAAACACACTGCTCACCATTCTAGGTACATTTTAGTGTGCTCCATAGAGGTTTCTGTGTACCTTTGGATCACGCAGAGACTGACTGACTCATCTTGTGCTTTAAGGTGACTCAGAAGTTCTGACTCTCTGAGCACCCGGCCGGAGTGGCTCAGCTCCAGCTGCTCTGCCAGGACTCCCAGGCGCTCTGCTAGACCCCATTTCAGCTACACAAACACACATACACAATGCGGAATGGAAACAACAGTTGCAGATATAATACTGTTTAGGCGCAAGTTGAGCCATTTCATGCACACAGCACCCAAGCATCAGTGCGTTTGGTCTCCTGACCTGTCTGACGGTGCAGCATCCTCTAACGGTGAAGTCTCTGATCTCTGTGAGACTTTTCACGGCGACGTGGATCGTTTCAGACCTTTGACAATCACCCGGTGCTGTGGGTTCATCTTTCCCCGCGCCTGACATCTCTGTACTGACCGCGGAGGTGCGCAGAGTCCCGGGGTGGAGGTGCGCAGAGTCCCGATGACTCGGCAGGAAGTTGTGTGAATGAGTGCCAGCTCTGACCGGACTGCGCAGGTGGTGCAGATACACAGATACAAACCCTACACCTTTTTATTATCCCTGGTAGCATACATTTTGATTGATTAAACAATTGAATCCAATAGTTATGTAATCAGTGTTAATTTAAAGATAATATCGAACACATATAGGCTACAACAGAAAACCAGTCATAATATTTCTAAGACCATGCGTCAGATTTATTTAAAATGCCCTTACACATTAAAACATATGTTCACAGCGTTACAAATATTCTAAATTCTCAAAAGGTGGTGGCACTACGCGTCCAGAAGATAAATTATAATCTATCTTTCCTGCATTTCAGCTTTATTTTCAAAAATCTAAGCTTCGATTTTCTAAAATGGTGACATTTAAGACAAGATACAAAAAGGGACGATTTATTTTCACTGAAAACGTTTTTATTTACTTAACTGTGAGAAAGAAAAGAAACAAAAACATACATGTCAAGTTGTCATATTGACATTAAAACCCAAACAAAGAACAGGCGCAGAGCCTTCAACAGTAGGCCTACCATGAATGCTTGAGCCTGCAGAGGGCAGCACATTGTGCCAAGCCTCCATTTCAACACAAAGTTTAAACTGCACCTTTTTTAAAAAGCTTCTGTAATTGTTGTTCGGCTGTGTAATACATCCTGCTTCTTCTGGAGTGTATTCTGTGTGTTTGTCTGTGTCTGTGTAATTAAGGGGGCATGCATAATATGCTCACATGGAGACCAGGCTGAAGAAAAAGAAAAAAAGGAAGGAGAACCCTGATTATGATCAGTTGTGTTTTTCTTAATTTGTTCATTAGTTTATATGATTTTGCTTTTAAAAGGTCTTCATCATTTGGGGCCTTCATAGATCCATCTCCGAGCCTTTCCGACCTTTCTTGTTTCCCTGCCAACCAGAAAAGCCCAGAAAGTACAAAATTATTGATTGTGAGTACAACAACGTATTTATTGACCTAATTCATATTATAGGTCAATACAAATACATAGTAAATAAATAAAAAAAGTTAAACGTCTCTGAACAGAAACTCAGCTTAGTTATACTCTGACCTTAGCTGGCTATAGTAATAAACTGAATTACACTTGTATTACTGTATTTCTGTGCTGGGATTTACTTACACTGCAACTTCTCACTTCACCTGACTTAGTGGCTGTTTTTTGACTCTTCTACAGAAAGGGAAAGAAGGAGCATGCATGCATGCACACACACACACCCACAAATGTACACATGAACATTAGCTAGGCAATCACACCCTAACAATGGATCATGTACATCTCACAGAGTAAGATGTACATCAGCCTTTCGTCTTTTAAAGCACAGCTCAGACCAAAGAATTGTGACGCGACGTGACTATTTCAGAATGTTGCAGGGAAAAGTTGAAGTGAACTGGGTCGTCTCAGCTCGACTCTGGAGCCGGCTGACGGTGTCGCCTGTGACTCTGCTTGTCAAGTTGCCAGTGCCTGGTTTTACAACGTAAGGCACGTCATTAGTTTCAACAGCCAATCAGCTCACAATGAAGTCAGCTGGTCAAGTCATTTACAAACTGTCAGCAGGTCAAAATGACAGTTTTGAAGAAGCCCAGCGTTATCAACAGCCGTTCCCCTGGCAAAATGCTGTCTGGATAGTGGTTTCTCTGCTGACTGGAGGTGACACCAACTCCTCCAAACCACGGAGCTGCTGACAACAGAGGGGAGATCTCCTGTCTCCAGTTCACGGTATTACTTTGCATAAAACCCCCAGGGCAAAAAAGAGACGAGATGCTTTCAGGAGAAGGCAAAAAAGAGACAAGACTTCCATTGAAGTTTTTGATTTGTTTTCACAGTTTCTAGAAATTAAACTGTAGCCAAGTATCTCACTGGCCTCATTCATATTTTGAATGAGGATAGTGACAAAAAAGCCCAAAAAGTCAGACGTTAGAATGGAGGTACAGAGAGTTGTTGCTATGGAGACGATTTAACATATTATTTAAGCAGTTGCACATTATTGCTTCCCCATCCTGTACATATTCAAATATTTGTTCTTTTTTTACTTTATTCACATTATTATTTCATGTATATTGTATGGATGTATATTTTTCCTAGTATTTCATTTATTTTTAGATTCTGTGCTTTGTGACTGATTTTGCTGCTGCAACACCGAAATTTCCCATTTTTCTTGGGATCAATAAACATCTATCTATCTATCTATCTATCTATCTATCTATCTATCTATCTATCTATCTATCTATCTATCTATCTATCTATCTATCTATCTATCTATCCATACCGTCTTGTTGCGGAGGAGTAAAGTGGCAGGTTTCAGAACGCTGCAGACCAGCACATTGCAAGTAATAGTATTTTAAGTTTTAACTCGTCTTGTTGCAAATGTTTGGTCTGAACTGGGCTTAAAACTCAACACTTAAACCTGATACCAGTTCTTCCTTGTTACGGTGACATTACGACACACTAATAGGAAGTAAAAAAGTGAGTGATTAACTGAACTCTCACCTGATGTTTTGGTTGTTCTGACTGCAGACCTTTGACTTTTGACCTTTCTTGTTCCAAGGCAGCGTGTAGTGACGCTACCTAAATAAAAATAAAATAAAAAAAACATAATTATAATGCACCTAAATGTCCAAATGTCTCATGCAAACATGTCCCTCTTTCATAATCTTTACCGACCATAACGCACCTGTAATGACAGTTCTTCTTTTATGTGTAGTAGCTCTTCTACCTGTAGAAGGAGTTCTGCTTTATCTTTCACTGAAGGAGATAAACATCAGAAAACATCAGACAGATCGTATTGAATCTTCACTGGGAAAAGAAAAGGACAGAAGGAAAAGGAAACTCACTCTCTCCCTGCTGAAGCATCTTAAGCAGCTGGGAATTTCTTGTTTTTACATCTCTATATTTCCCCTGGAGAGTTGAGAAGTAAGCAATTTTTTTATGACTGACAAAATTCGCTGAGGTAAATCATCATTGCCTGGATTCTTATTTTTGACTAAACAGTGCCATTATAAAACAAAGCTCATGACATTTGTGCATCATTGGACTGGCCTTATTCTATATAGAGTTGTATATAATATATTGAACAAATAGATATTTCTTAGCAGTGTTTTGGCAGATCAGGGTGAAATTATAAAATGATGGGGGAACTGCTTTAGACCGCTGACCTCCCACTGTGAGATGTTCTTCTTTAGCTTATCGATTTCCTGGTCCTTCTTCTCCAGATCGTATTTCAGCTGCTCTGCTCGGGGGTCCTAACAGGAAGGACAGGTAGAAAAGAGCAAGTCAAGACAAATTCATACTTTTCCCTGCTGATGATATTTGCTAAGTACGAAAACACAAACTTCACTTGGGTGATTTTGTGTCTATTAAAATCACCGGAAAATGAAGAGACACTGCTTTCTGGGCAGACTTAACAGACGTAAACGTCAGGTGTGAAATGGCAAGGGAAAGAAGTGGGCCATGTATTTTTAGGAATAATTCACTAAAATGTAGTAGAAAGGCAAAAATTATCCATACAATAAAACCATTCACCTTCACCCAAATGTCCGGGAAGTCATGGTTGTCTCTCAGTACGTTTGTGTGATGTGAACTTTTACGCCACGATGATAACGTAAGCTAAAGAAATACATTCAAAGTTATGGTGAGTAGTTTCTGCCGTCCCCATGAGGAATTCTAAGTAATGACAACAAAACTGTCTGCGCGTCCACATGATACAAGCCTTCCGTGGTCGCGCATAGCCCACGCCCCTCCGCCACACCGCTGCTAGTAGCCAAGGAGGACACGGAGGATTAAAAAAAACATGTTGGATTCTTCAGAAGAGGTCATTTTCTTTACTCAAGTTTCTATGCGGGAAAGTCACCGAAAGACACAATCTCCTGAACACGGCCATACTGAGAAATCCAGAGAGAGTTGTGTAGAGCTGATAGTCTTAATTAGCTTTGTAGACACTCATTAGGCAATGGCTCGAATGTAACCGACGTTCATTAATATCAAAAAGTTACGCACTAATGCTTTAAGAAATATTCCCAAAAAGATTTGACGTGAAAAGTACAGTCACCTTCGACTGTTGCTGATCGGTTCTTTTTTTGATGTGCCAGATTATAAAAAATGTAAATGCAAATAAAATGACAATACGTGCAAGACTTGTTCTGTAGAGACCTGAGGCATAATATACACAGACCAATAGTTTGTTCACGTATGCGTGTTTCTTCCGCCTACTTACCCGTTCGTGTTCTATAGAGGGGACTTCTTGTCCATGACTGTTGGCGTACTGCTCCCGTCTCTTCTCCTGTTGGACAATCCGAGTGACGTCATCCTCGAGCTTGTTAAAAAAGCGCTCCTCCTGCCCAATTCTCAACGCTACGTTCGCCGCCCTGCCGTCCTGGATGGGAGTGAGGTCAGTGTTTCAACATGGATATGCCTCACCATACATGAGATTTAACCCCAATCAAAGGCATACATATTATTGACGGGTACCTTCAATATTTATTCTATATTTATATCCAATAATGTTCCGCTGTTCACTACTTTGCTCACCTCTTTCTCTTGTTTCTTACTCAAATGCTCTGCAAAGACACAAAGTACAAAGACATAAATATTATGCAGTCAATCCATTTGTTTTTTTTGACACACAAAATCGTACATGGTACGACTCCAGTGAAATGTAATCCCATCAGCTCCTTGAGCTTGATTTGCCTGTTGTACCTACCGTATGTTAAAAAAAAAACACGCGAGGCCTTGCGGTAGGGGTAGGCGATGAGGAAAAATCAAATATCACCAAATTTCCTACCACGAACCTCGATATCGATACCGCAACGATATTGTAGTGTTGCCTATTGGTGCTTTCACAAAATGGGATTTTTGATAAATAATCATCAGTAATGTGGATATAATGACTAAGTGGGTAAAGGCAAATAAGAGAACAGTTACAACAGTCTGGTAAGTTCAGAAATGACATCACTTTACTGTAATGCAGCCTTTACAACCAGGAATAGGCAACACTTATGCCACATTACAATATCCAAAATCAAAGACAATATCTAGTCTCATATCACAATATCAATATAATGTTGCCCTGCGCAGCAGAGGTATGCTCCCCATCAGGACTAGGGCTGGCCGATATGGACCAACAGTGTTTCTGTGCTGGGGGATTTTCCCCAGCACACAGGACCATAGAGTGATGGCTTTTGAAACTGATCAATACGTTTTCTCTCACCTGCACTGCCTTCAGCCTGGAAGTCCTGCAGTGAAACTGTCTTTTTGTCTTTTGCCTGGTGATTCTTCTTTTTGTCCTTCTTCCCTCCGCCCTCTTTTCCTCCTGGTGCCTTCGGTGAGGACGCGTTTGTGTTGTTGAGCTGAGTGAAAGCAGATTCATTTGACTTCAGCTTAGAATTAAGGTTCCTAACTTCTAATTACTATTCATAACAAAGATAATAAATAATAGACTTTAAAATAATAATTTAACCTCCATTTCTGGCCAAAATCATTTAGAAGAATATAATGTGGTTTGAAATTCATCAGGACAGTGATGTGTTTTTCATTGTTTTGGCTTTACGCTGGATTATAAATCCAACCGTGAGTATGAGGTTGAAGGGCTGTGTGGTGTGTTTACATCCATGTTGGGTGAACAGGGTACAACTTCTAATTAAATTCAGCAGTTTTAGATCATAGTCATTGTTTACTTTAAAAAGTACTGGACTTGAGAACAGGCTGAAACCCAACAGTTGTTATACTTAACACTGTGCTGTGCAAAGGCAGACAGTTTAATTTGGGAAACACAAAGGTCTGATTTTAGTGTTGCTATTTTCTCTATTTATTTCTACAGCCACTGGTTTGAATCCAGGCCGTTCCGGGCCTTTCTGTGTGGAGTTAGTATGTTCTCCCCATGTTTGTGCAGGTTTCCTCTGGGTGCTCTGGTTTCCTTCCACCATCAAAAAACATGAACTAGTTTCTCCAGCCAGTGCCCTTGAATTATTTTATTTTTAACTGCTCAATGTGCTTGCATGAAGTGGACAAAAGATAAAACAATGAAGTGTATTTTGTTGTACCAGTAAATCTCTAACCGGTGTGTCAGAGGCAAAACAACTTGAGTAAGTGTGAAAACTGCAGTAAGCAAGACTTTGGGCTGTAGTGGCTTTTCTTGTGAAATTGGATTCAACTGAATTTCAGATAAAGAGTTTACGAGAGTAATGATTTAGCATATTTAAAACGACTATGACGAAACCATGGCATTTCAGACATAGGAACTGATGTAAATCACACGTTTTATCACGATACACGATATTTCTGTTCTTTGGACAAAAATCAATATTTACTGATATCCCAAAGTCTGCCACAATACGATTTTGATGCGATTTCATTCCGCTAACTGCTACCAATACGATATATAAGCCCATTTAACACAATCCGTTACACTACATAAAGCAACTAAAGTATGATTTGACATTTTCATTACTAAGCTCTTCCAAACATTTAAATCAAAACCAAACAACTCTTTATAATAAAATAAATTTAAAAGTGGTAATTTCAAAATAAAGGTGACAATATGTATCCATTTTTTTTTTACAGCAAAATTAATACACATCGGGCAAACATGGATATTCTTAGGATACTGATAAACATCTCATAAAATATACAACATCACATATATATGTAATACATATTGTTATTGCTATATAATTTTGTGTGTGTGTGTGTAATTTACCGGTTTCTTTTGTTCATACTCCAGTTTACTGAGAATCAAGGCTTTTTCCAAGTCAGCCTCATAAAGCTCAGAGGTTATCTACAGTGGGAAAAGAAAGAACACCCTTTTGAGACAAATAATTGGTACAGTCTGTAAAGACTGGCATGAACCGTTTGAAATGCAGTTATATCAGGGAAAGACAATATACAACATGTCGTGCATCTGCTCTTTCCTAATGCCATACATACATATATACATATATACACATATATATATATATATACACATATATACACATATATATATATATATATATATATATAACAAAGCCAGATTTGGAGCACTTACTTCTTCCAAGTTACCAGTAAAAGGTGAAGAAAAGGTGTCACGTTTAGTACTTGTATATAAAATCTGTTAATCACTTCTAAAAGTGCTTCAGACATACACAGAACTCTGAACAGCTCCATTAAAACAGCTGGAAGTAATAGGGCTTCCTGAAGGGCATGTCAATTATGAAGAGAACATTATCTACTGCTCACTAGCTCGTAGAATTATTGTTGTTGCTGTCTCATACCTGCTCATCCCTCTGCTTCCACTGCTGCCACCCCTCTGAAGGTATAGGGTGGTCTCCCGATGCAGGACTGAGAAGTTCACCGGCTATTCCTGACAGGGTCATAGAGGGAGGCGGGGCACATGACTTCTGAGGAATCTTCTTGAAGGCCAGATTACGTAACTGATAGAGAGATATGAGATTCATTTAAACACTGACTCTTGTAAAGATTACTATTGTTACAATTATGAACAGTACCTTGCTCTATTGTTAGCTGAAGAGACCATCACCATGTGTGTGCTTGAACAGCTGCAACGGCCCTCCAGTCTTAAAATAATAAGAGCCTCCTGCTCACAAAATTTCAGTCAGACCTACTGTTTATGGTGGTGCTTGGCAAACTGTACCCAGAATAGGATCTGCTGGAGCCACTTTTGTTACTTTGGTCCTGTTCTCTGGATCAAACTGACTGATGACCTTAAATCTGTCTCAACTGTGTGAACTTTCAATGTGTTCTGTCTATGCGTGTGTTGGTGGTTCTTTGAACATGCATTTTAAAAGGGCTGCAACTTACAATTATTTTCGTTGTTGGTTAATCTGACAATTATTATCTCCACTATCGATGCTATATCTAACATTATTTAAGTGTCAAAAAATTGTGATAACATTTTTGTTTTCCCATTTTCACAGATTCCAAGGTGTGGTGACCTCTTCAAATACCTTGTTTTTTCAGACCATAAGTCTAAAAGCTCAAAGATATCTAGTTTACAATTACATTAAACAAAGAAAGGCAGCAAATCCTCAAATTAGAGAAGCAAGAACAAGACACCAAACACACAGACATAACTGCTTTAAAAAAAATATGACTTTCAAGATTTGTCAGCTATCACAATAGTTGTAGGTTTCTTTTCTGTTGACCTACTAATCAACTCAGCTCTAAATGTGAATGTAAAGCACATTGAGTTTACGAACATGTGACATGAATACAATTGCAGTGTACAGGGTCCATTTGATCATATCTGATGGAAGATGTAGCTATAAATATCTTGACATATATACAAATGCAAATACTAGCTTAATTTTCTCTAGTAAATCATTGATTCCATATAATATATCATAATAATAACTCCTGCATACTTTGCACTCTTCCTTGCACTATTGCCCCAACCTGTCTATATTGTTTCTGTTTATAGTGTGTATATATTAGTGTGTATATATTGTTTGGTTGTTTCGAATGTGTAAGCGCATTGTCAGCAATGATGATCCAAAGCAAAATTCCTCGTCTGTGTCATCATCCATGGCAAAAAAGCTTATTCTGATAATGGGGAATTCTGGTGCTAACCTAAATAAGCAGTTGGTGATGCGTCATATCAAGCAGTAAAACGTTGGTTACTTACATGCTTAATTTAATTGCCAACACTTGCTCTAAATAACTAAAAGCAAAACAAAAGTAAGAAGACATTCTGGTGTCTGCTGCGGTGTACCTGGCACCACCCTCTGTAGTTTCAGAAGAAGTGAAACCACAGAGGAGAACAATTACAAGTCATGTCTGGCACAAAACGGAAGCCATGAAAGACGTATGCACCCTAACAACCTAAATATAACACAGATATGTATAAAGCAGAGGGTCGTGAGATCCTCCCGCTAATCACCTCATTTGCCTCAGACTGCTGCTGTTCCTTCTTCTTCTTTTTCTTGTCTTTCTTCTTGTCGTTGCACTGAGCCGCTTTCCCCCCGGCTGCGCCTGCCTTCCCTTGTCGGGGCTTCGGTCCGGTTTTGGTGGTGGTCTTACCCGCATCGGAGGCGTCGGAGTCCGAATCCGAGTCTATCTGGAGCAAGGCGAAGCGGGAGGCGGTGGTGGGGACGGTGATCATTGCAGACGATGCCATTTCGAAAAGGAAAACTAACGTTAACTGATGACAAAAGGAGACAACAAAATATAGCTAGTTAGGATAACTTGTTAGCGTTTAGCTAGTCGCAACCCACTTTCAAATACATTTCTATATATCTGCTGGCCGCTGTATTTAAATCAACAGCTTGCACGGATTAATCATAACAGTCGTGATGATAAATGCAATGTGATTTGAGCCGCACCGTTGCTAGCATTAACGTTACATAGCAGCAAGTTAACCTAGCTAACGGTAGCCGGTTTCGTTAGCTTCTAAACAAGTGCAAAAGTAGCGATGCATGACAGTCAAAAACACATTAATGACCTCACGGTAATGTTTAGTTTTAAATATACGTGCTAAGTTGTTTTGAAGAGACAATACTAACAGGAAAAGTTACTAAAGAATACTTTCACCTGTTCGTGAAGGTGCTGTCGGTTACTGTTGGTTTGCTACCAGCAATTGCGTGAGTACAGCAGCCCGGTGGTGCCAAAAAGGATAAAAGCGGTTGCTGAACGCCCTTTCGCTTTAAAGTACCTTCCAAACAGAGAAAAGAAAACGTCTTGTTTTTTGTAAATAAAAGTATAACAGCTTTAGGCAATGTGTCTTATTGGTCACATAATTTACAGCATGAAATATAGACAGGGATGCACAGTTTTGGCTCCATGGGTTAATCTGTCCAGTGGTGAGGGGATGGAATGAGCCCACACAACAAAAGCAAAATGGTGATATGATATGCATATTAAGTAAGTTTAATACATTTTACTGTAATAAGAGTCATCCATATAAAAACAATTTACACAGCAATACACATATAACTAATACTAAATAGTGCACACGGAAAGAAACAAGTTTGTATCAAAAAATAAAATGCATAAAAAGTACTATAAAGCTTTTTATTACTGCTGTAGTGCAAAACACATATTGTATCCAGTGACCATTTTAAGTGCCAATGCTTATTTCTTTACGTGACAGGCACTATTTGATTACATTTTACAACAGGTTGATAAACATGTTTTCTTTAAATCATTGTATCTTTTAAACTAATAGTGTTGCAAAAAAAGGGAAGAATCAATTTAGTGGATGCAGTTGGTCAGAACCATAAGGTGAGCTACTATGTTATGACAACAGAAATCCTATAATAAAAAGTGCTACTTTTTGCATGGAAAAAAACCATTGTCACACAATGTACATACGTTTTAAAAAGTTGCTTTATGTCTTTATCAAGGAGAAGAGCTTGAAACTTAAGATCCAATATAAAAATGGAATGTGCAGTGTTGTATTTGGTTATGGCGAGAGCTGAGACAAAAATATGTAATCATGGAATGGAAGGTTTCACTCAAAACACTGCCATGTCAATGTCTCTAGGTCTATATGTGACATCTATCAAGGGCATTCTGTCGTCATGACAACACTGGCCTTTCTTCTCTTATTGAATGGCAAAACTCCACAACATTCAGCATAGCCTGAATCTTGAAAATCTATGAAAATGGATAAATAGGACGGAGGACAGTGCAATGGCAAAAGACTGAACTGGTTCATACTCCAAATTTACCATATTTCAGCCACATGCTTGTCCTCCAGTCATAAACTGCAGTTCTCATTTTACGTGGTTTTACTATTTTGTGATATTACATCAACAGTGGTATGGGCATGCTTAACAAAGGACAATTTAAGAAGAAAAACTGAGAACAAAACTTGTTCGACTTAACATACTTTCTTCTCATTCTTTAGTAAATTGTGAATATGAACATGCATACATAATTTATCAATATATACCAGAATGTTTGATTGTAATTGTAATTCAATAGGTTTCTGGGTGCATACTAAGATTCTAGTCAGAATATGTATTTCGCAAACTCGAATGTTGTGGTTGGGGCTAAGTTTGGCTGGTATCCAGGCTAGGTGCTTCTCACTGACTTCAAAGCCCTGCAAAGTCCTTCAATCTTCCAACAAATACATGAACATTTTCACAAGATACTTAAGATTAGTGGATGTTTCATTCCTATTCAATGAGTTTTTTGTCATTTGTTATTCATTCCACAAATTTTCCTTTGTTTACTAGCACCAAACTGGAATCTGATGGACACAATGCTGCTGCCAAGTGACTCTTATGTACCATGATAACATCATCTGTCAGTGTTTCTGGGAACTTCTATAGAGTCCTCTAGTATTGACTCTGTGCTGGTATCCACAACAGGCTGTTGCCTTCTTGTGGTAGAACTATAGACCTGCAAGTCAGCTGGAGAGATCTGTCTCAGCTCTCTGCGACACAAACGGACTGTTGTCATCTCTAAACTTTTCCCGGATTGACTGGCCCCACTTTCACTCCTCCCGGTGGACTGTGTGTGTGTCTGGCTGTACTCAGGCATTTTTGTCAATTTGCGTGCTTGGAGGTCAGAAGATGAGGAGGGACAGGGGGTTTGGTGTGCATGTCTCTTTAATGTTTTTTTATCTGTTTGCTCATCTTGCATCTTTTTGTATGTTGTTGTGTTATGTGTCTGTACCTCTTCAGTGTGCATCTGGGGCTTGTTTACACTTGCGTGTAAGTGAACATTGTGTTTTTTTATGTGCTCTTGTGTTAGTGAGGGCTGATTGAGGGGGTGTAGTGCGTCACTGACAAGCTCTTTGAGTTTCTTTTTAAGCTGCCGGCTGGAGCTTTTGTAGAAAAAAAGCTCTTTCTCCAGATGCTCCAGTCTGTGTTCAATGGCCTGCTGTGCCTCTCCTGAGCCACCCTCTAAACACACACATGCACACACGCACACACACAGGGAAACAAAATATTATGGAGAGGGATAGGACAAAAGGTTTCACTTTTAAATGGCTTCGTCCAGGCTGTCCTGCTTTCCTCACCTTTAAGTTTCTGCAGCAGTAGCTGGATGTTGTTCTGGTGATCCTGGTGCTGCTGGGTCAGTCTGCGGTCTGTATCCAGGGCCATGCGCTGCATGGCCACCTCCATCTCCCTCAGCACCACCTCTTGCTCGCCAGCATGAAGCTCCAGCTCTTCACAACGCAAGCGCAAATGGCGCTCCATCTCTCGAAGACAAACAACCTGGAGAGGTTGATAAAGGTGGGAGGGAGCCAGAGAACAGTGCAGAGAAACCCTTATCGTCACACACATTATAACAACACATTTGTTTACTCACACACCAGCAAAGAAAAATAAAGGACAGAGCAAAACAGATGGCAGGGAGTTCATCATGGTGCAAACCCACATTCTGGAGAGAAGTTAAAACAGTTGATGCAATTAAGATGTATCAGCTGGTAAGATGAAGGGCACAGTAGGGAGCGTTAGAGAAGCAAAGGGAAGGAGGATGTATAATTTAATTAGCATTACAGAAAGAGTGCAGCTGCATTTCTGACTCACAAAAGCTTATCACCTGGTGAGAGACACAAGCGAGGGTAACTAACAAAGGAAGAGAAAAGGAGAAACAAAAATCTCCAGCTTAAAAAGAAAGAGAAGAAGTCAGTGTTCAGTTTCAATGCACACATGGAATTTACTTGCACTTATAAAAACCTAGGAATCAGAGGAAAGGCAGGAAAGAACATTCACTGGTAAAGAAACTTGAATGGAGATCATGTAGGACTTTGTATGCAGAGCTGAATGTTGCATTTATCCATATGTGAGCAGGCCTTTTAATTTACCTTGTTGAAATATTTGATGAGCAGCTCCGAGGCCTCAGGTGGTGAGAGCCTCTTCAGCTTCCTGATGACATCACAGAGTTGGGCGGGTTCAGGGCTTTGCGAGTGATACAAAGAGTAGTCTGGGATTAGCAACTTCCTCTGTTTGTCATGGATTGAGTGGTTTTTAAACTCCAGGGCTGCGTCCAGAGCTTCAATAGCTTCCTCCAGCTGAAGCAGGGAATGCTCCTCCTACATCAAGACACACAAATAAGAGTGTGCAAAATTAAAAAGATGCACACCGATGAACAATAAACAACATGACATAAGGTCCTGTGTACAATGTTCTGGTTTTTCAGACCTCCACAGTGAGCACTCTGTTGTCTTTCAGCTGGCTGTCCAGAGTGTCTCTCCTCTTTTTCAGCATGTCTCTCTCTTTCTCCAGTTCCTCTATGGTGACTCCTCCGGTCTGCCTCACATGGCAGCTGCTCTGCAGCTGCTCCTCCAGAGTCTCCAACCGTAGTGACACACGCAGCAGGTCCTGACTCAGAACCTGAAAATTCATAGAATCAATAATACGCATTGACCTAATCCATAAGTGTCATTGCTAAACAGACTTGTCACAATATTTGCTAAATCTAGTAAAAACGTAACATAATATCACACAGAAGCACCAGCCCATATGCAGGCTGACCTGGCTGGACTGTAGCATCTTGATCTCCAGTTTGTTCTTCTGTTGCAGACAGGCCTCTCTTCGCAGGAGCACCTCCTCTCTCCTCTGCAGCTCCTCCTCCAGCTCCTGCAGCTCTGCTCTCTTCTGCAACACCTCCTCCTCCTCCTCCTCCAGCCAACTACAGCCATGCAGCTACGGCGAGGCCAAGGAGGAGCGAGGAGTGGGAGAGGGGGAAAGGGTAGAGGAGGAAGGAGATGACAGCAAAATTAGGATAGGAAGACAATGACAAAGAGGTAGAGATAGTAACTTGAAAAGAAAAAAAACACAAAAGAAAAAGCCTTTAAAATGGCTATTTTGAAAGGAGAAAAGGCACAACAAACTTTGACTGGTTCTGTATTCAATAACAATGTTTACCTTTTGCTTGATTTTGCACACAGTCAAATCTCCTGCCCTTTGCTCCTATAAACAAAAACACAGTCATGTTTACTTAAAGGACCCATTCATTATTTACCCATGCTGAGTCAGTTTTGCATTTCCCCACTCAAGTCAACTCAACTAGGACCTAGATCAGGGTTAGTAGTTTAGTTACTGGTCTTAAAATGAGACCCGCTTTATATTTAAACCCAAGTTGAACCAACTTCAATTCATTTAAAACAAAAAAGGTAGGTGTTAAAGATCCCTGACAAAAAGTAGCACATAGAACTATCAAAAAAGTTATTTTTTAATATATTTTTACTTATTGAATATTGGAGTAATGGAGTATTGCATCTCCAAGTGTACTAGCTTAACTGGCTGTAGGACATGATCATCCGAACAACTGTTACACTTTTTCTTCTTGTGAAATTGTTTTTTTTCTTCATCAACTGCATATGTTCATGCCTTTCCCTATTTCACTGTCTAGACAACAGGTTTAATGTTACTTGGTTAATCAATATGTAAAACTAACCCCATTTTGGTCAACCTCTTTGTTGTTGTTGGTCTCTCCCTGCTGTCTGAGGCTGCTCTGAAGCTGTGCTCTCTGCAGTCTCATGTGCTGCAGGCTGCGGTACACCTCTGCCCGGACCTGCTGGCTCTGCATGGAAAGTCTCGCCAACACATCAACTGTTTTGCCATCACCACTGTGTCTGCCATGTCTTTCCACTGCTTGGGTCTCTTTGGCTGTCAGACAAATACACATATTTAGAGATGCAAATATGGGTTGAAATTAGAAACTACTGTTATGATTCACTGGTGTACAAAGGTCCAGTTGATCCAAGGTGAATCAGGATTAGCCCGCCCATGGTAAACAGCACAGGATTCTAATCCAAACAGGTTTTGAAGAGACTTTAAATCTGTATTTTCTCTCTTTTTGCTCCTTTCGTAGACCTTGGTTCAGAGGGCCTCTAGCCACAACAGCATTATTTCCAAACCTAAAAATACTTGATTTTTGGTCCTTCTTTTGGTTCACCAACTGTCTCTGAGGACATTCTTTTAGAGATATGCTGTCTTCTGTCCTCTTTGTCAGCTACTGACCTAACCATAGGCTGAGAGAGACCTTGTATTTTAACACATACTGATACATGGATGATGATATTACTAATTTGCATGATTGCTTGCGAGAATACTGCCGCTTGCAATTTTGTGGTTATTGGCATTCCATACCGAGTGATTAGAGATACTGGTAAAAGGCAGTTAATCTCACTCATCCTTAATCCTTAAAGGTCCCGTGGCATGAAAATTTTACTTAATGAGGTGTTTTAACATTAATATGAGTTCCCCGAGCCTGCCTTTGGTCCTCCAGTGGATAGAAATATTTGATAGGTTTAAACCGAGCCCTGGGTATCCTGCCCTGCCTTTGAAAAAATGAAAGCTCAGATAGGCTGACTTGGAATCTTGTCCATTATGAGGTCATAAGGGG
>NC_045737.1:5510997-5518372 GCF_008692095.1 Etheostoma spectabile
TCCCCTTTCTCTGCTTTGCCCGCCCAAAGAATCTGGCCAACCCATGAGAGATAGACATCATGGCTTTCAAACGAGCAATGTGGCAGTTGGTTAAGGCCACACCCCCAGCCTCCACCTTGCCCCCCCCTCTTTTTTGGGAAAGAGACTTCAGATATGGTATTAGGGGACCACTAAGGTCTATATAAAAGAGACTTCAGATATGGTATTAGGGGACCACCTAGGTCTAATAAAAGAGACTTCAGATATGGTATTAGGGGACCACTAATTCTATATAAAGAGACTCAGATACGTTTAGAGGACCACTAAGGTCTATATAAAAGAGACTTCAGATATGGTATTAGGGGCCACTAAGGTCTATATAAAGAGACTTCAGATACAGTATTAGAGGACCACTAAGTCTATATAAAGGAGACTTCAGATATAGTATTAGGGGACCACTAAGGTCTATAATAAAGAGACTTCAGATATAGTATTAGGGGACCACTAGGTCTATATAAAAACTTCGATATGTATTAGGGGACCACTAAGGTCTATATAAAAGAGACTTCAGATATGTATTAGGGGACCACTAAGGTCATATAAAAGAGACTTCAGATATGGTATTAGGGGACCACTAGGTCTATATAAGAGACTTCAGATATGGTTTAGGGAACCACTAAGGTCTATATAAAAGAGACTTCAGATATGGTATTAGAGACCACTAAGTCTATATAAAGAGACTTCATAATGGTATTAGGAACCACAAGGTCTATATAAAAGAGACTTCAATATGTATTAGAGGACCACTAAGGTCTATTTAAAAGCATCCAACGAGCACCATGTCGTGGGACCTTTAATTAATCCTGAGAAACTAGCTGAGAGGTAGTGTGGTTGCATAGTAGTCTAAGTAACTTGATCCGAGATGAAGTATTTGTGACAAGTGAAACAGCACCAAACCAATAGTAGCGGCACTTTGTTGTACAGTGGCCTAGACTCCTAACAGAGCCCAGATTGACACTTGCGTTTCAGATTCTAGAGTACATCAGGACCAGCTCACAATAGGAATACACAGTATGTATTTATATGAACACACCAGTTTTGTCAAGCTTTTTGATGAGCTCCTCTTTCATGCTCATGTTGACTGACAGTTCTTGGATCCTTCTCTGAGTAACGCAGGCTCTTAGTCTTGCCTTCCTCATATGCTTGGCGTGGTTTTCTTTAGTCCCTGAGAAAAAATAGCAACTGACTATATCAAAAGGAAAGAAACTTCTTTGATATAAAATAACTCCTTAGAATGTCACAGAAGATATGAAAAGACAAAGAAACAAAAGACTGTAGATAAAAGTAAAATACATGTAATGTCTACCTGTGACTCGCTGAGGCTGTACTACTGGATCTCCATCAGATGTTTGGTCTGGTTCAGAGTTCTTCTCTTTCAGACTTAATTTCTTCTGCCGGCTGGTCCATGTTCGGTTTAAAGAACGCCTGGAGTAACATCACAATATTTGATTAGGCAGATCATTTCAGATTAACTCACTGTTGTGAGGAAAAACAGATATTATTGATGTCTGAAATTTAGGTCAAGCACTTTTTGTAATTCTGTGGCAAACAGCACACCAGCATTACTTGGAAACAAAGTTGTATTAGAAGTAGAAAACTGTTATACATTAACAATGTACGTTAGAGCCTGGCTCCTTTCATCTTCTTTCAAAGCTGTGTGCTCCCTGCTACATCTTCACATTGCACCCCCCAGAGATGTCACATCTCCTTTATGCCCAAGAATTTGCTTTGCATAAATTAGAAGGATGTGAGGAACTCTAAGACCATGTTTTTGACTAGTTTGATCAGCACAAGGCCACAGACTGGCATGGTTATATAGAAACAGTATTTTGCAACAGATTGGTGATATCAAAATTACCACAATTAAAACTGCATTTTTTCTTTTATTTAAAATGTTTCTCCTAGTATGTGTATAGTGTATGAAAAAACGCATAAGATGTTTGTGTGATTTGTGAGAGGTGCCCTAACTAAAGTGACAAGTGCTTTGTTGACCTAATCTGAACAGGCAGGTGGCTGACAGCAAAAAATGCAGTCATCCTCGACACCAGAATTATAGTGTGTCACGGGACTGACAAAAAAAAGCATTCTACTGTGCCTTTCTTCCCACATGGGAGCATGGAGGTCACTACTCTACAAAGTGGGAGGAATAAATATTGCCTTGCTAAAAATTGTATTTGATGTAGTAAATCACTGGTGGCTTGACAAAGAAAGAACAAGTAGGCTTGTATTATACAGGCTCTCACCTAAATCCCATTCTGCCCACAAAGATATCATCCTCCTCCTCGTTCTCTTGATCCCCGTCTTTGCTCTCTGCCTGTTGTTTTATGAATGGAGAGTACACCTTTTCCTTCTGCTCAATCTCAGCCAGCAGGAGATGACCCCGCATTTTAAAGGCTGCCATCACCCTCTCCAGGGAATAGGCCGGGGGACTAGAGTGAATCTAAAAACACACATGCATTTGAACAATTACATGCACAGCCATAAACATATAAATGTATGTAGCAACATCGTTAAGTGCTTACTACAATCAAAGGTCATGTGCAACCGGTATAACACACACACACACACAAACACAAACACACACACACACACACACACACACACACACACACACACACACACACACACACACCAAAACAGTGCAGCTACCAACCCTCCTGGGAGCTCCGTGTCCACAGCTATGTCTGATCAGAGGGACACTGTGTGGTCTCTTGCCTGAATCCCCAGAGGTCCTCGTTTCCACGGTTGCCGCTGAGGTTGCACCCCTAAATGTCACAAGGTCGATGCGAAGACGATTGATGATGATCTGCTGGTCCACAAGATGTTCCGTCTGAAAACATTCACACACAAATGTGCAACATACAATACTGGCGTCATTGTCCTTTACTATTGTATTATCGAGCTCCACTCAGGAGTCCTCTTCTCCTCACCTGTATACAAGTACGTTTCTTTTCTTCCTCCAAGTCCTGAAGGTGTGTTTTTCTCTCTTGAAGAAGTTTCTCTACTTCTTTTTGGACCTGTCGCAGCTCTGCATCTTTCTGCTCCAATAGTTGTTCCTCTATGGTGAGAGCTTCCTGAGAGACACACAGAAAGAGAGTTTTCTTTTCTTTTTCTTTACCATGACAGAAACACTCTTTTTATATTGGCATGATCTCCGCTCAGGCAAGCTAGGACATCACAGTGGACACTTTCATTTACTAAGATATAGTCAAAGGGAAATACAGGTGTAACTAATAACATTAAGACGGTTTGATTCCATTCAAGTGCGCCAGCATGCACAGTGCAAGGGCTGTGACTGCCCTGGCACACCTTAATGGAATGAAGCCTTTATTAATGTTTTGTGACCTTTAATGGTATCTTTTTTACTTGTTATATTTACCTTGCATCCGTTGAGTTCTTCTCTAAGCTTTAATATGGTATAATGGTGGGGTCGATCTCCACGCCCCTCTGAACAATCCTTCTCGTAAGCTTGATGTAAGTGATCGACAGCCGTCAGTCTCTCCTGCCAATCCTGCAGCCGCTGCCTGAAAGAATGACTTGGAGTGGGGCTAGAGATATCTGTGAGCAGGGCAGCAGCTTCCTGTGCCAGGAGGCAGTACTGTGACGGTTCCTCTTGTATCACCTTCTCATCTGGATCAGACATCCTCATCTGACTGAGCTGTTTGAAGTCGTCCCCCTCTCCAGCTCTTCCAACTGTCCTCACCTTTTCCATCTCTCTCTCCGTCTCTTTCAGTAGCTCTCTCAGGGTCTGTACTTCATACTCAAGCTCGCCCAGTCGAGCCTCACCAGGGTCCCAGGTTGTAGGACATGATTTAACCTCTGTATGAGTAGATATAGCTCCCGGACGGTTACGAATGTGACGAACCTTTGATGCAAACTGCAGCACACTCAGAGTCTCAGCTACACTGTGGTGAGAGGGGCTTACACACGCCACCATCAGCGTATGGGCATTGCCTCCCAATGAATCACGGAGAAGACGGGTGATCTTGGCATCACGGTACGGTATGTGCGCACTGTTGCAGTTGTTACCACGGCGATTTCGAGCAGGGTCAGAGAGGGCACGGATGACGTTGCCCAGTGCAAGCAGGCCTGTGTTGATATGAACAGACTCTTTGAGTCGTGTTCCATTGTTTCCAGTTTTTCCAGCACGCTCTGAGCCTGCTAGGTCAACCAGGCAGAGTTTGGAAGAGCGGACAGATTTGAAGGAGGAGTTGTTGTTATGGCAACTCTGGATAAGCTGAAGGGTGAAAATGGCATGAGAGCGACTGGAGTGCTCATTCATCGCTGTGGTTCCAGTATGGCGCAGGGCATTGCCCGTCTCTAGAACACTTAGTAGCTCCTCTGCTGAGGTGACGACCATCTCTTTGGCTCCCACCACCACTGAAAACACAAACAAAACCACACAATGATTTACTTTAGCAAAAGGCTTTTACACTGAGTTGCAGGGTTTCCCCCGGCATATTGCAAGCCTTGCGGCCCACCAGGCGGAAATATCTGAGAATTATTTTAAATTTATTTTTAAGACATTTTTAAAGCTCCAGTTACACTTGGGTGGCTCGGTTGGAAACTTAGCCATGGTATATTTTCAAAACTTGAGTTAGCTTTATAGCACTGACTCAATGTAGGGCACTAAGGCATGTTTGTTTATCTTTTTTTAAATTATCAATTTTGCAATAGGCCTAAACGATTCATGGAAAAATATGAATCACATTTTTTTGGCTTAGAATTGATATCACGATTCTCTGTCACAATTTTTTTCTCACAAAGTGTGATGTTTATTGCACACATGAACCATGAAAAAACGAAACAAACTGGCAGCACCAGATATAGATTTTTTTTTTGGCACCTATAACACATCACCACCAACCTGTAAACATAGAGGCTTCAATGAAGAGAAGGGAGAGCATTGCAGCGTTTGGGAGCGCTTTGAAACCTATTTTATACAGATTATGTTTAATACTCACAGAAGAAAGTAGTAGTGTTTGGGATGCACTCGGCTCGTAAAATTAAATGAGAATCAAAGTCATTAAAATAAATAAATAAATCAAAATTATTTAAAATTTAAATCATGAACAGGGTGAATCGAGATCACGATTTTATAACGATTAATCGCGCAAGCCTATGTTGCAATTCTGTCCATGATTCTGTTATTATCATAAAAACTATTGGGCTCTACATTAATGCTGCCATCAGTCTGTGACTGGTCCGAGCTAGGCCCTTGACAAAAAAGATACTTGCCAACGGGTTGAAAAACTTTTAAAAATACTTTTTAATTAGCATACCTGTGTTTCCCCTCTCATCCTCTCTGATGTGAAGCTCTTTGTGAATGGTGTGCAGCTCCAGCAGGTCTCGTAGTTCCTCCCTGTACAGCTCTATATACGAGACCCGCACTGTGGCTTCCCCACCATCACTATTCTTCCTCTTCTCCCCCAGCATCAAGAACAGATCCTGGGCCACCCGGTCAATAATTCCTCCCTCTTCATCTGAGAAAGGGTTTGAAAGGAATTAACACATAAAGTACATGTTGCAAGGCAAGGCAAGGCAAGGCAAGGCACTTTTTTGGTAGTCACATTTCAGCAAACAGGGCAATCAAAGTGCTTTACACAAAATCAGTTAAACAGATAAACACAAGTACAAACAGTTAAAAATCATAAGCATTAAAAACCAATAAAACACTGATAGACAGTTTAAAACCAAATAGAAACATTAGGACACATAAACACAAGAATAAAAGTTACAGTGCAGCATAAGAAATTTAAAGAAATGACATTAATTAAAGAAAGGCAGCATCAAAAAAAGCTCTTCAGCCTTGATTTAAAAGAACGAGCACAGCGGATCTACAGTTTCTGGAGTTTGTTCCAGATATGAGGAGCATAGAAACTGAATGCTGCTTCACCCTGTTTAGTTCTGACTCTGGGGACAGAAATAAACCTAAACCGTTAAGGGATTTATAAACTAGCAAAAGTACTTTGAAATCAATTCTTTGAGACACAGGAAGCCAGTGTAAGACTTCAAACTGGGTGATGTGATCCAGTCTCTTGGTCTTAGTGAGGACTCGAGCGCAGCGTTTCTAATCAGCTGCAGCTGTCTGATTGATTTTTTAGGGAGACCTGTAAAGACCCCGTTACGTAGAAAAGTCTACTGAAGATGAAAGCATGGACCAGTTTTCCAAGTCCTGTTGACACATAAGTCCTTTAACCTTGATATATTCTTAAGGTGATAGTAGGCTGACTTGTTTGTCTTAATGTGGCTGTTAAAGTTCAGGTCTGAGTCCATGACTACACCAAGATTTCTGGCTTTGTCTGTTGTTTTTAACATTGTTGTTTGAAGCTGAGCGCAGACTTTTAATCGTTCCTCTTTTTTCCAAAAACAACTACCTCAGTTTTCCCTTCATTTAATTTCAGAAAGTTCTGGCACATCCAGTCGTTAATTGTTGATGCAGTTAGTCTTTTTTGTGGACCATAGTCCCCTGGCGATAAGGTTTGTAATTTGTGTATCGTCCGCATAACTATGGTAACTTGTTTTGTTGTTTTCCATAATCTGGGCTAGTGGAAGCAGGTAGATGTTAACAGAAGAGCCCCAGAATGGAGCCTTGCGGAACTCCGCACGTCATATTTGTACGCTCAGATGCATAATTACCTATTGACACAAAGTAATCCTTATTCTTTAGGTAGGATTCAAACCAGTTTAGTACAAAGCCAGAAAGTCCTACCCAGTTTTCCAATCGGTCTAGTAATATGCCGTGGTCGACCGTGTCAAAGGCAGCACTGAGATCAAGTAATACTAAGATTTAAATTTTGCCACTATCTGTGTTAAGGTGGATGTCATTAAAGACTTTGACAAGAGTCGTTTTAGGCTGTGGTGTGGTCGGAAACCGACTGAAAGGTATCAAAACTGTTGCTTAGTGACAAGAAATGGTTGAGTTGTTGAAAAACTACTTTTTCAATGATTTACTTAAAAGCGGAAGGTTTGATATTGGCCTATAGTTGCTCATTAGTGACTTGTCTAGGTTGTTCTTTTTAAGGTGGCTTGATTACTGCAGTTTTCAGGGCCTGTGGAAAGATACTGAAAGAAGAGATGTGTTCACAATCTGTAGAAGATCAGAAGTCAAACAATGGAAACATTTTTGAAAAGTCCCGCTGGTAGAATATCAAGGCAACAGGTCGAGGGTTTCAGAGTTGAATAATGTCCTCCAGGTTTGTAATGGTTGATCGTGTGAAATTCTGTCATATTGGAACTAGTTTTGCTTGAACACGGTGACAACACATATCCTGAACGTGATATGGAGGCACTGACTGTTAGTCTAATCTTCAGAATTTTGTCTTTGAAGAAGGAG
>NC_045737.1:5518393-5530020 GCF_008692095.1 Etheostoma spectabile
GTAGATAAAAGTTCAGATGCTACTGGTACTGGAGGGTTTGTTAACCTATCAACAGTAGGAAACAAAGCACGTGAATTATTATTATTTTTAGAGATAATATCAGAGAAGAAGGACCTTCTTGCATTCCTCAGTTCCAAAGTATAAATGTGAGGTAGTCTCTTTATAGGTGTTATAATGTACCAGGAGATTTGTTTTTCGCCACCTTCGTTCAGCTTTTCGACACTCTCTTTTTTCTGTTCTCACCAGTAGGACATTTCTCCATGGAGATCTTTTCTTACCAGAGACAACTTTGACCTTAGTGGGAGCAATGGCATCAATAACATTTGTAAGTTTACAGTTGAAATTATCTACAAGCTCAGTCACTGTTAGCCCAGAGAGCCCAGAGAGGGCGGGTGTGGAGGAGAAAAGCTGTATAAATGTTTCACTGGTGTTTTCAGTGATATACCGTTTTCTGATTATCTTTGTTTGGACACTTTTGGGCACAGAGATAGTGCCGTTAAAGAAAACACAGGAATGATCAGAGAGAGCAACGTCAGTCACCACAACCTTGGAAATGTTCAGACCCTTGGAGACAATCAAGTCCAGAGTGTGCCCCTTATTGTGCGTGGGCTCCGTCACATGCTGAGTCAGTCCATAGTTCTCAAAAACACAACACAGTTCTTTGGTCCCCCTGTCCTGGGGGTTGTCAACATGAATGTTAAAATCACCCGCAATGATTACACAATCAAAGTTAATACAGATTATAGACAGCAGTTCAGTGAAGTCATCAATGAAGGTTGCACAATATTTAGGTGGCCTGTAGATATTTAGAAATATCGCTTGAGGGGAAGATCTTAATTGAAGAGCAACATATTCAAAAGAAACAAAATTTCCATAACATATTTGCGTACAGTGGAATGAGTCATTAAACAAAATGGCGACTCCACCTCCTTTCTTATTCACTCTATTCTCGCTTATAAAACTGAAGTTAGGGGGAGCTGACTCGATGAGAGCAGTTGCAAGGACCAGAGAGTGAAACATGAGACGTGACCTTTTGGGTTCTGTTCCCTAGTACATCTGTAAGAGGTTATCATGGGGCCACTGCAATTTACTGCTCAGAAAAGCTTGCTTTGGCCTTCAGATGCCCACTTTGGCTTTGACACAATACACAAAAAACTGCCATATTTTTCTCATCAGACTAGCTTTTATTATACATTTCCACCCTACAATAAACAAGCTCCTGAACCCCAGAGAAAATATTTTCTAAGTTCCAAGTCAGCAGCTCCCTCTGTCATTTTCCCCAAACAGTCTAACTAAGCAGTCAATCTCTGTACCCTAAGCAAAGACTCTGGAACTTTCTAAACTCATATTAGTGATGAAAATTACCACCTGTGCTCTGTGCAACTTACCCAGGTGCCCCCCTCCAAGTGTGTACGTCTTCCCTGACCCTGTTTGTCCATAACAGAAGATGGTGGCGTTGTAGCCGTCGAGCAGGGACTCCACCAGGGGCTGGACGCAGGACTCGTACACCTCATCCTGGCTGGCTGTCGGTACAAACGCGTGGTCGAATGAGAAGAGTCGGTCTGAGCCGAGCATCACCTGTGAGGAGCCCGGCACCACCCGCACACACACCTGGTGGTTGTGGAGGACTTCTTTGGGAAGCAGGGGGCGGATACGGACCGCCACCCTGACACATTCCTCGCTCATGGTGAAGTGTAGCTAACGTTACTGAGAATAACTATCGTTAATGTACGTTAGCGTACGTTAACGTTAGCTAATAGAGTTTCACCTTCATCCCAGCGTCTCACAGCTGAGTGGTGGTGACACTTTCTAATTCGAGCTCCTAAACGTGTTAGGTACGAAATAAACATGAGCCAATAATCTACATTTTACCAAAACAAACCGTGTAATATTGACTTTGTTTTTAACTGTCGCCCCCGGTCTTATTTGGCGTGTTGTGAACTTGGACCCATCTCCGGTTTGTTGTCGCTCCTCGGTTGCCCGGGAAACCGCCGCTGCTGAGCGGCAGCAGTCAAGGAAAGCAGATGAGGTGTTCAAGAGTCTTCATAGAGGGAGAACCGAGTGGTACGTGAAGGCAACAGCGCCACCCTCTGATATTATGTATATACGTAGCCTACATCAACAGCATGTAGAAACAAAACGTAACCAGAAGAAAAAAAGGAAAAATGAACTCGATAATAATAATAATAATAATAATAATAATGGTCAAAGTTGTAGTAAATGAATACATTATTTCACAATTTGATTCTTTTGTAAATTGTACTTAATTTTAATCTGTTTATTAATCCCCAATGGGGAAATTACAATTCCCACTCTGTGTCCACACTTTGTTAGTAACCACACACAGTCCTGAACTACACACACACACACACACGCTCAGGATCTATACATGCACTAATGGAGAGATGTCAGAGTGAGTGGGCTGCCAGCTGAACCAGCGCCCTGAGCGGGTGGAGGGGGGTACGGTGCCTTGCTCAACAGCACCTGGCAGTGTCCAGGAGGTGAAGTGGCATCTCTCCAGCCACCAGCCCACACTCCATACTTTTTGGTCCAAACGGGGACTTGAACCAGTGACCCTCCGGTTCCCAACCCAACTCCCTACGGACTGAGCTACTGCCACCCATTTATTAATGATTATATTTTTTAATGACTTAATTATTTGATATTGAACATTTAGAGGCCCCCATTTGTTCCTTTTTCAAATTTACAAATATAATGTAAGTTATTTATATATATATATATATATATATATACTATATATACATTTTCAAAAATGTTCTCCAACAACATTTTCGTAAGATAACTCTCTTACATTATCATATGGTATTCATTACCAGTTGACCATATGTCATTCCAGTCCAATCTCCCCCAAGGGAAAGTTTGTCTTATATGATATTTCTGGTATATTTATCTAAGACCGCTGCTTCTTCTCCAGCCCTTTCTTCCATTTCCTCTCTTCTTTCTCCACACAAACAATATATGCCTCCAAATACTGTACTTTCAGCTAAATAATTTTTTTTAAAGTTTACATTAACCTAATTTCAACCATTTTTGATAAAGTAGCCATCCATGCTACATGTTTCTCACACAAATAGTCTTTCTTATTTAATAACACTGCAATTATCCACATTTTAAATCTTTTGAAACATTAAAAAGAACTTCCTTCCTTTAGGATTTTCCCTGCAGACATTTGTCCTGCTTTAGGAAATTAATTTGTTGCAACATTCCTCTAAAAGACGCAACTTAACAATATCTATTCAAAATATTTTATTTTCATTGTTGTTAATGTGTATGTCCACATCATTCAATCATTGAATGGTCACATACAGCATATGATCACCTGCTCTTCATTACAGCGAGATGTTTGTTTGAAAATGTTCCATGTCAACAACAGTAAACATTTTAATTGACTGCGAATGGATAACGGTGCTACTACCCACATAGACCAACAAGCTTGACACCTGTTTCCATTACAGCTACAGAGAAGCTCATTTGTACATATATCTGGCACAGAGACACGATTGGCTTTCTCCCAGGGAAAGGCACCGATGCCAAGGCTGCACACTGAGAAGTGCAGCCTACTGTATGTAATGCTTCCAGCCAGCTCGTCAGTAGTAAATACAGCGTGTGTGGTGTATGGGAATGTGGGCCATCTCTTTGTGGTGCTGCTTGGCATAAGGCCACAGGTAGAAGTCGATGACTGCCGAGTTGACGGTGCAGGTCTGTCCGTCTCTCTCCTGCACCAGCTTGCAAAGGCGGTCTTTGATCAGCTCCACAGACCAAATCGAACAACCTCGGATCTCGACCTCTCTCCTGTCCCCTGAACTCAGCAGCTCGCCTGAGAGAAAAACACATAACACACAGAGAGAGATTATACCTTACTGCTTCTAAATGGTAATATCTTTATGACCAGAGAAACACATGCACACATATACTCCTGTCTCACCGTTGTTCAGCGCCTGCATCAGTGCGTCAGAGTATCGTAGCGCTCCGAGGTAGACGAG
This sequence comes from Etheostoma spectabile, assembly GCF_008692095.1. NCBI lineage: Eukaryota > Metazoa > Chordata > Actinopteri > Perciformes > Percidae > Etheostoma > Etheostoma spectabile. The sequence continues at coordinate 5,522,398 of NC_045737.1, forward strand.
AGCCTGGGGGACTCTGTAGTCTGCAAACATGGTGAGCCAGTCCATGTCAATGATGTCCCCCTCTCCTCTGGCCTCCATGACGCCCCAAAAATCGGCCACCAGGATCTGCGCTCGCTTGTAGAATGAGATCCTCTTGCCCTAAAACAAACAATGGGGCAGCTCTACACTCTGCTCATACCATATGTGCTGTCTGATCCGTTGCTATTTGGTAATAGACAGATATTCTTCCACAAAGACAGTATCATGGCAATAGTGTATGTGTAAAAAGTATAATGTGCTCCTTCACCCACTGTATAAATATGAACCGAGCATTATTGTCACACTGTCTTTGGCCAGGAGATGGAACTCTCACGTCACAATTCATCTTAAGTTCTCCAAATGCATACATTTTTCTATTACACTCATTGTACGTGCACATTGACTCTGCCTCATAGCTATTTTTTGCCAAATGTGGAAGTTACAATTAGATGTTAAACAGACACCTATCCAACCAGAAATTATCATTATTTTTGTATCTGAGATGTAGTTAATTATTGTCATGTACTATCTAAAAGATTGGGGATTAGTAAAAACATAAAAAATGCAAAAATGCTTTGTGGAAATGACTGCTTTTTTATCCACAGTTTCTCCAAGCATGAAATATTCCACAACCTAATCCCTCTTTCTAACCTCGTGTGTAGCTTCGTCCCTGTAGGAAGGGATCTTCTCCACGACGAGTTCCACCATCTTCCGGGCGTCATTCCCAGCTCGGCTGATAAAACTCCGGAAGCTTCCGCCGTGTTCCAGCAGCACGCGGCCGCCTTCAGTCAGCACCTTATTAGAAAGATTCAGAATGTGATGGTTTCAATTTGAATACTTTAATTTTCCACTTTTCATAACGGGAATACATTTAGCTAATAATGTAACACTGACAGAGAATATTACATGAGCATTAAAGTCTGTTTTTTGGTCGTGTATGTATGTTTTTGGTTGGTATATATATATATATATATATATATATATATATATATATATATATATATTTATATTACTCCTTGACGCAGCGGGTCCGGGTTTGACTCCGACCTGCGGCCCTTTGCTGCATGTCATTCCCCCTCTCTCTCCCTTTCCGTGTCTTCAGCTGTCCTGTCAAAAATAAAGGCAGAAAATGCCCCAAAAAAATCATCTTAACCTCCCCCCCAAAAAAAAGAAATCTCTTTTTTTTTCTTAGTTAATATGAAACAAAGTATTTGTTTGTTTTTGCTCTTATTGTAGAAAATGCTGCTGCTGTAATAAGGAAATTTCCCCGCTGTGGGATGAATAAAGTATAATCTAATCTAATCTAAAAGACTGTTAACAATCTATTTAAACTGTAACCTGTCAAGGAAAATGGTTAGAGTTTCATGAATTATTTTCACTTGTAAATATGTATGTAACTATCACAAAGAAAGACAAAAACACAGGAAGAATATAATCTCAGATACGTAATGTGCTATGTAGGGAAGTAATAAAACGCTAGTTTTCGATTCAGTGTACCTTCTTTGTTCAGAGTCTGTAGCACTGCTTTTGCTTTGTGCTACGTGTGTGCCGAGTCTCCCGGGGTTCAAGCCAACGTTGCATTCAGAAGTTTCAAACACTACACTTTTGTGAAGTTTTAAACATAAAGTAAAAACACGAGGCACAAATGTATAATTGGGATTAAAATGTAAAATCAACAAAGCATCTTGCGGATTTTGATGATTTTTGATGGATACGGGACATTAAGATGATAAGTTCGAACCTGGTGACGCTCCTGCAGCATGGGCATGGGTGTTTCATTGTCTGATCGAAGGACGTGTCCCAACTCCTCCACACTCATCTGAGAGAAGTACTTCGGATCAGTGATGGGTATACCTGTGGACAGTGGTGGGAGAAGTCTTCAGATCCTTTACTTGCACGTCTCAAAACCGGGTCAGTGCAGCGAAACATTTTGAACAATCCTCATCTAGACAACACACACTGTCCCTCGGAACACACTGAGACCAAAAACAATAGCATCAAACACCAATGCAGAAATAAGAAACTTTTCATCTTTACAGTTTGAATAGTTTGAGTGACTTCACACTAATCAACATTTTCTTAAAAGAAAAGTAAAATTCTTTCACACATATACATTTTTTTTATTTTTATTTTATCTGTAGTTATTTACATAATTGACATAAAAAGTTACAGACCTAAGGTATGTAATAGTAACAAAGAATTGTGTGACTAATCCTGCCTCTCTCCATCATCAGGCCACATGTTTTCATCATCCCATTTGATTTCCTTTTTTGCCATGCACCTGCTATCTACCATCTATAAATACATGTACTAAAAGTCTAAAACAAGACACCTGCTCGGGTTTTCAGCTGAAATTGCATTTAGCATGGTTTGAAATGCACCAGACTGAAATCCATTCTGTTTTGAATGCGTGGTTAACATTTTTTACAGAAGTGTGTTAGTGTAACGCTAGTGATTGTTAGCGTTGACTTGTTATTATTACATACAAGTACTTTTGGGGCGTGGATAGAGTAAGAGCACGGAGACTGCTTTGACTGTGTAACTTGGTCCACTTTTTAATGACACTCCTTCCAGCGTAGAACAACTCAAGACTCATAACAAAACACGCTTCCGCATCTCCTCATATCCCTCCGCTAACTGAATAACAGGCAGGGTACAGTGTTATGTAGCTCCTTTGTTAGCTCAAGGAACAGAATACACTATAAATATCCAAATGATGGAAATATGTGATTCATTTCAGTAACCCTAAACTAAATTAACTAAAATATTAAATATTAAAATATGTTAACTTAAAATTCACAAACTAAATCTCATCTTACATTAGCATTTGAACAAACTGCTGTAAATCCACAGTGTTGGCAGGTTGTGGTTGAAGCCATGGGATAAGTGTACAATGTACTTCAGTAAAAGATCAAAAGTTAAAATATTAAAAGTAAAAGTTCTTATTATGCAGAAGGGCTCCTTTCGTAATGTAATATTATAATTATATTTTCTATTACTCAGTTGTTATCCTTAACTACTACATGTGAGAGCATTTTAATGTTGGAGTTTGTCAACGTTATACCAACTGTGGATAATTTATATAATACTATTTTATACTATAATATTATTTTTTTATGCAAATTGATTACTACCTAAAAGTACAATATTTCCCTTTGAAATGTAGCGGTGTAGTATAAAGTGGCATAACATGTACCTCAAATGTGTACTCAGGTAAATGTACTTAGTTACGTTCCACTACTGCCTCTGGAATGTAAAAGCAACTTGGTGGATTTATCTTAAGACAAGAACTACTGGACAGAAAGAGGACACTTAAGCTACTAAGTTATAAAGTTATGGCGTGTTACTATAACAGGAATATAACTCCACAGCTGCCAATTCTCCTAAGTGACTCCAAAGACATTATTTGTTCTGATAACACACTGTCAACCCTTGAGATTCACACTCTGGAGGAAAGCTACCTGAGCTTTTCTGAGAGACTCTCGGGTAATTGTAAAGGCCACATCGACCACACATTGAGAGCACTATTCCATACGAGACATAATAGATTCATATCCGGAGTCATTCATGCTAATTATGAATGATGCACAGGCACATGCAGAGCTACAAGCAATTTCCCAGCAGTCCAAGTTCAAGTAAAGGGCACATACACAATACATGGTAATAGCAGTGCACTACAAAAAAGAACACAGAAAAGAGGAACAAAAGAGACCTAAAAAGGGGCTTTGATTATACACATTTCTCTCCAGAGATGAAGCTGCTAACAAAATGATGACTCAATCTATAAAAAGGCTAACATGTCATGTAACTGTTAAAGCATGGCCTTAACTTTTTTTCATAATTCTGACATTTCTATGACCCAGCTTGATTTTGTTTGGTACTCTGGTTTAGTAATCTGGTTTATTTTCTGTGTAAGTATGATAAATATTGCAAAAATGTTGTAACAGCTATGATGCCTCAACTCAGTGGTGTGCAAGCTAAATCAAAGTACTATTAAAACAATGTGTTATTTTTAAACCAAAAATATGTCGATGTAACACCAATTTAACCCAGCAAAAAACTAAATTAATCCTTTTAACGTGCTCTCACCTTCCTCTATGGCCCTGGTGACAGCCGCACAAAGGGTCATGTAGCCTGTGTGCGTGGTTCCTCTATAGGTCACCTCACACTGCTGAGTTTCTTCATCTGGCCAAAAGGAGAAGTTCATGGTGTCTACCACAAACACCCAGTTTAAGGCCTGCAAACGTAGAAAACCCCAAATTATTAAAAGAGCAGAAAAAGGCTGGAAACCTGAGACTTCTAAAGGTTTCTTCACTTTGAAGCCTTCATTTAGTGGAGATACCTTTGTCAGTGTTCCATCATGGGATGTACTGAAGCTGTGTGGGCTCAGAGGGGGTGAAGGTAATTCACTCGTAAGCTGTGATTACATTATTTTCAATATATGTGCTTTGCATTCATTCGTTGTCATTTTTCATTAAAGTAGCTACGAGGAAGTTTTAAATGTTTCTGAAACTGTTTGATTTTCCATCTGATGATTATAAATGACATGGAACAGCAAACGAGACTAAATGTGATAAGAATGCCATTTTTATTAACGCCATTGCCCAGGTCCAATTTTCCCCTCAAAGTCACAAAATGATATACGGCAGGCAGACTGGCAGATTTCTTTATAAAGACCCAGTTGTATTTTGATTTTCTTTGAGGAGGAGAAGGTAGTTTTCTGTTGTAGTTATGGCGGTCACCTTAGCAATCCGTTATTGCTGTTGCCACCGAACACATTTTTGTATGTGCTTCTCATGTATACTAATAATCTATTTCTCTGGATGGCTTCTGACAGACTCCCCTGGTCAGAGGTGGGCGCTGGAGCCAATGGATTTGCCTTCTTCCAGGCACTGGCGGTCAGATCGTCACTGTGTCGGAGGTTGTAGAGCATCTCGGCCACCTTCTGCACTCCTTCCTCCTCCACAAACACATCTCGACTCCGCTCTGCTATGAACTGCCCCGACTCACGGGGAAACAGAGGTGGCTCCATGATGGACGATATACTACTATATGGAGAAGAAACACACCTGTCAGGACACAAGTAGGCACACAAGTATAGGGTGTATAAATAGAAATACATTCCCTAGCAGTCCGTACATCAAAAAAAAGGAGATTACTATAAAAATAATGACCTTTTAACCACATAAAACACTATCACGTTTGGAAATAAAACCTTGAGAAGTATTGGTTCTAATCCGACTTCAGGAGCAGCTTCTTAAGAGCGGGTACGAGGGAATATCCTACATACATCTCTGGGGAAGTGCCATTTTAAAGATTAGCTCCATGCTTTATCAAGTAATTCTCAAAGAAAATGTAAGCTTAACGAAGCAAGAACTTCTTTAAAAAAAAAAGATAATCAGTGCTGGCTTTCAAACCCCCCCTTAACAGTGTTTTTTAGGGTCGGACTGTTCATCTCATGTAGGCGCTGTATAACTAAATGTAGAGTGCACAAAACATAAAAGCCCCACAAACAGAACCATCTCTGACCAACCCCATTATTAAAACCAAAAGAACTAAATTATATTCTTTTCAACCTCTCTAAAAGCTGCCTAGCCTTGTCCATCTACTTCAAGTGTCCAACAGCGGTGTGTTAATGTGTTCCCTATCAGGCTGATAATAGGATAATGTGACCATGAATGTGACGCACAAACATAGCGGCCTCCTGAATGAAATTCATTTCCTACTGCTCTATCTGAGGTGAGTCCCATGATTTACTCCCCAGACTGAAATCAAAAAAATTACTTCTTTTTAACTTAAGAGCTGTATTGTACGTGGGTCAATATACAGCCAGGGGCATGTTTACGTTTTACTGAAAACTGGAAGAGCAAAGTGCACGTGAGTAACCGACTTTCTCAATAACACGGACAATACTTTCACAACTTGTATTTTTGTTTTTCGAGACAAACTTCCTGCTTAGCGACAACTAACGTTCATATTCATCTCGATAAAGGGATGTTTTACTTAGCTTACCGACGAATGAAGGGAAAGTATCTGTGAGGTCTACGACAAGCTCGTCTTGCTCGTTTCTACTACCTGATTTCCAGCTGTTGACCAATCAGAACCTTAGTTGTGAGCTCATCACAGGCTGATAAACCAATCATAAGAAGCCAAGAGAAGAAACCGGAAAACACATATTTTTTTTCCTCCGTTTTTGTTGATAGCATAATTTACTAAAAAAAACAACCCACGGCTCACCATGGATCCAATTACCTGCAGCTAGAACATGATAGACTGGATGGGCTTTCTGAAATGAAGAGCACTGGTGTTGAGTGCTACATATTATAAAGAGAAGTTCAGTCTTGTATTCATTAGAGTAGAACTGTGACCATGGACTTACACAGGGAACAGCAATATTAAACCAATGCCTCGTTTTTGTTATCCAATAATAATTACTACATTGACGGCCTGATTTTAAAAGTACAATCCATTCAGTAACCGTGAAAGTTTAACACGTACCAGTTAAATGAAGTCAGGTTTCCACAATGTAACAAGAGATTGGTTGGTCGACCACAGAAGAATAGAGAACGTACAAACAATTTTAACAATAAAGTATTTTTTCTTCTTAAGTAAAACCACCAGGTTCTAGCTTTAAGTTAAACATTTGCTGATTTTCTTTGTCATATATTTATATATATATATATATATATTACATATATTACATATATATATATATATATATATATATATACACACACACACACACACACATAATTTTTTTTACCCTTTTGAGATCCAGAAAATAATTTACAGATAAAGAAAATTAATAGGCGTAGCCTTCATTAGATGGCAGATGTACTGTTGCCTAAAATAATTTACATAAGCTTTTTGCCTAAATGCCATCTGTGCACAGCAAACGTATCCAGCTGCAATGTTTTTGCAAAAGACATTTCAATAAGCATGCTCATTAAAAATGCAAATTGGTTCAGTAAAAAGTGGCACCATCTTTATTCATGTTACAATTTGACAATGTGAAGTCTACAGCATGGAAAGCAAACAAGTGTAGAGTACAGGAAATTGCAGAGACAAAATCGATAAGTTCAATATCATTTGTCAAATCTCTAATAAAATGTCAAAACAAATGTTTAGCTACAAGTTTCCATTTGTGACGAGTTACTCAAACTATCCAGATTTATTTCATTCAACAACTACTATAGATATTCTTACAAATTAGACTGTCCTGTGTCTGGTGTTTACAACAGTCCCAACTTAAACATCCCCAAATCCATTCTGAAGGGTAAGAGTTCCCACATCTCCAGAAAACAAAAGGTTCAATATGAAGAAATGTATCTTACATTCTGCATGTTGCACAGAGTGGTAATGTGGTACAACTGTGTGTGAAGGGACTGATATAAACAAGAGAAAGCACACCCAACCCACACACACACACACACGCTGACATGCGCGCACACGCACACAGGAAAGATTTAAACTGTAGACACAATGATACACATCCAAGCCATAAAAATCAAAACCATCAAAAATAAAGGTTATGTTTATTTTTGTCTGTCAGGAGATTGAATATTTTGATAGATGTGAGTGTTAGGGGAAAAAAGCAAAGTTTAA
>NC_045737.1:5530030-5532861 GCF_008692095.1 Etheostoma spectabile
ACACTATTAAAAATGCAGAACATCTACATTTTCTTTTGTGCACAGGAATGTTGGACATTTCATTAAAAAATACAAAAATAAAATTAAAAAAGACACCCATAATCCAGATTTATAGTCTGAAGGGGATGAGTTAGACAGGGGCAGAAAGGTTGAGGGGAGGGGGGGAGGGGTCAATCTGAGTCTGCTTCAATCTGAGTCTCCTGGGTCTACAGCAAATGACCAGAGTACTGCTTCACACTGAAATAAAAAGAGTGGAAAAATAAATAAAATACACAAGAAGAAAATTGCAATTCACAAGTCGATGACAGTGTAAATATATAGCTATGAAACTGTGGGAGGATTAAGTCTTGGGAGGAAACGGATGATGAGGCATAGCAGGAAGAGAGACAGGGAGTGAGATAGACAGGCAAAGAGGAAGACGGAAAAAGTGGCGGAGGGACAGCGAGGAAGAGGACGAAAAAAGGGGTGTGGTTAGTCCTTGTGTCCAAGCAGGTGCAGCACACTGAAGAGGGAGGGGAAGAAGAGGGAGGCAGGGTTAGTTACCATGGCAACACTTCACTGCTCACGAGACGGGCGGCAGCAGTTCTACAGTTTTATTAGCATTCGGGCTAAGCTAGGATAGCATCAACAAGGAAGTAGTGTGCATTATACGTGCCTACTGGTTGCCAAGGGAGACAGAAGAGGAGGAGCCCGTGCTATTTGGCAGACTGTGATTTGTTGTCGGTTGATCTAACTAAAAACAACAAAATCACTAGTCTTCCACACAGCAGCAGCCAGGGGAAGAATCAATCCACTCCCTGCTTCACAGTGAAACGGCTTTGATGGCAAATAGACCTTTTTTTTTTGAACAACTACCAATCATATTTAATGAACAAATGTGACAGTCAAATAAATATGTCAATCACATTGATCCTTTAAAACAATGCAGTAAGTACCATCGACTTTGCCTACTCCCTCACAGCCATTTCATGCAAGAGGAAGGTTTGAACTAGTTGCAGGTAGCATGGGGAAGAAAGGAAGGGGGTTAGTGGAGAAGAGACAGCAGGCAGAAACACATAACCCAACAGAAAGTGGGTTAACAGCATTAGTATGCGATTCCAGAAAAAAAAACACTAATGCAAGTACAACCTTAACAAAATCTATGAACTGTATACATGTTGTTCAGTGGGTTGAAAGAGAGCATCTTTTAAATATCTGTTGGTCTTTTTAGTTTGCATGAGTTTACAAGACAGCAGTGTTGCATCAACTAACATTTTTATGAGGCCAGGGTAAGTGCCAACAGGACAATGTCAGAGGTTTTGAAAGGGTTATACTCTAAGAAGTCAGTTTGATAAGCAAATTTGATGGAATAAATGGTTCAACTACAACTGGGGTGCTGAATCTAGAATTTCATCCATTAAGTTGGTAGTAAGTGTGACACAGTAACTTGCCTGTTCTGTAGAAGGTACTGGGCGTTCTGGATCTGATCCTGGGTGCCAGTAATGGTAATTATTCGGTCCTCAGAACCTTCCAGTGGCTCATCGATCTTGATGGAGGCTCCTGACTCATGGCGGATTTGTTTAATCCGCTGGCCTCCCTTACCAATGATAGAACCAGCAAGCTGACGGTGGGGTACGGTGAAGAGAACGAGAGGTGTGGGAAGCAAACAAAAACAAACATGCAGAGAAACATTTTAGTCAATGGGTGTACTACATTCTTCTGTCAATCATAGTTAGCCTCTACTGCTGTTGGGTCCTATCTGCATCCTCATCTGTGCTCCAGGCACATGTAGCAGTTTCATTTCCTATACTGGGAATACATGTGTGGAGCTTAATAAATGTGTTATGTTGTGTATGATATTTTCAAGAACATGTAGTTTTAAATACATGTATAAATGTGAAAAGATGAATCATACTAAAAATCTCAAATGATTTTGTTAACACTGAAAGACTACTATGACCGTGTGTTGTCTAAAGTCAATATGTGAGAAACAACATGACTAATCTTGGAATACTGGTCCTGTCAGTTGCTGCACAAATAACTGGCTTAGACACACATGGCTAAATGTACTTCATACGAGGGAAATGAGAGCACAGATGACATGATCACATATGGCAATGTAGGGTTTTTGACTGACTGAATGCTATTTATGACATAAGGGTATAGAGAGTGAGGGACGGTGATCTTTCTTTGGAGTGCCAGTTTGTATGTTATGTTGTGGTAATTTACTCACATCTTTAGGGATTGTCACTTGTGTGGTGATGACAGGGCCACCCATGTCATTATAGGAGCCACGTCCACCTGATGGTAAGAGGGCGGGGGAAGATGGTCAAGACCAAAAGGAGACAAGCATGGGAAAAAGAGGAGTATAGAAACTTGAAAGCAAGTTGAGCCCTAAAAAGCAATACTTGGCAGCCAGCATTGCACATGGCTCAGCAAATTCTTTGACCCGTACAGGCTGATAGAAAAGTGTAGAGACTTACCTGACTGGTAGCTATCCCAGGAAGAACTGTTATCTAAGCAAGAGAGAAGGCAAGAAAGAACACTGATTCAATGTAAACATTAAAACCGGTTAATTCTGTGACATTTGTAAATAAAACATGTGACTCGCAATACTTTTTCAAAAGATTTGACATAAAAATAGACCTGAATGATAAACAATTAGCTCTGCATGCCATCTTCAAAATTTGATGTAAAAAGATAGTTTCAGGAAAATGTCATTCCACTAGTTTCAATTAAAAGCACAATACTGTTGCAAACCAAACGCCTAATATGAGCTGCAAAGTTCTTCTAGCCACATTTTCTAGCACAAATTAACAGCTTTGAAACCAAATTAATAAGACAGAAAAAAA
>NC_045737.1:5532871-5552829 GCF_008692095.1 Etheostoma spectabile
AGCTGGGTACTTACCATATCCTCCTCCACTCTGTAAAAACAAAACACAGACAGGTTACATACGGTATAGTTGATTCTTTTCATCCATCCAAAGATCCCAGATGAACACACCAAGGATTGAAAGCACAAATGGGTGAAGCAGCCGCTTCGTCCATGGAGTAGACTCAACTAAAAGCCACCCAGTTTTCATCAATAAGCCAGACTCCTCCTCCTTCTCTCCCTCCCTCCATCCATCCCCCCTTCCCGTCTCTCCTTGCATCTCCATCAGCCCCCATTTTCACCTGCTATTCAGCTGCTGCTGTCACCAGGGCAACAGGCAATTCAAAAAGCTGTTGCTGAGCAACGGCAGGCAGTATCCTGCCAGCTCTCAGAGAGGGAGAGAGAGAGAGACCTTCCAGTCTGTCAACAAAGCGTTATTGCTTAGCAACCAACCATGGCCACCCCCACTATCGCCACCCCCAACATTCTCCCTATCTTTGCAGGAAAAACAGGCTGGCCATGAAAAGTACACAGTAAAAAGGCAATTATAGCTGATTATTATGGGGTGTCTGCAGGTGTGGTGATTGTGGTCATTTGGTAGCATAACTTGCACTATGCAAAAACTAGTTTGGATGTATGGCCAGGGCTCAGATGAGTGAGTGCTCATATGCACACAAGTGACCAGCTACAGTTGTATTGTCAACAAACTACTATTATTACAACACAATGGACACTCACAGCATATTGTCTGGAGCTAGGACCAACTAATGTGCAAGCCTAAGGACGCTGGCGCCCAATGAGATGCTAGAACAAGAGCTGTATGCATTTAGCAAAGGGTCACTAACCATGTTATCGCTATAGCGATCCGGTCTGCCTCTTCTGTCACTGGTGATGAAAGAATGCCATAGAGAGAGGGAGTGGGGCAGAGAAAGGAGAGAAAAAGAGAGAGAGAGAGAGAGAGATGGGGGGGGGGGGGGTGGAAAGAAATAGAAAATGCTTAGAAGAAAACAGCATTCCAAAGGAAAATACTGGTCTGGGTCAAACTGCACACACACGCTGAGCAAGATTACAGTATAAACACATTTCCTCTCAGCCATCTTCCCACACAGTAACAGGAACAGCTCTGACAGTGTTATGGTGAGAGAAGTGACAGGTGGTGGGGATGATGGTCAGAGCCAAGGGCTGCTGCTTTTTCAAGTTCAAAAAAAAAAAAAAAAAAGGAATTAGACACACCTGACACTAAACCAAGGCCGAGTACATATTATTTTTGTTTGGGGAGTGCAGATTTTCCCATTTTATGTGTAGAAGTCTGAAAGAAGCCTGCATTAATGTGCAATTGTACATATTAGAAAAATGTGTTCTCTAGTTACAAGCCAGCTTGGGAAAGCATGCTGTTTTGCAGGGGACTCAAGTGACGCTTATCAGCTTCGCATCAGCACATGACTCTCAAAAACACCACCACAAATACTTTCTCTCAACCTGGGCAAGACTGGGATTGAACAGCAGATTGGATAGGTTATTAACACAGAAAATAGGAGGTCATACAACATCACCGCAGTTCCTTACAAAGCAACGGGGGAAAAGGATCAGGTTTAATGGACTTGTGCAGGCTAGGGCACTACAGACAAAGCAATGGATGTTTTTAAGGCAGTAATTAGTATTTAGAGTTAGGGATGACAGGAGGGCAGCATTTATACAGGCTTATTTTCTCACAAGCAATTAGCAGAAGTGGGTAACCAGGCATACACAACAAACATTTAAGTAGTAAGGCAGGAAAATATGGGAAGTGTAGGAATACCGCAACACTTAAAACTTAATTTCAATCAATCATAGCAAAGTATTTTTCACATTTGTAAATGGAAATAATACTGAACGTCTCTCAGCACTAGTAAATTACATACTTCTCACAAAGAGTAAAATGCTATTCTACAGGAAGCACCACCCAATAATGAGAAATCTTTGCTCCAGTAAATTACCGTTAAAGAGCACCTACCTTAAATTGTGGTAAGTCCATTATTCATTATAAAATGACTAAATATAAACAAATGTCAAAGTATCTCTGTTAAGATAAGTTTGGACAGAAACTTACTTTGACCTGTCATCTGAGCCACGGTAAGAGTCATAGTAACGATCTTCTCTGTGGGCAAGATGAGATGGGAAAAAGACACACAAACACACCCAGACATACAGTGATGAGCACATAAAATTAATGAAATGATAATCATGAATACAGATGTTTCCAAAGGGGTGCATAGTATAACACTGGATTACATGCAAAATACTCCACATTGTTTATCCTCTGAATTAGACAATGTAAAGCAAGTTTGGTGAATCTGTAAACATAGTGCACCTGAATGCAAAATAAGCACCTGAAGAGGGATTAATCTTTGTATATGCAGATGCAGGATGTAACAAGTGCTCTAGAAAAGGGAACTTGGATTAAAGCCTATTTCTAAACTACTAAATAAATAAATAATTAAAACTTAAGAGTAAAAAGGACACTCAGCTTCAAAATAATAAGTGGGATCTTGTGAACAAATGTGAACAAGATTGTATCTGTATTAGGCATAGAAAAGATGGCCATTTTTAATTAAAAGACATGTTTTAGGAAAACAAGTTAGACATCAACCAAAAAACTCAATTAAGTAGCCATGCCTTGGCAGGACTCATGTTTATGCATGAGTAAAAGAAAAAGCAACAGAGAAAAGAGTAGATTGTAGATCATTTGTGTTCATATCTTACCCTCCTCTGTGTGGGTGTCCCATGGGCATGTTGCGTCCACGGCCACTCCCCCTGCCAACCCTACTCGGGTGGGGTGGAGGAGGACCTCGGCGGGGGCTCATCTCATCATACTCCCGGCGGGCAGGAGGCATGGGTCCCCGTCCACCTCTGCTAGAGGGCATTCGGTCAAACCCACGGTCTCCACCACTGGACCTGCCCGCACGCATGGGGAACCCTCCCATAAGCCTGCGACCGCCTCCCCTCTCTTCAAACATCACGGTGAAACCACCGTATTCATACGTTTCATCGTAGAAGTTAGGGTCATAGGGCTGTGCACGGCCCTTTATGGGAGCCTAACAAGGGTGACATGGGGAAAAACTCAACTCACTTGCTAAAGGGAATTTGAAATGCAGTTTACAAGAACAGGTGTGCTGGAAAAAATGTCAATGTCGCTGAAAAGGGCATTAAATGTTCTGATAGATTGAGCATGAGATGTTTGTTTTCCCATTTAAATGTCCTAAACTAGGACATCATTTATACTATTTATTGATCCCCATGGGGAAATTACAATTTACCCTCTCTTACACACAGACCTGAAATACCCACACATGCTCAGGTCCTATACATGCACTAATGGAGAGATGTCAGAGTAAGGGGGCTGCAACTGCTGAACTGGTGCCCTGAGCGGTTGAGGTTGGTTTGGTGCATTGCTCAAGAGCACCTTGGCGGTGCCCAGGAGGTAAACTGGCATCTCTCCAGCTACCAGTTCACAATCCGTACAGGGACTCTGTACCAGCAACCCTCTGGTTCCCAACCCCCTACGGACCGAGCTACTTCCACCCAGGATTTTAGATTTCCGACCATCAAGGTATCTTCACAGAAAAAGGAATAAATGTATAAACTTGACAAATCACAAAAAAGGCCTCACAACCACAGTAAAAGATACTTACTTCAGCAATGAGCTCCAGCATAGTCTTGATACACTCCACAACCCTCTCTGTTTTACCGCCAACCAGCACCACTCGGTCTGTCGACTGAGGACAACACTCCTGAAACAGCTTAATGCTGGTCTTTGTGTTCTGAAAAGACAGACACACATGATAATCACAGGAAAGGAGAAGGCGACTACAACATACAGCAGCCAATTCTACTGGAGAAGGAAATTACCTAAGCATTTCAAACATCAAATCACAACTATGTAATTTTATGGGTATTTCCACATCTTTAAAGGCAAACAAAAGATTTAAGCCAGAAGAACAGTTGCAAATCAAATAAATTAACATAAACCTTATGAAACAAAAGATTAGAGAAAAATTATATTCTCCAGCTGGGTTTAATCCAGCTATTACGTGGAGTTACAACTGAAAATCTGGCAGCAACAGAGGGCTATGTGAAAATCCATGTTGTACATTACTCACACATTCCAGTTGGTAAACTGCGTTTAACTGATTAAGTTGCAATAAACTGATCCCCATCCCTTGTATTAACATACTTCTCTGAGTTCTTTGATCTTGGCTCCTTTCACTCCAATAATTGAGCCAGCCAGGCTCTGATGGATCAGCAGGCGCAGCTCACAGTCAAAATCCATGCCATTGTACTGCTGGTACTGAGCAGAACGTAGAGCATGTTAATACTTATCTTTTTAGTTCTCTGGAAAAAACAAACCTGCCAGAGACTTGTTACTTATTATAGCTAAAACGTCAACCAAATATGTATGTTACTGTAGAAGTTGACGACCACTTATTACAATACAGTGACAGAAAATATATTCATTGTTTTTAATCTCATTAGAAAGTTCTTATTGAAAAATATTGTACCAATTGATTGCTGGTACAGGCAGATGCCAACAATGTTATATATACACTACAGCATCAAAATATAGTTAAAGCACAAGCAGACAGGTTTTGAATCAATCTGGTTTAAATCTAAAGCACTTGTTTGCAAGTGAGTATTAGGTTAAAAAAAAAAAAAAATGAAAATTTAAAAACAGCCAAACAGCACACAAAACTGTGAAAAGAAAGAAAGAAAGAAAATTGACTTATAAAGCATGTCTTCAACACAATGGACATTTACAACACATAGCTTGGTAATAAACATTAACATCCACCATTGTCTTCATGTCCAAATAAATGGTTTAGTTCACTTGGTTTAACAGGACTTGACATGGAGAGAAAGAAAGAAACAAGTTCAACAAGTCCTCACCTCTTCCAGTGTGGGGATGATCTTCAGCAGAATTTCTCCAACTGTCTCGATGTCGGCACTGATACTCAGGATGCTTCATAATTCACAGAGAGGGTGGGGTTGGGGGTGCCAGCAAGGCATCCCAGGGGGAGGGGGGGGGGACATTTCAGATTAGAGAATTCATGACATCCTTTTTTTTGCCATAAAAAACAGTCACACCCCATTTAACCAATTCACTACTGAGACTAACGACTAAACGAACTGTTGACATCCAGTGTTTTCTAAACTTGTCATTGATAGGTCAACACTGTAATTGGAAAACGTGAGTCCCCAAATAATGCGATGAAAAGAAAACAGTTGTTTGTCCAGAGAAAGGAAGAAAGTTGACAGGATGAAAAAAAGGGACCCAAAGAAAAGTGACTGCATTTGGTGACCACTGAAGGGGCAAGACAGGGAGGGGAAGTCTAAGGAGGATCTGGCTGGAATAGGCACCAAAAGGTGCTAGAGAGAACTCTAAAGTCTGAAAGCATAGTTGGTGGATGCACACCACAAAGACTTTGATTGCAAAGACCCCAAATAAGGTGCAAAACTTTGAAAGATTGGGAAAGACAGATCTAATGAATCCTTTTTCATCTCCTTTCATCAAAATGTTTCCCGTCTTTAAAAAATTAGGCGTGGGGCAATTTTGATGCTTCATTTGGCCAACAAATATTAAAATATAGTGTTGTCTGCACCCACCTATTTACATAATGACTTTACTGATCAAGAGAACTTAAGCACAGTTGTAAATTAAAATAGAATGGTAGACAGTTGACGGTGAGTAACAGGGCAGATTACACCATGAACAATGAAGTTTGCACCACTGGAGTTGATGCTTTGTAAGGGGATGGGAGAAGCAAATAACATAACACCGAAGAATGCAGGGATGAGTGGGACAGAGTGAGATAATCTGTAGGTTCTGCAGCTCCAGCAGTCAATAACAACGTTCAGATGAAGCAGAAGACAGGAAAGGAAAAACGACATACAACACTTAAAACCTAGCTTGCCTTTTGCATTTCAGAATGGATGAACAATCAGAGTCTATCAGTATAATGAAGACATCTCAAGGACAGAATGGGATGGTGCCAGAAGCAGGTGAGCTTATGAAACTGAATTAAAAAAAACAAAAAAAAAAACAAGAACACCAGTATATCCACTCTGAGGGGGGAGCGAGGTGGAAACGCGAAAGATAAAGGATAGATAATTATTAATAAAAAAAATGTTTTTAAAACAGACATATTGCACAGATTATAGCAAAGACTTAAAAAGACAGTGGCAGATTGTGGAAAAACCCTGACAACACAAGCCTAAGTTTCAATGTGGACGTGACTTTAAAAATGGCATATAAAAAGGATGTTGACATGGCTTTTACAGTCAGATTTGGCAATTAACGAAATTAGGCATTTTGACTTAGGCTAAAATACTAAGAACAGGTAGGTTAAAAATACAGTGACTTGACAGAGGCAGGATGACTATTTATTATTCATCTCTTCTTGTTTGTTTGACCTGTAGTCAGGCAGTGAGAGGGAGGAGCTTAGGGACATACCGCTCAGGCCCACTGCTGTCTGGGACTGACACACTGGCATTGTACTGGGCGTGGCATGGGCAGGGGCCAGGGCCATTCGAGCACAGATGTCAATCAAGTAAGGCGCCCATTTAGGGACAGGGCACGATTATGGACAGGGCCAACCAGGGTGTCAGGTGGGCGGGCGCAGGAGGGGCCATCCAGAACATGGGCAACAGAGGAGGAAGTGGGCAAAAGTCAACAGTAAAATAATAAACAAGGGAGAGGGAAGAGGGAAGAGGAATACATTTTTAATATACAGGCTCTACACTGTTCAAACGTGACTTTAATTTGATTCTCTCAGAGATTGGTTTGTCAAAGAGAGAAAAAGAGGAAAGGTGACATTGGAAAATGGGTAATGGCATATTAAGAGCATGATAAGTTCAATGTTGGGGAATAGACCAGAGACAGTTAGAAAGAGGGGTATAACAACTGGAGGACTAGAGAAAGAGGCAATGACATTGAATGAATTAAAAATTGGTCAGGTTGCCTTAACACTAGTAAAAAATATATTAGCTGGCTCTGCAGGTGACCTCGTAAAAACACTGCACTGGGCCCATACATTTAAATCAACAAGAGCATCAGTGTTGCCACGACAGCATTGATACAATAAATTATCAATATGGAGAAAACAAATGGGCATGACATTGGACTTTTGTGCCAAGGGCCAGTTTAGCTGATGTAATTACTTGTTCAAATAAGAATACAAAGTTTGTCAGACGTTTTAATGAACAGAGGCCTAATATCAATACAGGCACCAGCTAACCACACCCCTTGTTTACACAGAAAAAACTATTACCAAATACCGAAAGAAGTTTTAAACGGTTATCCAGGGTAAATGTTTGTAAACACATAAACATGTACAAACTATTAAAAGGAGGCTTGGTAGTTTGGGAGGCTGAACACTAGTGGAAGGAAAAATAAATACAAAATAAAATTCCTGAAATAAAAATTCAGGGAATATGAAATGTATAAAATGTACTCACGTCTGTACGAAGGGCTTTGATGTTTTTGCCACCTTTCCCAATTACAGCTCCTGCATTCTGAAATACAAAAAATACTTAATACAAATACAAAAATGAAAACAGATAAATGAAAAAAAAAGTTAAATAATATCACTGCAATTATTAGACAATGTGCAAGAGAATATTACAATAAGTATCAGGAAAACCAAAATACTCTTAATAAAAAGGATGGCTATTCATTATTTAAAAAGGCAGAAATGTGATAAGGTCATCAAAAAGAAAACTATAAAGCAAATGGAGGCAGTACAAGAAATGGTCAGTCTTACTGAAGGAGTGCAAAAAATAAATATAGAAATACAAATTATCCAATGAGGGTTCGACATGAAACGTGAAATGAAAGGGGAGCTGATTTACTTTGCTCTGCAGGAGGATGCGAAGCTCAACCATCTCGTCTGAGTTCCTGGAGCGCTTAAATGATTTCTGCTCATCTGCATCCTCAGCAGGGCGCTTACCTGGCATAGGGAGATAAAGACACACACTGACAACAATGCATAAACAACCCTCAACTAGATAATATGAAATCATCAAAAAAGACCACAGAAAGCAGTGAAGAACAAACTCACAAGACTTGTATTTTAAACCCTGTTTTCATATTATAAGCTAAATCTACACAGATCAGTGTGTGTAAAACTAGAAAAAACAAGACATTTTGAAAATGCTTCTATTAAAACATGAACAACGAGGAAACCAGTTCATTTATAGCTTAGTACTTCAATGGTTGCACAAACGTTTTTTTGACATCAACCTCTATAAGAAATACCAAGTGAAAGATTTTAAATTATATAACTTGCAGTACTTTTATGAAAATCTGAGCTGTAAGTAATCAGCTACACCAACACTGCCATTGCTTTCCTTTCATTAAATAAACATATGGATCTGTTTCTATGTATCACCTGTCAAAATGCACCATTTTGACAACATAACCAACAATGTAAAGAAACTATGTTTATACCATTAGTCTCTGTGTTGCCAAATGAAGTATCTTCTTGCTGTTCAATTTCTGTCTCCATGGTCTTCTGACAGCGAAAGAGGTGGGGTGGGCACCTCGGTCCGGGGAACAGGTGGCAGCAGCAGCAGGGAGAGAGAAGCACAAAACTGGCCCCTGTGAGCTGTGGAAGTCTGTCAGCATTGTGAATGGGGGGAAAAAAGAAACAAGACAATTCATGCTGTGTGCTGGAGATCTGGCTATTCAAACCCGGGATGACATGACAAAACAGTGAAAAACTGACAGAAAACCGGCACTCACTGATATTTATTATAGGGACAAGGGCGTGTTGATAGGTGGAATTAAATAACCAAGGATCAAACAGCTGCTGCGACCTGTGTGGAGGGACAGGCTAGTTGAAACACTGAATTGTTTTATGAAAAAGGATCAGTGATAGCAAACATTTGAAACACACCAGTTATGATCATATACATTGTATTTCATCCCTATGTTTGAATCGTAATATTGATATTTAACTTCACATGTCAACTAGGCTCATGAACATCCATCTATCCAGCGAACGTTTCGACTATCAATATTTGAAGGGACACAATTATCATTATGTTATTAAGAGTTTATAGTACCGGATTATTTTTGCATAGTTTTGGATTAAAGGAAGTGTGAGGTAGGTCCTACGATCAAGAGCGGCGTTGGACAATGACGTACGAGTAATATTAACGTAAAATACCAAAATAGCGTTAATACTTAGCTAGCTAACGCTACTGCTAACCTTACCTTAACCAGCAGACAAGGCAAATTCTCATTTTCAAGCAATATAATGTTAAACTTAATAACGCTACCGGACGCCAGAAATTGAGTACTTTTTGTGTGAGAAAATTGACACAATATGAATAACGTTACAGTTTGATTATATAATTAATTCAGTTAGCAAGGTTAACTGTTGTATGCAACATAACGTTGTTGTATGAAACATAACGTTGGTGCTAATCGCAATATTAACGACACGTTACACTAACCGCCTCGGCCCTAAACCCATCACTATTGTGCCAATAAGTAGCTAGCTACGTTAAAGGACACCCTCTAACTAGAATAATATTTAATTAACAGTTAACGTTTTAATAGCTAGCTTGAATGCTAACATTGACCAAACCGAAAGTGAGCTAACTTAGCTCCACTAATTAGCTGACCAGTTGCAAGCTAAGGTTAACGTTAAGCTCGGTCGTTAGCCAACGTTACCTCTGGGTTGTTAGCTAGCTAAATAGCAAAGGGGCACTGAGTTAGCTCCGAGCTTTATCGTGTAACGTTATATGTGAACTAGCTAGTTAGCAATTTCATTAAAAGCCGATCGTACACTCTTTTCAAACACGTAGCTAGCGAACTAGCTACTTAAGAGGCAAGGTGTGTGTCACTTATCTAACGCGAGTGGCTTTATTCAACATGACCAACCGATCAATACAAAGACCAGCCCGAGACAGTCAAGCTAGCTGGTAGCTAATTTCGCCATGTTGCCTTAATGTCGGTTGAGCACAAGGGGAGCTAACGTTAGCCAGGCCAGCTAACTAATTAGGCAGCGTTGTACCAGATACAAAATAAGAAACAAAGTGACTGCTAACGACATAGTTATTGTTATCGTACCTGTGCACTTCAGCTACATTAGACTCAATGTGGCACAGAAAAAAAAGGAAAATACCGTCAAACACAAACCTGCAGTGCAACAACTCGCTCTTCCCCCTTCTTTCCTTCTCTACCGAACTGGAAATGCACCAGTTTAGCTGAAGTGTGCCAATTGGTTGAACAGAAGGCAAATCAAACAAGCGAGAGTCACAATTGGCTAGTAGAGACGTCAATCACAAGAGCTTAGTTGGGCGTTTCCAACGCGACAAGATTAGCAGCCAGGGTCGCAATTTAGTGTTGTTGCCCTAGTAGTCATTCCAGTTAATAAGGTATGATCCGCTAGGCTAATGTTAAGTTGTGTCTTTCGAAGTACTTGTAGGGGATCACTCGTTGTGTTTAAGAACTGTTGTATGTAAAAGCTTCTATGGTCATGTTGTATGGACACAAAGCTAAGTGACAGTAGCACCAACATTGCTAAATTGGGTTAACGTTAGTCAACTTTGGCGCCTTGGCTACTTTCCACAACACTTCGTGAAAGAGGCTGCTTCCATGCCTCTAAGGTAACCTCTACATCAACACTCACTAGAACATGTTTTTAATATTAATTAGTTTGTGATTTTGTTATTCTGTCCGTTGCTTTCTCTGTCTGCATTTCTTACTCAATCTCGCTTTCTCATTCACGGTCCCCAGACGTGACCATCTGCAGAAACAGGGCTTATCAATGACCACAGAAAAATAACTTAAAGCAACTTATATGTTATTGTATCATAATAAACTATCGCTCCTGTTGATAAATCATCACGAGAGTTAGGGTCAAGCGGTTCTATAGATACATAGAGAAGATGACCCTTTAACATAGAAACTCCTTTTCAAAGCACTTAGGGATTGCAGGGTGCTATGCAATGAATTCAATAAAATGTAACATTTGAACCACTACTTGTATACCTTAAAACCGTAATTTACTAAACGTGTCCTTGCCATTGCCATCATGTGTTATCCAGTGTAGTCATTACTGATAGATTACACAGAATATGAATAACAGAACTGTCTTTATATAATAATAGATAACAGTGGAGGAAATATAAGAGTCAAATACACAAAAAGGAAGAGGATGGCCCCTGAGATCGAGGCAGTGGTACGTGCTACCCAAGCCTGGCTGCAGTCCTCCTGGCACGTCCTGGTGCCTTTTGCCTGGTTGGAAGCCTGCGTGGAGTGGCTGCAGGAAGAGGCAGGAGGAGCAGGTCGTCTGTCACAGCAGCAAATCAACCAACAGGTAGGCAGGATGTCTGAATGTCTCACTGTGCAGCTGGATGCAAAATGATCGCAGTCTAGAATTTGCCCAGTTGTCATGAGACAGCTCAGTTGTGACATTAGTATGGGACTTGGGCCATGTGATAACAGGTGGTCTACTGTATAAGGAGGGGGGAGATGGTGAATCCTGTGTTCCAAGATCGTCTCTGGCATTGGACGTGAAAGTCCTCTTGGTCTTTCTCCCATCAGCCACTGGCTCTTGGTTGATGACGTTTGACAGATCTTTACAGACAGCTGATGTCTATTTTAAGTTTTCATTCTGTCTTTGCAATCTTTGTATTCCCCACAGCAAATTAATTAAATCAATCAATCAACAGAAACAAAAATGAATTAGCAATTTTGATAATAATTTCAAACATTTTTGGATTTCTGATTGTCTCATGTGAGGATTTGCTGTTTTTCTCTGTTTTTGGTATATACACTACCGTTCAAAAGTTTGGGGTCACATTGAAATGTCCTTATTTTTTGAAGGAAAAGCACTGTACTTTTCAGTGAAGATAACTTTAAACTAGTCTTAACTTTGAAAATACACTCTAATCATTGCTAATGTGGTATGACTATTCTAGCTGCAAATGTCTGGTTTGGTGCAATATCTACAGGTGTATAGAGGCCCATTTCCAGCAACTATCACTCCAGTGTTCTAATGATACAATTTTTGCTCATTGGCTCAGAAGCTAATTGATGATTAGAAAACCCTTGTGCAATCATGTTCACACATCTGAAAACAGTTTAGTTTTACGAAGCTACAAAACTGACCTTCCTTTGAGCAGATTGAGTTTCTGGAGCATCACATTTGTGGGGTCAATTAACACGCTCAAAATGGCCAGAAAAGAGAACTTTCATCTGAAACTCGACAGCCTATTCTTGTCCTTAGAAATGAAGGCTATCCATGCGGACATTGCTAAGAAATTGAAGATTTCCTACACGGTGTGTACTACTCCCTTCAGAGGACAGCACAAACAGGCTCTACCCAGAGTAGAATAAGAAGTGGGAGGCCGCGTTTGCACAACTGAGCAAGAAGATAAGTCCATTAGAGTCTAGTTTTGAGAAACAGACGCCTCACAGGTCCCCAACTGGCATCTTCATTAAAGTACCCGCAAAACCCCATTGTCACATCTACAGTGAAGAGGCGGCTGCGGGATTCTGGGCTTCAGGGCAGAGGGGCAAAGAAAAGCCATATCTGAGACTGGCCAATAAAGAAGAAGATTAAGATGGGCAAAGAACACAGACATTGGACAGAGGAAGACGTAAAAAAGTTTTGTGACGGATGAATCCAAGTTTGAGGTGTTTGGATCACAAAGAAGAACGTTTGTGAGACGCAGAACAAATGAAAATGCTGGAAGAATGCCTGACGCCATCTGTTAACATGGTGGATGATTATGATGGTCTGGGGTTGCTTTGGTGCTGGTAAGGTGGGAGATTTGTACAGGGTAAAAGGGATTCTGAATAAGGAAGGCTATCCCTCCATTTTGCAACGCCATGCCATACCCAGTGACAGCGCTCGATTGGAGCCAATTTCAGCCTACAACAGGACATGACCCTAAACACACCTCCAAATTGTGCAAGAACTATTTAGAGCAGAAGCAGGCAGCTGGTATTCTATCGGTAATGGAGTTGGCCACGCAGTCACCAGATCTGAACCCCATGAGCTGTTGTGGGAGCAGCTTGACCGTATGGTACGCAAGAAGTGCCCATCCAACCAATCCAATCCAACTTGTGGGAGCTGCTTCTGGAAGCGTGGGGTGCAGTTTCTCCAGATTACCTCAACAAATTAACAGCTAGAATGCCAAAGGTCTGCAATGCTGTAATTGCTGCAAATGAGGATCTTTGACGAAAGCAAAGTTTGATGTAAAAAAAATCTTATTTCAAATACAAATCATATTTCAACCTTGTCAATGTCTTGACTCTATTTTCATTCATTTCACAACGTATGGTGGTGAATAAGTGTGACTTTTCAGGAAACACAAATTGTTTGGTGACCCCAAACTTTTGAACGTAGTGGGTGTGTATATATATATATATTCTTTTTTACTGTTGAACATTTGCATTAGTCAACAGTTAAGTCAATAATAAAAACAACAGGAGACCATTTTGCGATTGGAGCACACCAGTCGCAACGCCAAATCTTTCCTACTTCTAACCCCCCCTTGCTTGCACCACACCCATTTTCGAACGCTGCCTTCATCTTGATTTCAGCTACACACCTGTTAGGTTTCATCTGAGTCTTGCACAGTTGCAACGCTATCTTGGTGACTCCTGGCAAATTACTCAAAACTCCCTCTGTTTTTGGAGTATTAAAAAAATGCCTCGTCACTCAATACCTAATTTCAATACCTATACAACGAGTAAATTTCATCAGTGTCAGTGAGACGATAATCATGCTGCATGCTTCTACCAATATCTAATCATGTTTGTGGCTGGCTAATGTTACACGTCGTAGAGACACGCAGGAAACACTCTACGTTACACAGAGACAACAATCACTTTGTAAAAATGAATAAAAAGATTTGTTCAGTAATGTTTTCATTTATTTTTGCTTAATAAAATCGGTATGGAAAAAACCTATCATTTAGTAACCGGTATTCAAGTTACGGTATTGGTATCGGTATACCGGTATCTGATACCCAGCCCTAATGTTCATTAGCTTAAACCCTCACGTCTCAATGCATTATGTGAAAATGTAGGCACTGGACCAGTGGCTGTTGACTGACCTGAGGGACCTGGGCTATCCGGTTCTTCCTGAAGGGCTCTCTCAGGCCCAGAAGACTGAACTCAGCGGCACCTTCTGTGTCCAGGTACAGGCTTGTTGAGCGTATATTTCATGCTATATATTTCATCATATCCAATTACTATTAATGTTTGGGACAATTTCCATTGATTAAAAGACCCCCTTAAAAAATCAAAACAAGCTTGTTTAAACAAACAGCATGCTGAGGACAATATAGGCACCTACAGAAGAAGACAGGTGAGAAGAAGGGGAAAAGAGAAATATCAAAATTCAAAAACATGTAACAACAACACACGTGCACAATCACGTAACAGTAAAAATAGCAGTTTGTATTGAGCAACGAAACTATTCGAATGTTCCTATTGCATTTGTTTAATGGAGCTGTCAAATCAATTAATGTTGTTTGTTGTGATCTTATAAAATGTGGTTAAAGGGATTCTTTGCTTAATGATCTAGCAGTCTAAATAATTCCCATTCCCTTTATTATATGTGCCATTCAGATTTTTATTTAATAAAAAAAAACATTCAACATAACAATTTATATGGAGGGAGATGTCAACATAATGAGAGGTCCCCGTCTGTTTTAGGTTGACTCATTCCTGGACACCAGTCAGCCTGCGTATGGTCAGTTGCAGAAGTGGAGGGGCTCAGATTGTGCCAACGACGAGGTGTCTGCTGTCACACAGGCCACCCAGAGGCCCTGGGAAGCCAGAACAACCCGCATGCTAGTATTGCAGGTCAGTGACGCCTATGAATTAAAGAAGGTCTTTTTTTTAACCTCTGTTATGTGTTTGCTTAGTTTCGTTGAGCGTAATAATTTTGAACATTTTAGGGAGCTTCTCTAGTTTTTTTGCATAGAAATATGTCAAACTATAGCACACAGTGGCCTCCATGTTTGTTTACTCATGCGAGTTAGATTAACAGTCAGAAGCAAATATTTTTTCCGTAGGATAGCGAAGGCTGTCCTACTCTAACTCTGATTGTTTACTCGCACAATCATTGGTTGGGTTGGTTAGGGTTAGGGTGTCACGGTAAGCCAATCAGAGGCCAAGTAAGGCAAAGAAAGGCGGGACATGCCATTGGCATCCTGGGAAAAAAAAATAGTGACTCACTCCTGCCTGGACTGACTCACAGAGACTCCTGCCTTTATTAGTGAGATTGTTTTGATATATATATATATATTTTTAACTTTTACAGTTTAGAGAAACAAGGCGAGGGCAGCAAATATGGAACCTTCTGTTGTAATATTTTGAAAATGTAAATCTCTCTCTGTTGTACAGGTGACGGATGGAGTCCAGAGCTTAGAGGCCATGGAGTATCAGTCCATCCCTGCACTCAGCACAGCTCTCAGGTCCGTGAAACATTGAACTGCATTGCGGTGTTTTTTTTTTGCTGCTACCGACGTGTTTTGTTTTCATCTTTCTAGCAACTGTGTCTCTAGTTTTACAACAAAGAATGTGTTTAAGCTAATGGAAGCTAAGGGAAACATAGGAACCGCTGTAACTTATTTATATGTAAATATAAAGTTATCAAACACATTACTGCTACGTCACTGCCAGTTTCTCAAGAATTAAAAAAAAAACACGTTGATTTTCTGAAACTTTTGTACCATATTTTTGAAAAAGCAAACTATATTTTTCATTGGGATTGTTGGCTCTTTACCCTCAGGCCTGGGGTGAAGCTGCAGCTGCAAGGGCAGATGGTTTGCAGACTTGGGATGCTTCTGTTGGGGCCGTCCAACATCAAGGTCCTGGGTGGTGAAGTAGAGGACCTGGTGGAGAGGAATAACCAGGTAAACAGTTGGTTTCTATTGTCTGCCAAAAGCAGATTTAAGCCAAAACACTTAATGTTTTCTTAATTGTTGTTACAAATTTTTTATGAATACTATTTGGACCAATTATTTTTTCATTTAATACAGCATTGAGATTGAACCTTGTTGTTATGCGCCAATGAAGCAAAGCTTGGTTTTATACAGCAGTGTGTAACATGGAATAATGTATACAGATCCAGTGGTATATTTCTACACTACAGGGCAGGGTGCTGTGTCGGACGCTCGGACTTCCTGAGGAGCAGCAGGGGGGGGGGGAGGCCCCACTAGCACCACAGCAAGGTATATTTAATTTAATTCAACTATTAGATTTGTCATTTGATTTGATATAACATAAGGCCTGTTTAAGAATGAAAATGGTTGCCTTATTTCTTAACCTAAACAACACTTTTTTTTTCTTTTGAGATAATAATGAATAATGCCTCTTTTTGTTTTCTCTTCAGGTAACCAGGACGTTGAGGACCGGGAGCTGGATGACGCAGAGCTGTTGGCCAGTCTGGAGCCCCAGGTGATGGCGGAGGAAAGGGTTCCAGTTTGGCCTGTTGGAGACAGTGGCTACGGGACGCTCAGTGAGACATCCACTCAGTCCTTTAGAAGCTCTTCTGTCAGGAGCCTTGTCTCGACAGCCTCATCCAGGTGGGTGGTTAACAATGTGATGTCTTGACATTTTGAAGCTGGAACTACTCAGTGTTTACCGTCGGGCATATATACCTTGACATTTAGAATTTTAGCATAATGTCTGGCTTCAGAAAAAAATATCTGCATTTAACTTTCAGCTACTTTATGAAACATTTAAAGGGATAGTCTTCCTTAAAAAGGACCACCCAAAAATGTATTTAAGTGTATGCTATATTTAGAATAATTTTACCGCTTTATCTTGCCGTCAGACAAAATAGCGTACACTGAAATATCCAAACTGGGGCTGTGCAGACCGCCATCTACTGTAGATGATATAATGACTGTGGATAAGTACCTCATACAACCCCCCTTTATTTCTAAAGCCTATGGACAAACTTATTTTATATATACATTTTTGTTGCTGTCTTTGCCTGCTGTCCTGTGACTACCAATTTCTTGCACAGTGAGAAACAAGTTAGAATAAATTGCCACATAATTTGATGGTTTTGACTCGAACGACAAGCTGTGGTGTCAAGGTATTGTAAATGTACTCACTACACACTGTAATCAAAGATAAGACTTACAACTGTGACTTATAATTATCTTGGTCCCCTTGTTTCTGGAGCGTTAAAGCTTTACTTTTTTCAAAAAGACTCCTACCTATTCTGTTATGAGATTTGAATGTTTAGGGTCTTCCTCTGGCATCATAACCAACACTATTAAAAACACTTGCTGGTTTAAAGCTATATTAACTCAGTCCAACATTTTTGGTCGGTCTCTTGTAGAAGTGAAGCCTCTGCCCCATCTTACAGAAGTGCTTTGACCCAGAGCAACAGAGGTGGTTTAGTCCAAAGTCGTCGCCATGGTAACAAACAAGAGGATTCTGACCTCTTTGACTCCTCGATTCAACAAGAGATCCCAGAGCACAACATGGCAGACGAAGACTTTCCTGATGAAGACTTTGACGATCTTCCCCTGGATGAGTTGGACAGTGTGATTTTTCAAGAAAGTACAAATGATGACAGCAGTCACAGCAGCATGCCACAGAAGAACAACAGAATAACAGGAAATCTTAATGCAGCAACAAAAGCCCAAACTGCTCAGTTTGAGCAGCACACTTTGAATGACTCTGGGTCACAGCTTGGTTCAAGCACCTCCAGATCCACCACACAGAAAAGAGATTATCAAGGCCGCACTATTGGCACTACAGCGCAGTTATTTTCCCCAGCAGCAGCTTTAGAGCCATCCCATGATTTAGAATGTATAACTAATGATGAGACAGATTTCATGGATGAAGATATGGACTGCTTTTTCACAGAGATAGAAGCTGCAACGACTGGAGGGCCAAATCAGCTCCCTGTCCATCAGGGACCTAGTAGAGGCAGAGAGAGAGCTACCAGCAAAACAGATCTCTCAGACACCAGTTGTAGACTTACCAGCGACTCATTGAGAAGTGTAACAGATACTGCAGTTGAGAGATCCCACAACACACCCCAGGGGCTAAATTACATCTCAAGCACTGCAGTATTTGTTAAACCATCTGCTAAAACAGATCCACAGAGTGAGAGCTTGGTCCCTGCTCTCACTCTGACCTCTCAACCTTTTACATATTTATGCCTGCTAGAAGAGAGGATGTCCAAACCACAGCCTCGCACCACAGAGATCCGCATCAAAGCTTTCATCGTGACTCTCTTGGGGAAACTGAGCAGCAGCAATGGTCTTTGGCGCGTCTGCGCTACAATATCCGATGGGAGTGGTTACCTGGACGTGGAGCTGTCCGATGAGGTTTTGACAGGTCTGCTGGGCTTCTCGGTGGCGGAGAAGGGGGCTCTGAAACGTGACCCAGCCAGGAGAGGTGAGCTAGACATTGGGATGAGGAGGTGTCAGGAGGAGCTGGTGGATATGTGCTGCGTTATGACTGTCGTGGTTGAACCAGACGGCAGAAAAGCTGTGGTGACCAAGGCAAACCCCGTCAATGAGAAAATAGTCCAGGAGCTGGAGCAAAGGGTGAGAGACAGGAGAAAATAGACACAGAGGAGAGGTGGGCGATAATGACAAAAACTACAGGCAGCGGAGAAGTATACTGCCCTCATACAGTGAAGAAAAATGGCAAATAAAAGCATCGCCTTACAAATTCTACCTCATGTAATGAAACTAATGATCTTTTTAGGATTGGTGATCAACCTGCCCTTCTGCTTCAGATTTGGAAAGCATAATGTGTGAACTGGATGTCTGATGATCAGCAAGCAGTGTGTTGCAATGCACCCCATCTGCTACATGTGAATGTGACATTCTGCCATTTGTCGTCAGAGGATTTCATTCATTTATTCAAAGAGTTATTTTTCTGTTTGAAATGCACTGCATTCTCCCAACCAAAGTAAACCGATGTATACTATCTGCTCTGTACATTAATGATAGGAGGATAGGATATCAGCACGTTAGTTTAAACAATCCAGGCCTGAGCATCCCAAATTGTATATAACATTAAAAACTATGTGAAGAGAAGAGTGAAGCATGTGAGATGAGAGAAGAGAATTGGGGGAGAAAATAGTTCCTAGTCTGATTGTTGTAATGAATTGCCAGCCTTTGAATTTATTCAGTACATCCATTTCAAATGATTGAATATCCAAGGGCAGCGTGGGTCTTTAATAAACTCCCCCAGAGGAGAATGAGAGGAAAGGGAGATAAAGGAGAGTCCATGAGCTTTGGTTATTTCTTTTCATTATAGAATGTTTTTATCTTCTATATATATATATATATATATATATATATAGTATATGTATGTATGTATGTGTGTTATTGTACTGTATATTGAAATAAAGTTGTTCTTAAGCTTTTATCATTTTCTTTCACACTCTTTGAGTAATAAAACATGCATGAAAAGAGCTTACTGTGAATTTTAATTTTTTTTTTTTACATTTGTCCTTGTCAAATGAGTATGGTATTCCTCAAGAAAAACAAGACAAATCAATAACCGGACAGAGTAGAAGTGTTTCATGTGGTTTGTAATAGCTTTATTTAGTGCACCTTTGGGATATGCACAGTTTGACCACACGTACTGTAATGGTAATTAAAAGGAGCCCTGCGGTATTATCTGGTCCTGTAGCTCTTAAGAGGTGTCAGAAATGTCTTTTTAAGATGAAGCGTCTCAACAGTGTGTTCTCATTAATGTGTCTTGTCTAGTCTGCCCTTATACAATAGAAGTACAGTACATATGTGTGTTTACATTTGTGTGTCTGTGTGCAGGAGGGCTCGTTTGTTATTGTCGTATGGCACTGTGTGCTCTTCCATTCAGGTAGTTGAGTTTGGTTCATTAAGGGCTAATCAGGGTTGAATGTCTAAATCAGGACCCTACCATGCATGTTGATGACCTGTTATGTGCTAATGAGGCTGGATACGATGGAG
>NC_045737.1:5552839-5556181 GCF_008692095.1 Etheostoma spectabile
GGGGGAGAAGCAACCCATAGGGAGATACAAGTGGGATAAATATTGGATGATAGAGTTAATGAAACAAGAGGGACGTGTTGCTGCAGTCAACCCTCACCGTATACAGTACTGGTAATAGTGTAGCCGTGGAAACCTTTGACAAAATGATATGGCAAAATAAATCATACATTTTTGTTTATGAAGATCATGATTGTTTATAAATTCAAGAACAGATATTAAATGGATTTTAAGGTCATATTTTGTCAAAGGTTTTAGTTTTCATCGTTCTTTGAATGGATTTTCTAGGATTGATAAACAGTTGAGGGTCAGATAAAGTCATATTACCTGATGATATAATGTCTATTTCCTCAAGTGTATAGCAACAATTTTGGAAATATTTCAATTTATTACTGCTATTTGTTTCAAAGGGAAATACTTGACTTTTATTTCTACATTTATTTGACCTGTGAGCTTTATATGACCTATGAATTATAAAATGATTCTTCAAGATATACCAGTATATAAAGTAATTAGAAATAAACCCACCTTGAACATTGTAACAGTTAAATGCTGCTTACATTTTTAGATAAATATATCAATAACTAGAAGGGCACTCGGAGAGTGCAGACCCCCGCCATGGAACGCCCTATTTCACAACGTTAATGCAGTGTGAATTAACCCAGTCGGGGACTCGTTTTCCGATTATTCTGACACAACACGAATGCAGCACAACAGCCCTATCTCACAATGTTAACAAAAGTGAAAAACAATTTGTGCGTCCGCCCCATGGTTTGGATTTGCTCCAAAACGTAATGGGTTCATTCTTGACCCATGCTACATGCTTCCACTGAGTTTTATGAAAATCGAGTCAATAGTTTTTCCGTAATCCTGCTGACAGATAAACAAAGCAACAAACAAAAGGACAAACCAAACTTAACCTTCTCGGTGGAGGTAATAATAATAATCAATGAATATAATATTTTTAGGAATATAACACTTAAAAGGGCAATCTTACATAGTAGCTCGGTTTTTTTAAAATTTTAGATTTATTTTGCTGATGACACTTCTAGCTAAGTAAAACAATCAATGCAAGACTTTTAACAACAGACAGTAATAGAGTATTCTTTACTTAGATGAAGGATCGGAGTACTTTTTACACCACTGGTAATTACCAGGACAGGAGTGGGCAGGGAGCAAACAGTACAGAGGACACAAGCCAATTTTTGTATGAAGCTTATGGCCTTCATAATTTCCTCTTAAATGTAATATAGTTACACTGTGGTTGTGGGGTTCATTGGAAGGCTGATTTGCAGTCTTGTAAGGAAATTACACTTTTTAACCTTTAAAAGTTGTTCATGCGCATGCAGGCACATGATAAATTACATATTTCAGAAGCAGCATGAGAAAGTGCTCGGCCACCATTATAGCTTTCCATTTGGAACATTATTTCCTTGTTGTTAGTCTTCCACTTCTGTCTCAGTCCTGGGCGGTATAGCAGGGAGAAAAATATATGCTTTTTTCATTCCCTAGTGAGTTTGGATGTACCTTTCAAAATTGCAGATAGCAGGCAAGTGGGGGAGACAGAAATAGGAGGGACAGAGCGTGCACATGTGAGACAGAGCGCTGTCCTAATTTCTTTAATGTGCGTATACAGCTGCACTGTACCTCTTTGGTCATTACAAATATTAATGAAAAAAGCACTTGAGGAATCATAATACCCCTCCTGCTCCAGCAGATGTAATTTCCTTTGCCCTATTACATTTAGTAATGAAAAATCCACTTAGACAGTTCAACCTCACTTTTCATCTTCCATCAAAATGAGCAAATGGTTTCTCTTCATGGCAAAAACATACCTCTTAAACATACGTGTGTGTGTCTGCTGAGGCTTGAGGATGTGAATCTTAAAAGAAATAGAAAATTATGAGGAACTCTGACTTTGTTTTGGCTCATTTGGATGGATGGATGGATGGATGGATGGATGGATGGAGGGATGGAGGGAATGATTGGGAAGTTTTTTTTTTATCTTAACTGACAAACGTTTTTCATGTCATGTGTATTATATATTAGAGCCAAATTAAAATAGCGATGTCTCAACATATATATTAACTATGAAATAAGACAATTCATTTTCATTATTATTGAAATATTCAAATTGAATATTTTTTACCAACATTAACCACAGCCATCACATACACCCATACATAATATAAAAGGAGAAAAAAAAATATTTAGAGATTTATCCAGTAGAGCAGACATCGTTGGCAGAGCCTCAGTGGTGGATGAAGTACTCATATTTAAGTAAACGAACAGTATGTGAAGAAATACAAGTAAAGGTCATGCATTTGGAATGTGAAACTATATTAAAGGTATACAAGTATTAGCATTAAAATATACTTAAAGTACTAAAAGTAAAACTCTATGTAGAATGGCCTATTTCTGAATAATATTTTGGGTTAATTGGGTTATAATTCTTTATGCATTAATATAAGCAACATTTTTGTGTTGCAGCTGTTAAAAGTGGAGCTAATTTTAACTACTATGTCCACTGCTGGGCAGTTTAATCTATATTACTTGAACATTTAATTTATTATTATTTTTCATTAATAATCTTAATTTGCACAGCAAAACCTAATTAAAGATGTCCAATAAACGTAGTAAAGAAAAAAAACAACTATATTTTCCTCTGAAATGTGTGGAGCAGTAGAAGTATAAAGTAAAAGTACCTCAAAATTATACTTAACTACAGAACTTTCCACCACTGCAGATCTTATGAAACGTCCTGGTTGAGCCGAGAGCAATATGCTTTAGCATTTTGAGCCGTGCCATTTCATCCTATGGTTGTGCTGGAGTCGTCGAGCAAGCACTGTGAGGAAACCCACAATTACAGCTTGGTTAGCTTTGATCTTTAGGTCCTCCGAGAACACCTTGACATGTGGCAACTTTGCCACATAAATCTGTAAAGGGCATAACGAACCACTGATCTGAAATCCTCCAGCTGCAAACTCGACCAGAACATGGCTGTTGGTGACCGGGTTGCCACTGAATATTGCTCGATGTAATCAGTTCTCCCGTTCATACTGGCCATTCACACTTGTGTTGTTTTCCCATCAAAATTGAAAATCAACACTTTTGTTTTTATCAATGTTTTTCACTTTGTCTTACGCTTTTGTCCCTTTTTGTCCCTTTTTTTTCTTCAATGCCTGTCACTTGTTTGACATTTTCAACACTACGTAACACTGACCTATTAACTTTAGTTTTACAGTTAAATTAATGAAAGTATAGATTTGTACTTGCCAAAGAGCGCTATGTGGAATCAATCATGTTATTTTGGGGAATTAAAAAGAACATTGATATAGGAAAACA
>NC_045737.1:5556191-5568403 GCF_008692095.1 Etheostoma spectabile
ACCCGAGGACAACATGAGGGTTAAAGAATGTCTTCCTAATGTGCTTTCATTCAAGCGATGGGGGACAAAGTCAACAGTACTTGAGTAAGTGTAGCGTCAATGCAAAAGGTCAATTTCTACAACAAACCATTTTAAACCCTAAAAAACAGGACATTGTTGAATATATTTTAACAGTCTAACTTTTGAACGCAGCATATTTTCATTTTTTTTTCTGATTAAAAATTCAGAAATAAAGCAGTTCGACAAAATGTATGAAAAAATATGAAAAGCCTGCAATGATTTTGAAGAAGTAATCTTGCAATTAGTAAGAAGTAATTTATCCAGTCTTTGACCTCCTACTGATGACTCAGGTGAATGATGGTTAACTATAGACTTAATGGGAAAGCCTATTAAAGCTTAGTGAGGCAACTCTGAAAGAGTGCAGACAAACGATTGACAGGCCCACAATACAGCTGGCCTCTCTACCATTTGAATCTGAGCAGTATGTTCTTGAGCAGCAGGACTTAAAATAAAAGAAAGCAAAGGTCCCATATAAAGAGACGAATGGGAGATTTTGCTATGACAAGGAAGAGAATGGATCGCTCCCCCCCACTTGTCCTTTCTTTCTCCACAAAGACGAGGCTGCCTGACAAGCTGGCCATTAGGAAGGTAATTTGAAAAGATGTGCAGAGTACTTTCGCCGTCCCATTAAACCTCTTGAACATCCTGAAGCCTTGTTCTGTACCCTTAGTTAATATTAGTGCTAGAACTAGTACAGTACCGGTTCAAAACATGCCTGTTTGGATCGAGCCGATTGCTTGGCCTGTGGTATTTTTCGAGACATTACTCTTCCTTGGGTTCTGACTCCTGAACAATAATGAGATGGGAAAAATATTGAACATGTTACAATTCCAACTCATTGCACCCCAAAATAACTTACAGAAGGCCTCCGAAGCAGTTACACACTATGCAAGTCAACTGTGTACTTCTACAGAGAAAACCATTCCATTTACCTGACAGAGAAAGGTTACTGGCTACGTTGCAGATTCAGATTTTACTCACAGAATACAACAAATGAAATATGATGAATGATTATTCATTAACATTTCCAGCATTATGTTAGAGTTGAAATCTCCACCTTGAACAGACAAGTAAGTAAATGGAATTACATTCTGGTGATAATGCCTTTTTTTACTCTTCATTTGACTTCCGCCTTCGGCTTAGCAGTGGTGAATTTACAGTTTACAGCAATTTAATATTATATAGTCTCTGGCTTTCGTTTCATGTGTTGTGTTCCGCAAAAAAATGTCATCAGGGTATAGTGTAAGCTGTTTTATTGGGTTGGGCTGTGGGTAAGAAGTAGAGCAGGTCTACCCTCAACCACAGGATTGGTGGTTTAATCCCAGGCTCCTCCTCATGTCAAAGTATCCTTGACCAAGAAGCTAAGCCCCAAGCTGCTTACCAGACACTATGTGGCTGTCCCCTGCTCCTAATGCTTAGCATGGGTTAAATGCGGAGCTTATTGCACTGTACGATTGTATGTGACGAATAATAATGTTTCTTCTCTTTCTCTGCCTCGTGAGTTTAAGTTGGGTTTTTGAAGGGTAGAAACGGAAGAAGTGAAGCTAGCTTTATGCATGGCAGTCAATTTGGGAGATAATAAAAGTGTGTGAGCTGTTTTGGTTCACGCTGGTTCAGACCACAGAGCCTCTGTTTTTTTAATTTTATTACCCAGGGCTACAGTAGTTAGCATGCATTAGCTCGGAGGGCTAACTTGGCTTGTTTACTTTATCCAGCATCCAGCAGTAAAAGTGAACTGCTGTGTATGTACACAAAAGTATGTTGAACAATAGTACACAGTGGCCTCCATGTTTACTTACGCTGTGCTCTGTTGTTCTTTTTCACGCATGTGTCAGACAAACGGATGGAGTAAGTGTCCATGCCCACCCGAGCGACAGAGACTCCTTGACTTATGAGATGGATACGCAGGCTGGAAAAGACAAGAGACAAACAGGCACCTCAATGTATCAAACAATGTGTCTTTAACTCAACTCAAAAGGTTAGGTGAAGGTATTGCAGTCAACTCATATGTCGTCAAGGTGTTTATTTATGCAGACTGCACACCTGTTTGTGTGTTGTGTGAGTTAATGCCTTTAATTCATAAGAATGTGAAGCAAAAGGTCAGCATCAGGGAACCGTTGGGACAAGAAGGAATTAAGGGGAAATGAGATCCACCAGAAGAGATTAGGATGTTGTGAAACACACTCTGAACGGGAAGCTTCTATACCAAGAAATAAAAAAACTACAAAGCGTTCATGTGAAATGAAGGATACGCAGAGAAGTAAAGGTTGAAGTGACGGACCTTCATTTCATTTATTATACAGGAAAGTTAAAAGTAACATTAAGTTACAATATAAATGGGCCTGACTCAGTTTAAAAACTGGTTTCCAGCAGGTTACTGTTCTGCAGAAACATAAAAGTATTGAACGTGGTTACAGCACGTCGAGACAGAAACATTTGTACAGGATATCGACATGGACTAGACAGATATGGACAACTAAAACAACCATACAGTTATGGCACATGAGGACAAAAACATCAGCATGGACAAATACAGACAGTGCAAACAATACTTGGACGACACATGATCCACAATCAATGACCTGTCACACAACACACACGGGTGTAATGAAAGGCTGTTTGGCAGTTGCCTGTTTGTGTATTTTAATCTGCCGCAGTCTCTTATCCACGGCCGTTATGTTTTCCTCTTTCAGTGGTAAATCCATATGGCTAATTATTATGCACATCAATGATGTCATCAGACCTGGCCAGTGAAGGTGTGAGTACCTGACTGACCTGGCAAAAGTGTCACTGTTCTCCTCAGTTCCCTGCTTCATTTTCCTCACCATTTCCACCACTGCCCACCCCTCCTGGTCGGTCAGCACAGGGCCCCTGCCACCACGAGGGGGTTATCTGTAAACATAGAAAGAGTATGCTGTTGATGGATCATACTGTAAGAATATTGTAACATGTTTGATGCACTTACTGTACATGGATTACAGTTTACGTGTACTGTAAATGTAATGGTGAAGCAAAGTATACATCCTCCAGACTTAGTTTTTTTTGGGCTAAACATTCGGTTGATGGAATTGACAGTAGATCTTGTTGGATGTGGATCAACTCATTTGGCAGCCTCTGCCATAGTAAGGCCTTAGTTCTGCCCTCCTCTCTCTGACAAGCAACAATTGGACGGATCCCTCGTCTACGAGCTCTTCCTATTCCTTGCTGTCTTCCCTGCTCCATGTTGAAGAAAATTGCCAGCGTGTAAATACTCTATTGGCATTGTAAACCTCTAATTAGCTTTTCTAAATACCTATAACTTTGCAGTGTCTGCATTCATTTGCATCCTTTTTATCTCTTGTAGCCCCTTAAAATCCCCATCCTCATGTTAAAACCTTGTTTTTTTAAGCTACTTAATTCAATCATCTGTTACTGAAGAAAACTGGGAAGCCTCTCACGCTGAAATCCAATTTGATGAGCCTAAATACAACAGTGGATGAGGGGGAAAAGGAGTGAGGAGGAGAATGAGGAGGACGGAGGAAATTATAAGGCAATATGACAAGGATAGACAAAGGGAGTCGAGGGTGCAGACAAAGCTGAGAGAGGACGAGGGTTGTGTGTGGCTGTAACGGGAAGTCTTAATTGTACCATGAATAGACATATATCTGCTGTGGCTTCTTAATGTGTCAAGGCACAGTACTAACTCGTCAGTCAGGCTCAGAATAGTTTCACTTGACAAATTAATACAATTGACAATCTCCTTACTGATGTATATTTCCAAAATTAAATTTATTTTGTATTTAAAAGTAATTTTTTGGGCATTTTTAGGCTTAGACTTTAAAGAGGAGAGAGAGGAGAATGACACGCAGCAAAGGGCGGCAGGTCAGAACCGAACCTGTGACCACTGCTTCGAGGACTGAGTCTCTGCATACGGGCGTGCGCCCTACCAGGTGAGCTACCCCGGCACCCAACTTATTGCAATCTTAAACCTTCTCATTGCGCATCCCACGATTTCAGAGAATCATACATTATGAGCCAGATCTTCGTCTTTTTTTGTCATTTAGCGCCACTGGTCTGCAGGTGTCACTGATTGTTACCATGGAAACATGGCTCTTAATTTAGAGTGAGCCTAGGTAGCTAACTTTTGAGGCTTAGAATAAATCTGTCTCAAGATGTGTAACAATCTCACTTGCATTAGATTAATATAAGGGCAAAATTAAGATTAGTAGTACACGTATTAGTAGTACAGCATAGTACACGTATTCTTCCGTAACACACATATGCACAGACACAATGACGTGTATTGACTGCTGTCCATCTCCATACACACACACACACACACGCGCACACACACACACACGCACACACGCACACACACACACACACACACACACACACACACACACACACACACTCACACTCACACTCAACATACTCTAATTTACAGATCATCTGCATCAAGGCCATTTTGCTTTTTTCTCATTGAGATGTCATTTTATCTGTTGCCATGCAGCCTCACTTTCTTGAAATTATTTAATATCATTAACCTTATTCAATATCATTAAGTATAGATATATCAATCAGTCGGTCCACTTCTGCTGCGCCTTTTCTCACTGTTTTTTTTTTTTTTTAACAGAGGCAGTTTCCTTCTTTACATATTATATGCTTTGCTTCCTAGTAGGCCTATATGTGGACATAGAAAAGAAAGACACTGAAGAAATTGGACTGAAATCTAGAAACTATAATGATAATTAAGTGATAAATATAATGTTCACAGTAAACATGACTGTAACACAGTGTATTCATCAGTTATTACCACCCAGCATTACATAAGGTCAAGGTGAGCTGTCCTGTCCCTGTTACTTCATGAAGGTACAGTATATGTACATTAGCCTCAACTATATACAGTACTAGTTACTGGTCCAGTGAACTAAGACTAGAATTAATTGTACAAACTTATAATAATTGTTCAATCCTCCCAAATGCTAGTCCCAGTTCACTGAAGAGAACACAATGTGTGCTAAGAATGCCAAATACCGTGCACATGGAAGAGGAACATACATGGTCCTTTGTCAAAGAATACTAAAATAAATAAATCAACTCAAATAATTAAAGTTGTATTTGTCCCTGACCAGTCTGCAATTGTTAGAACCACTAACACGTGTATAACACTTTATATATTGTCCTTCATTACTGACTTTATTTGCAACTCTATCAGCCATTTCTAATAATCTAAACAACTGCCGTATTATATTCACCATACTTCTAACAATATGAACAGCATACAGCACCATAGCAGTACTGTCACACGCATAATTAGAAAAATAATGGTCACAACTTTAAGTAATAGTACTTTACTAAACAGCAACATGAACATGTTGTATTTTAATGCAGGCTAATAAAAAAAGGTAAAAACAGCAGTGGTTTTTACCTTATTTTGAACATAAAAAGGCTCCAGGATTAATAAATCCTGGCTGTTAGCCTGGTCAGGAGGAGGCTAGCTGCACAGACTAAATCCCCATGGTAATTTAGGTGCCTCTGCTTTTGTGCAACCAAGTCGAGGCTAAATACATCCAGTATCATTGCAATATCCCGGTTTAATCCCTTATTCTGGTTTTGTGCAAAAACCGCGGCTGTGTAGCCGGTTCAGCTGCCATAACCAACAACAGGGAGTTATTTTCAGCCAAGACATGGGGCTGTAAATCAGGAGGAGTCAGACGACGGTGAGTTTGCAGTGTGTTTAGCAAATGTTTCCATAATTCTAAACAAATAAAATGTGTATTTAAGTCGGATGGAGAGGACAGCAAGGTAGTGTTATTTTTAGCGGCTCCTATCGTAGTTCATTCTAAGCCTGGGAAGTGTGTCTGTCCGTCGGGTGCAGAGGACGGCGAGGTTGTCTGTTTTTAGCGGTTCCTAGTGCAATTCCAAGCCGAGGAAGTGTGTATGTCAGCTTCTAACGTTAGCTACTCCGCTGTGCTGTGGAGTAATGTCTGGCCATGTGAGACAACCGTCTAGTCGTTGGGTGCTGCGGTCTCCGCCTGGCAACCGCCTCCAGCTTCAAGTCTGGTGAGGAAGGAGGCAGGGGAGACGACTCTCTTCAGTATTTTTGGACCGCAGTAACTATTTGAAACGCTAGCTTACAGTATTACATATTGCACCATTAAAGCTTTATTGATTTTAACCAAGACCATATCAGTTATCCGTTGTCATTGTCAGACCACCATCCAGAAGGAATAGAAGTTGCTTTCCAGCTGCTTAGTGCCCACTGCTCTGAAAGCCTGGTTTACAGTAATGCACTATAGAAGTACTGCAATAGAAAAGCTATGAATATGTATTCTTTTTTTCAGAAACGGTGTTAACCATAGTGACCTTTCTCATTTGTCGCTCTTTCAGCTGTAAATTCTTGTTCTCTTCTTCTCTTCCTTCTCATGCAACGTATCATTACGGCTTATATTGCTTCAGTTATTGAGAATGTTTGTATTCTAAGTTTTTAACAAGTAAATTAAACAATAAAAATAAAAATAACCATGTCTCTTTCAAAGTAGCTTTTTTCATCACTGAATTTAAATTTACATGCATATCCTTAGATGTGTAGTGAGCTGCTGATGATTCCAGGCCCTTGAGACAGACCTGATGCAAAGTTTAGCTTACAGCTCAGATGCAACCCCTATTCACCTCACAAGAAGGTCCTAATGCATCCTCAAGGGCTCTCCACCTGCTTTCCGCTGCCTCTGTAACCATGGAGATTTGTCTAATTCAGAAAACAATAGGGTTAAGTAAGTACACATTCAGAAGTGCATGAATAACAGTAAACCATGTAAACACTTGTTGGATGCCTGCTTCAGGCGATAAAATATAGGGACTAGATGTGGTACTTTGATATGCTTTTATAACTCACATCCTTCCCCCGTCAACTCAAAAAAAGGTCAGATGGTTGGAGCCATCTTTTGGTAGCTGTTGGTTGAGGGACACCAAATGGGATCCAAATTGATGGAAAGATGGACAGAAGAGCTAGTGGAGGGATGACACAAGGTAAAGTCTAAACGGAATTAAAAATGAAACAGCACTTGTTATTCTTCAGGCCCCCGAGGCCATTAGGGGAGCGGCATGCTCTCTAAATTAGAGTAATGAAGAGTTTGGTACCCAGCAAGCTACATGAAACGAGAACAGAAGGAGTGTAGGATCAAGACTGAAAAGACGTGATTCTTTGAAGGAGAGGGAGAGACAACAAATATCTAATTGCCTCTATAGGTTCAGGAACAGTATACTCTGATGAGACTGCGTGCGGAATACATTTGAAATACTCAGGTTGTCAAAGACACAGAGGGTAAACAGAGCAGGAAGAGGTGGGAGTGGGGTGTCAATGAGAAAGAAGGAAGCGAGAGATTGAAAGAGAGAGAAACAGAAATGTGAATCACACACTGCTGCTCTGATCCCAGCATGTGTCCATCGCTGTCCCAGCCAGACCCCACCTGGCCTACAGGGAATTTATCTGTGTTTCTGTGTGTGTGTGAGAGAGAGAGAGAGAGACTGACACAGAGAGCGTGCATTGGTCAGCAAGCCTATGTGCATTGGTGTGTTTTTGTGAGTTTGTGTGTGTATGTGTATCTGTGTGAGCTCTCCCAGCAGGGGTGAAAGCACATGGGATGAAGGGCACATGTGGCTAAACACACAATTAGTCAAAAAACAGTCGC
This sequence comes from Etheostoma spectabile, assembly GCF_008692095.1. NCBI lineage: Eukaryota > Metazoa > Chordata > Actinopteri > Perciformes > Percidae > Etheostoma > Etheostoma spectabile. Next base: position 5,563,925 of record NC_045737.1, read on the forward strand.
ACGTCAGAGGCTTTTCTCAGAACCTGCCACAAACGGGTGTTATTGCAGGCATTATTTGTCGGAAAAAAACACTGGACTATTGTCTCCACAATCTTCCACACTCCTGAATAAAACTTGATCCAAATGGTTAAAGAAGCATTTTAATGTCTGCCCGGCCTGGACAGAGTTTGTCCAAAAAAACAATGAACGGCATCAGAAATTGAATGAGGCGACATGATTGGCAATACAAAGAAAGATAATGATCACACAAATAAGGAGCCTACTGTTGTAATGTAGGGGAGATACATAAACACAGATAGCTCTCTCTTTTGCCCTCTGTGGTACATACAAACACTCACACAATATACACATTAAATATAGAGCTCCCGCCAGCAACCAGTTAGCTTAGCATAATGACTGAAAACAGGTGACAAAGATCACTGATCAACATGTTAGATCTTGCTGTTTGAGTCAGTATAAAAACTGAAGGACCAGATGCCAGGCTACCAGCAAAGACTCCAGGTAGTTTCCGGTCCCTACCAGGAAATAGACCAGCCCATAAATACCCATAACAGTAAATTGTGAATATTTGCTTTCACACTTTGTTTTTGTACAGACTAAACAAGCAAGATATTAGTGAGCTTAAGAGGTGCAGGCAGGTGGATTGTGTTGCCTTTGCACAGAGCCAGGCTAGCCGTCTCCCTCTATTTCCAGTCTTTATGCTAAGCTAACTGGCTACTGGCTCCAGTACGGGTATTAGAGTGGTGTTGACCTTCTCATCTAACTATCAGGACAGAAGCAAATATGTGTATTTCTAACAATAACTATTCCTTTATTTTGACCCTTGAATTATATGAGCATAAGATCCAGCAGTATAAACACCTCCAGTTATCAATCGGAAGAGATTACAATTTCTTGAGTTTGCGTTATTGCCCACAATTTCTCCCACAGACTGAAGACAAGCAGTTTAGGTCAATTATAACTATAAATTGCCTCTGGTTGTGAACTGAGAGTATGAATGTGAGTGTCTGATACCCAGGCAGTCCATCCAGGGTGTACCCCCCCCCCCCCCCCCCCCCTCCAGCCTAATGTGTGCAGGGATGGAGAGCTTTGGCAGTCCATCACAGAGGATAATGTAAAATGTTTAAAACATACATTTACTTAAGTACAATTTTGGGGTACTTTTACTAGACTTGAGCATTTTCTTTTCCTGCCCCCTTATATTTCAACAATTCAGAGCGAAATATTTGTTATGGATTGAACTATTTAATAGTAGAAGCTGAAATGCTCAATTAGTTGGCAGAAAACTAATGGTAACTATTTTGATTATTGTTTGTTATTTTCAGGAAAAAAAAGCCAAAAAAAAGGTCAAATGTGTTTGTTGCTGCTTTTTAATTTTAATCATTTTAATTCAATTCTAATAGTTTTGTGAATGTGTCACTTTCGGCTCTGGATAATTGTATTTGACATTTCTCACTATTTTTTTTACATATTAATGCATCAGTTATAATAATCATAATAATAATACTATAATTAGAGCCCGACTGATAAAGGATTTTTAAGGCCATTACCGATACGAATATGTATTATTTAAAAATCCGATATGCCGATATGTAAGCCAATTTATATTTTTTTTTTAAATCCAGAAACCTATTACAAAACATAAACAGATTTCCCTAAAATTAGTTATTTGTAGTCATTCATGAGTTCTTACTAAAATAATATGATAATAATTTGTTTTATTGTCACAACAGAACAGAGGAACACCAACACATATTAAAGTTCTCATATATAAATATGAAAGTATAAAAATACAAACTTAAGATATGAAACTTGAAGTCCTTTGAACAAAAACGTGAAAAAAAAAGTGTTGGCAACAGGACGTTGTAGAGCGCCCTCTGGTGGACAAACTATGCAACGGCAATGCTCATAACGTCGTTGACCTTATCAAAATGTTTTATTTGTCATTATAAATGATTCGGATTAATGTATTTTGGAAAAAAAAAACAATTCTATTGGCCATTATAAATGCCGATATCAATAGATCGGTAAATGCCTAATATCGGCCAATAACATCGGCCCGCCGATATATCGGTCAGGCTCCAATTATAATCAGTAATAATATAAAATACTCACAAGGGCCATTTTTCTGTATTGATTACTTTTATACTTTTTTTAATGTTTAATGTTTAATACTTTAATATTTTTTTATTTTTTAATCAATGTAGTGAACAAACCCCTCACATCACCATGGTGCTTTGTTTCCCCCCCCCCCCCTGAATTTAATCATGCTTACATTATTTAACCAGCCTATATGTATACACAACAAAAAACTGAGAAATTGAAAAAAAATTGAAAAAAATTAAATTCTGTGCACAGTAGCAGAGACCACACAGTACGGTGCAGTATGAATATCTGCAAAAAGGACACATCGCATCACTCCGAGAGGATCCCGTGCCCGAGGTCTTGTAGTAGATTTCAAACAAAACACCTTTACAATGGATTAACCGCTGATGTTTCTGTATAAATTATGTTAATTTGACTAAAATGATCGTTACCTTTTGTGGGATATGTCCTGATGAGAAACATGCCTCTCCTCTGTTCATCACAATTTATGTAGCCGAGCGTCCGCCTGCAAACATTTGTCAGGGTTTCTCCTGTTTAATTTCTCACGTCTATGTAATTATGTGTCAACGAGCAATTAAAGCATCAATTAAAGTTTGTTAGCCAGAGAGCATGTTGTGGAAAACAGTGATTAAGCACATACATGTGTGTGTAAGCTGATTATCTATCTATATTTCACCTGTCTTTTCTAATTGTCCTTTAAGTGGCTCTGTGAATCCTTCCCAACTCCAGCTTCAATCACTCTGTTTTCCACCATTCCTCGATCCATGCTTCCTGCATCCCTCCCTTCTTTCCTGTCCGTTTTGTGCTCTTTAGAGTACAACTTCATCTCCATCATTCCGTTTGTCTCTACTCCTCTTCATCCCCCTCTCCTTCTGTTGGAGTGGTGCTACATGACAGTCCAATATCCACCCGTTTCAATTTATTAATACTCACCCTTTTCTTCTCTGTGTTTTTTTTGCATCTGTTCCTTACTTAATCTCCATCTATCCACCTTTATCTTTCCTCCCATTCACGTAATGTATTTCACATTCAGTGTATTCACTATCCTACTTATTATTGAAACTTTTTTAATTAGATTTGCAAATTCCCACCGTGTAACACAATATACGGTACCCAGTACTGAAGAATTACTAAAAAACAACACATTCTATGAAAAGCACATTTACAGATCTTCCGCCAGAGTCTTTTTTAGAATTTACTTTACTTTACACTTTCAGATGATTATTCCAAGATTGCAATTTTCAAAAAAATTAATATAAACTCCATATATCTCCGTTGATACATACATTTGATTATATTGATATTTTAAGTATTTAACATTTTGAATAAAAGGATACATTCAACTAACAATTATTGTAATGTTCTGCCAAATGATTTGATGCCAGTTTTTTTTTATGTATTGTTGTTTTCAAATTTTGGTTATTTAACCCTTTTAACCCTTAAATTTGCATTTATGCACTACTTCCATTTATCTCCTTCCTAAACCCTCTTATTAGCTTCAAATGTGAAAAATGTTGTCAACATTTTGCATTCTAAAATGAAGAAAGATGTGGTGTAAAGATTTCTATTAAAGATGAATGATTAATTATATAGATGTAGAATTAAGATTTGCCTGCAAAAATGCAGGTTCCAAAGTGCAATCCAATTTCTTAGTAACATTTGTGAGGATTGTCGTGGAACTGACAGTAAATATGGGCTCAGAACAGTATTACAATATAAAATCATGGGTAAAATGTATGTATCTTAGAAAAGCAAATACGCCAGTATTTCTTTACATTAAACACAGTCCAGCTTCATTGGGCAAGATGTACAAGAGAAAAAGCGTATTATAAAAGGTAAATTTCCATATCCCGGTGTCACATTCATCATTTTCTTGTTATGAAGTTATATCGTCACTATGTTGTGTTGATTATTTTAATGCGTTAGTTTGGTCAATATATAGAATTAATTATAATATATAGAATTCCAATATATAGAACACCCCCCCCCCACACACACACACACAACACACCACCCACACACAACACACACACACACACACACACACACATAACACCGGACTTCTCAACATGATGTCCTGACCATGAACAACTCTCGTTTCAAGGAAACACAAGAAAATGAGCTCACTTTGATTAAAAAAAAAACAATTACCGGGGACACATGGTAACACCGTGCCTAAAAATGTCATGTGTGTCAGCGCCTGATAGCTGATGTCTAATCTTCTCTCAATGTGGGTTGTGTTAAATTCACATGTGAAATTACCTCCATGTGACCTTTTGCTTGTGGTGGATTTAATGAAGAGACAATTGTCAATTGCCGTCTCTGTGACCGCCTTCTAGTTTTACACATGCACTTGTTGAAAGCACACACCCC
>NC_045737.1:5568413-5569658 GCF_008692095.1 Etheostoma spectabile
CACCCCTGATGACCCTCCACTTCTCCGATCTGATCATTTCGGTCAGTAGTACTGAGCCAGTTACACACTCTCGGCCTGTCAGTCAAAGCAGTCTGACTGACTGGTCGACGGAGGCCTGATGAGACATTCACTTTGGTATACTGCTGAACGAGAAGAAGAAGACACCAGTGACATCCAGTGGCCAAACAACACTGTGCTTTTACTCATTGCTGTATTTCTCTGCAGTACGTGTAGTTTTTTTGTCTTGTCTATGAAATATGTAGTGTAAGATATTTTTCTTTTTTTTCTTTCTTTTTGTCTTTGAAATGAATCGGACGCAGCTTTTGACATCCTTTAGAGAAATGACAGAGCAGGCAAATGGGAAAAAAACTATATAGATACATCCAACTTATACATACAAAAAGCAAATGAAACCCCACAGAAAACTGCCAAAATGATTGTTCAGCATCGTATGTTCACATCCAGGAGATTGCCTACTCATAAATTATGACCTACATATTTCCTTTTGAAGAAGGAAAAAGCAGTGATGGAAGAAGTACTCAGATATTTTGCCTAAGAAAAGAACTACAAGAAAGAAAATACTACAGTTTAAAAATACTCAGTTACAAGTGAAACTCAGACAAGTAAAAATACAAAGGTATTAGAATCTAAATATACTTAAAGGATCAAAAGTGAAAATACTTATTATGTTATTATGTGAAATGGCCTATTTCAGAATATTGTATGGCATGTTGTAGTTCAGTAATGTTTACATCACTTTTGCAGCTGGTGAATGTGGTGCTAATTTTAATAACATGATGTACTGCTGGAGGGCTTGTGAATTTCCCACTTGGTATCAATGTGTTGTGGACATCAATGATTACAGTTTTATCTTAATCTGTAATACTCCATAATAATGTATTTGTCAATTAGATTTTGTATTATAGATCTGAATCTGCAATTGTGCATAGGAAGATACATACTGCTATTAGATATCCCATCAACTATATGACTAAAAGTCTCCATAAACCAGACATGTAAAACCGATACTAACAAATGTATACGTTTACATGTACACGTTTGGTGTTTTTTTGTGACAAATTATGATTTTGATAAATACTGAGAAAAGCCTCTGACGAGTTGTTTTTTTTTGACTAATTGTGTGTGTAGCCACATGTGTCCTTCATCCCATGTGCTTTCACCCCTGCTGCGAGAGCTCACACTCTTTCTGTGTCAGTCTCTCTCTCTCTCACACACACACACACA
>NC_045737.1:5569668-5571156 GCF_008692095.1 Etheostoma spectabile
CACACACACACACACACACACACAACACATTAATGTGACATGACTATTGTTTAAAATCCAGTGAGGGACAACTTTGTGGGAAATGTATTATTAATATTACATAACATTACATATAAAAATTTAACAAATTAGGGTTTACTACCATTGAAGTATGTGTGTTTTGCTCACAGTGATTAAAGCACCAGGCTGCAGTTGAAGTGTGTGAGGGGCGTCAGTGTGCAGCAGTGTTGCAGGCTCAGGCTGCTCTGGTTGAATCCTTCTCCGATTGTCATGTTCAACAGCTCATGCGCCGTCACACTGCAAATAACACACACACACACACACACAGTGTCTCTCGTCTTCTGTTTGTGATATATTTATGATGTATTTTTTAACTGCACGTAGATAACAAAAAAAAATATATATGCAGTTAAAAGAAACAGGATAACAGTAAATATATGGTTATATTGGGAAACAGTTATTACAGACATACACACACCTGTTGTACAGTTGTGTACAGCAGGTGACCAGTTGTGAGCTGTTGGTCACATTGGTATTGATGAACTCGGTGCTCAGGAAACGTGAGCACTGAAGATCAGGGATGTACAACATGCCTAGAAACCCACAGAACAATGTCATCTTAAGAATGGAAAAAGTACGTGAGTGAGGTTCTAATCATGTTTCTGTTGCTCCTAGTCTTTTGATGTTGAGTAAGAAATTCAGTTCCAACATTTGTTTTCCTCCTTCATATTCTTATATTACAGCTGCACAACCTACTGAGACTGCAGTAACGTTTCATTAAAGCACTTAAAATTCAACTTATTTAAAGAGGCAGAGAAGAGTAATAGTCACCTGCAATACAAGCCGTCATGAAACAGGAGACGCTGCCTGCAATCAGAGATCTGAAGGCACAACTGGAGATGTCAGCCCGTCTATCTGGAGCCAAGGACGCTGGAAACAGAGCAACTATGTGTTAACAAAACAAGAAGCGCAAACTAAAGTTTAAAAGCAAAATTTATTCATTCTTCAGTTTACAATCACCAGCAACTTTTTTTAAACTTTAGTTTTCTTGTTTGTCTGTTTTCATGTTTCAGGTGGTACTCACACAGTGCTCCAATGGACATCCCCAGCGAAGCAAGGTTGGAAAATCCACATAAAGCATAGGTTGCAATTGTTTCAGAGTGGACCTAAAGGAAATAACAATTTGTTAAAATTGTTATGTGAAAAAAATATCCAAACAAAATTACACTCATCACTATAGATATGTATTTCCTACGCCATATGTAGCTGTTGAAGGCAAAAACAGATGGCATTTGAAAAATTCTTAAAGCCTTAACACATTTTAAAGTAAACACCGTTTGTCTAACACCCTTGAGACATTTATTAGAGAAATACAATTATCTAATGACACCATGACATTGGTGAAAATAATATTGACTTTAAGCTCTTTCACACTGGCTTTAATCTCCCACAGGCCCAACAATGTACCACATAATCCTCTGTTAGTAG
>NC_045737.1:5571166-5583117 GCF_008692095.1 Etheostoma spectabile
TTAGTTACCTTCTCATCCTTGCTAAAATGGTGAAAAAAAGAAAAGAAAAGACAATCTATACAAAAACAAGAGTGAGAATATGATAAGTGAGACTCACAGAAATATACTGCTTTACGTTGTCCACATATTCTGGCCCTCCTGCTTTCCGCCTCGAAATGAACTCTGACAACTTCTGATAGGCTACAAACTCATTGATAATAGTCTTCATGCCAATCAGTTCAGCAACGATGAAACTGTCCTCCCAGGAAACACCCATGATCAAGGAGAGCGGCATGAACACATAAGAGCAGATGAGCTAAAGGAGAGACAGAAAGAAGCAAAGAGTGAGCGCATGCATGCAGGACGAAGTTTTAATGTATTTACAGTAAGTGTATGTTGGAGAGTTGGTTTGTTCGAGTGTCAGGTTGCGGCCGTCACCGAAAAGCTGAGTTGTGGACAGTCCAACATCCCGCCCAGCCAGGAGAAAGCCGCATCTAAAAAGGCCAACAGTGCGAGGAAGGCGATAAGGTTGACAACTATGTTGGCCACTAAACCCACAGCACAAGATGCACCTTGGGATGCCGCCTCCAACACGTTCTTACTCTCTCTAAGGGAACACAGGCAACATTTGAATGGTTATATAACACTTAATCCGCCAAACAGCAGTGTCATCAGCATACTGGTGATGTGCAGGCATTGACTTTTTCATCAATGTTTTCCAACATGGCTTCACATGTGATGTGTTTACAATTACACTCCTACTATTCAAATTCTGTTCTCCCATTCTAAATGCATTGTAGGACTTTTCCCAATGTCATTTATTTTTATTTTTATAACATTCAAAGCTTCCATTGAGGTTTTTGAATAAAGCTTTAAATGTCAGTCATCGTATTTTATGAGGTCCCCCTTTCGACTAGCTTAATATTTAACTCATCCAGTCAAAATAAAAACGCACCAAAACAGTTTTGGCTTGTCTTTCCACTGTTCCAAAAATCACCAACTCGGTTTGGTTGAAATAAACCCCTAATTCACAGAGATGTGAAAATATGGTGGCTCCACACGCTGTCTCTCTGCCGTTGCTGGCCTCTTTGTGAGAGCTGAGTGACAGCAGCTACTCGGAGCAGCTTGTTCTTTGGTTCCTATGGCAATTAGCTAAATAAAATGACAAAAACCACCCCCAAAAACCCGACTTGTGACGTAATCAGCCAATCATAAATACATTTGTCCAGTCCCCCAACCCTAGCACAGCATTAAAATGTTGATTTACAATTTGAATGCCAGCGTCATGAATGAAGCTTCGAAGCTTTAAACTATTCAAGTGAATGTAGCATCCAGGACATCACCCATTGATTTGTGGACTGCTGTTGGGAAACTTCCAATTTGGCAATACGGGCATAGCCATCTTGTTTTTTTGCAACCGAATGTGATGTTTTTTGATTAAAGCCAGTGTTGTTTTTGGCTGCAATAGAGGTGCACTAAGTTTAATGCTAAAGGGGGTGAGTTGCAGATTTTTGACCCTTTTAAGGGGAGTCCTCCAGTGGAGATTTACCGGCAGGTAAATGGGGATCTTTATGGGTACTGACGATGTATGGCAGAACAGAAAATCTGGAAACCTTTCCTTAAGTTACCAGCTAACACTAGCATTAGTTAGCTAGCTCAATAACAACAAGACATTTTTAGGCGACCAAATGTTCCAATTAACTTTGATGAAAACACAGTGAGATGGTCAAAGTCTAATACAAAAACGAGTTTGCGGCTATTTTAATGTACACAGTGCCAAGGATACGCATTGCCAAGCCTCGGTTATGATTGACAGGTTAGTATGTAGCCACGCCCCTAAAGCATCCCCTCGTTTATCGTCTGTTTAAAACAGACTATGTCTATGATTTATTAAATGAACATGATCATGCTGTATTAAAGAAGCCTTGAAAGAAGCGATTGACCATAAACTCATTATTGAAATGTTTATTTAAGTAATAAATCAAGTGAGAAGTAGGGTAATTTTCCTATAGACTACATTTATTAGAGAAATACAATTATCTAATGACACCATGACAGTGGTGAAAATAATATTGACTTTAAGCTCTTTCACACTGGCTTTTATCTCCCACAGGCCCAACAATGTACCACATAATCCTCTGTTAGTAGACTGATTAGTTACCTTCTCATCCTTGCTAAAATGGTGAAAAAAAGAAAAGAAAAGAAAACAAGAGTGAGAATATGATAGGTGAGACTCACAGAAATATACTGCTTCATGTTGTCCACATATTCTGGCCCTCCTGCTTTCCGCCTCAAAAATGAACTCTGGCAACTTCTGATAGGCTACAAAGTCTATACTTCTACAGAAGTACATTGGCTTACCTTTTTAGACCCGGAACTAGAACTGAAATGGCGAAAATCATTAATAACTCAAAAGTCGAAAGCATACAAGCCAGACCAAAGGTCACATAGTCAGAGAAGAGGAATGAATGAACAGCTTTATGTACTGATCAAAGGATCAATGGAATTTAAGAAAGGATGAAAATGCTTGAATAAAACCCCTTCAACATTTTTCACCACTTTGTATTGTACTGTATTATTACAGTTGTACTGTCCTCTCCTACCCATGGTCGATTTTGATTGCATGACTGGCTGTTGCACTGGGGGTCTCTGTTTCAGGCCAGAACATCTTGGCGATGGCCAGGGAGGCTGGAGCGGACATCACTGATGCTGTCAACAAGTGTGTTGCCTCAACCTCAAAAGAGATGCACACAGAACAAGTCACGGTTAGTGGTCAGTCATTCATATTTTGAAAGAGCAGTTAAAGTTCTGTGTACACTCTCAGGTGAGTGTTCAAGGTCAGTCAAGAGTCAGTGTCCCACCATGTATTTTGAACAGGAATGAAAAAGACTTCCAGGCTGTATTATCAACAGCATTACTAAAGTTGTTTTGTCTTATGTCATCCTAGTTCTTATTCCTATAACTTTGGAAAGTTAATTGTGGGTTGGTTTAAGAAATCACACCTTACAGGTTAAAAAACTGCCCTCCCCAACGTTTCACTGAAATGATTAATAAAAGAAGGAATCTTTATAACCTTTTAGGCAAATTTGATCATTCCTGTCCTTTTTTTAGTTTGACAACCATTACTTCAAACAACTCAATTATTCATGACATCAAGCCAGTAACTAAAACTGTCAGCTGTGATATTTCACATTTTGTCAAAATTCATTCTCTTTATTTAATATAGACTTAATTTTAAAAACCTCAGAGCCCTCTTCACTTCCCCATCCCTTCCCTCTCCCCTGCATCCGCCTCCTCACCCCAAAGGAGATATAGGCTCCCAAAATGGTACCAGAGACGCCGGCAAAACCTCCCGTCATCACTGCATGGATCTCAGAGCGAGTTAGCCCACTAATGTATGGACGAATCAAGAGAGGTGATTCTGTCTGAAAGAGGAAGGTCAAAGGCTTGGTTGATTTTGGACTAGTGGATTTATGGATTCATGTAAATACGTCAGTGATTTGCTTGATGCTTGTGTTTATTGTTTAAACCATTGTTTACATGTCCCAAAAATATATTTCCAGCTGCAGCCATCGATTCTGCTGGAGATGTTCCCATGGTAACCTGCATTATGAATCCAATCTGAATAAAAAAAAATAGAAAATAGAAAATCAAAGGGAAACAACTGAAATGTAGAACATCACAATATAAAGTATGCAAATTAAAAACTAAAAATCATGGTCCTCATTGTGTCATTATGCTCATTTCCAGTCACGGTGAGCAGTCATTATTTGTCTTTTGTTCCTTAAACTGTATTTCTTATATGAAAGATGCTTTAAATATAAATGGTTTGAAATAATTGATTTGCCACAAATATTTCTCTCTGCCTATGCACTTTATCCTCCCACTCACTCACCTTGTGAATGAGCCAGGGCATGAAGCCAATGTAGTAGAGGATGGAGATGACGGAGCTTAAAAAAACCAATATAGGCATCACCTGCAGAGAGTGCACAATTATCATCATCATCATCATCATCATCATCATCTCCATCACCACCATCATCATCAGTATTACTGAGTATGTTTACGTGCACATTAGATTTTGAGTCTCGGTCTGGTTTGATCATGTCCAGAATATAATATTGTACATGAAAAATGAGTGACCTTGTTATGCAAATCCCCTTATACATGATTCAGATTGTATCCTGATTTTTTTTTACTGACTAAAGACTATAGGACGATAACTTGTGTCTAAAACCAGCATATGATATTTACATGCCCAAACATCATATAACCTGGATATTCCAGAAACCGATCATAAGTAGATAGTAATGTCTGTGAAAACACAAATGTTAGTTCTCATTTAGCCAAGTATCTTCATTGCATAATTCATTATATGTGGTGTGTGGTGTGGTGTGTGTGTGTGTGTGTGTGTGTGTGTGTGTGTGTGTGTGTGTGTGTGTGTGTGTGTGTGTGTGCTGTGCGTGCGGGCATAAAACTTGTGTGTGTCATACCTGGAAGAAAGTTGTGGTCTTTGTAATTGGCACAAACACAAACTTAGACCCAACATCGCTGAATGACAAAAAGCTCTATATGGAGGAGTATTGATTGTTAGTAACAGAAACAGAAAACTTTTATACAGATGCAGCAAATTTACTATAAACAAAAGTAGACTTAGATGCTGGCAGAGCAAGAAAAAAACAAAAGGACACAAGGAAATGAAACAAGGAAACACAGTAAGGAAACAAAGGAATAAAACAAGAAAACAAAAGATGAAAATAATTAGGAAACACAAGGAAACAATTAAGGAAACAAAAGAAGGAAACAAGAAAACAAAAAGACAAGCCACAGAAAAAAAACTCTATGTTTGTGTGTGTGAGAGTGGTGTGTGTGTGTGTGTGTGTGTGTGTTTGTGTGTGTGTGTGTGTGTGTGTGTGTACCTCGACTTGTTTTCCAACCCATTCCAGTCCACCTAAGCCAAATGTGGTCCTAAGGATTAGCAGACCAAAAACAAACTGTAGCCCGATCCCGCACAGCAAAGTTTGCCAACACCACTGTAACACACACACGTACAAAATGTACACATACATGCACGATCAACAACTGTGTGTGTGTGTGTGTGTGTGTGTGTGCATCCCTTACCCTGAATGGGTGTTTGGAGAACAGCAGCATTAAGAAGATGAGGAGCAGCAAACCAAAGAAAGACACAACCTGTCTGGTCCCTTGCTGGGCTGTGTCCAGTGCCAGCCAGCACACCATGGCCACCAGCAGTAACATGTACATTATCCTGAGAGAGAGAGAGAGAGAGAGAGAGAGAGAGAGAGACAGATCCTCCTTGGCATGATTTTGACTGACTAACACTTGAGTGAAGGTGATTAAACATCTATATCAACCAGTGTTAATAAGTTGAAAAGTTATATTTTGTAGGAAGAGAGCAGTTCATAAGGAGACCATTAAAAACCCCAAAGGGCTACAGAAAGAATCAGATAAACATTTATGTAACCCCTTCTTTTTGAAATTCTAAGCTGTAACCATACCACTGGCATATAATCACCTTCATAGGCAAACTTGTTAGGAAAAAGTAACCTGTACACATATCCTATCTCTAGACATAGAGTTTGTCATTTTTTTGAGGTGTATTGTTTTGGCCCAACATGTTTTGGTCTTCACCAGCTCTTTACATTACTCATCTGACTCTGTTCATCGTGGGCAGGAAGTGCACAGTGGGTCTTTAGAGTCTTTTCACTGTCACGGCTGAAAACAACACCGGAAGTTGATGAAATGAAACTAATGAGCTGAAAGAGGTTAGAGGGTAACTACAGAGTCAAGTACTAATTACTTCATCACTACGACCAATCCATTACACATTAAAAATAGTTATGTGGTCCAAAGTTAATATAATAAACAAATATATTGATTCTGATTTAAAGTACTTTTCCTTTGTTTATTTGACTGCAACCTGGAAATGAATAGATAAAATAACAATGGAAGTATAAAAAATGAATATACCAAAGTATGAATAAAAAAACAGCAGCAGCTCAAGCAAAAGAAAGAAACAATTCTACCGTCCTATAATGTGGAAGATTAGGACCCACCAGATACAGCGCCAGATACGCTGCAATTTGAGGTAAATATCAGATTCACCCTTACAGGTATAAGAGACAGTCAAGTGCAGCATGTAGTTGTTTCGAGCACCCTGTAGAGGCGGCCTGAAGAAAGGTCAAACTCCTTGAAGTGGCTGACAGTTAAGAATCTTTAACCCCATTAGTCCTATTTATTCAACCCAATTGATTGTATTCTTTATAAATTACTATTACACTTGTTATAGTCTATATTGTCTCTGATTCACATGTCTACTCTAAGTGCCCTTGAGCTAGTGCAATTACCTTACTTTATGTGCACTGCAACACGCAGAAGATCTTCTCACATTTTGCCCCTAAACTGCTCGTTTCCTTCATCTTGCACTGTTTGACTTCAGCGCTCATGCTGAATCATTTACCCACTCTGAGGACATTGTTGTTGCCAGGAGACAACGTGTCTGTCTTGCACATTACATACATTATTACAGCTATAAAGAAGGATTTTTAGTGAACTGACTCTACAATGGCTTTGCTGATGACATCTTTTCCAGTGTATAAAAATTCTTACCTAAAGACGACAAAGAGTCACTGGATTCCGTTTTCAGTTCTCACTTACTTGAAAATTCCCCCCTCCCTTCTCCATGGTTACCATGCCCCAAACAGCTGCACTATCTCAAAGCTCATTAAAACTACCTGACCTATGAGGGAGTGAAGCTGGGGGGGGGGGGGGGGGGGGGGCGTGTGGCCTTGAGTGTCCAAGAAGCTTGGGAGGTGCTGTGTGCTTTGGTGCTTTAGCAAAGAATGGTTTAACAGTTACATTTTTCCAACAGTCCTTGATAAAGAAGATGCACACCAGGGTAGTAAAAAATGAAACAAAACATTTCTCACCATCTGATCCAAAACCAGTTTCTGCTGAGAAGGTCTCTGGTAGAAGAGAGCTCCTCCCACACCCGGTCGCCATAGCGTTCCATCATCCAATCCCAGACGAGGAAGAATACAGTAACCAAGGAGATGACCAGCAGCACGAACGCCCGGTTGAAGTTCAGGAGACATGCCGTTATCACTATGGCAACCAATCCTGAAACAAATTTAGTAATAATATGAACTATACCCCACAGCGCTTTTTTTTCCTGCTTTACTTCCTCCAGTTAGCAGGAAGTGTAGTTAATGTGTGTTCTAAAACTACTGGTGTGTGACACAGAGATCAACTAAAGTTACACAATAATAGATCATCTGAATCATCTGGGAATGTGATGATAAGGAGTTTTAAGATGTTACATGTAAAACAAGTCTTATGAACAAGTAGAAGCATTATTTCTCCTTTCAACTCTTTCATTTCAGTTCTTTTTATCATTAGTTTTCTTGTTGTCTCAGGTCTTCCAATGACATGCGTGTTTTGATTTGTAATCTTGAATGCCCTCTGACTTCATTTACTCCAGTTACTCCAAGACAGCAGGAAGTGGAGTTAATGTGTGCTCTAAAATTACCAGCGAGTGACACAGAAATCTTATGCACAGTAGAAAACTGAACAGACATCCTAAAAAGACAAATCGGATTCATCGGTGACACTGATGATGATGATGAACTTTCAAAATACATGTGAAACAAATACAACAAGGTTTGATTTTTGTCCATCAAGTCTGAAGTCTTGCGAACACATAGAAGCATCGTTTCACATTTCAGTTCTTTTTTTAATCTTTTGTCTTCCAGTGATCCTTGTGTTTTAATCTGTAAACGTGAATGCCCTTTGACTTACAAATACTGACTTGAACTGAACTGAAGTTACATGTAAAGTAAGATGCACTTTTTTCCGCATTTCACTGCTTTTTCATTGAATTTCATTGCATTGCAATTAACAGCAGAAAATATAAGCCTGAGAACGGTGAACGGTGTGTAGTTTCATATTAAAAGATCCAAGACTTTGTTAATCAACTGAAATGAGTTTCTTTGGCTGAGCCAGTGATCTGCAAAATCAACTTTGGCCCATCACAAATATTGAAAATGAACAAAATCGAGAAAATGCTTGAGTTTGTTGTTAACTATTTTTGGAAAATAATATAGATCTCTAAATTATTAGTAAAAGGACAAAAGGGTCATTATGAGCCATACCTGAGCCACTTCTCTGGCCGCTATTGCAAATAAGAACATGATGATTCGCCTGAATGAATAAAAGGTAAAATATAATAAAAACGACCTGCTGTAACAACAGGTTGTGTATGTCATACACACGTCACATATACGTGGTATTTTCTGTTATTATCTTTGGATGAATACAGTACCTCTAATTGTTCCAAATTGAAATAAAAGCTAGCAAATGCATTAACAAGACGTTGTGTGCTTGTGTCCGTGCAGCCTGGAGAGCACCACAACAAACATACACATACTCCAACCATGGCTTGATTTTTTTATTACCAATCATAGCGATTGTGCAGTAAATTTCTGTAAACAAAAAAGCAAATTCTCTCCGTCAACCCCCCCCCACACACACACACACACTCAATGTCAATACGCTCCGAGGCACAGAGAACATGTAGTTCCATTCTAACCAGCGCAGCTAGTTTGCAAAGTTAAACAGCCCTTTACAAGTCTCCGTGCGGACTGGAAGTCCTAAAGCAAGATGAGAAATAGATTTTTCAGTATTCTTAGATTCAATCCTATGTGGCTACAAAATAAGAAACCCCAACAAAGAAAATCAATTGTACAGAACAGGAGACCCACTCTGATAAAATCTCAACATTAATGAGAGACTCTTTCATGCTGCAAACATAAGAAGAAAAAAAATGGTATTAAAAACAAATGTAGAGACCTACCTGCAAGCCATTTAGGGTCTTGAGTTACACTTTATCTTAACAGATGCTAACTAAGATATTTTACCTGCTGCTAAAACCAGGTATATAATCAGGTGGATCTGGTCTTTGTGCTCTGCCAAATAGCCCTGGAAGGCCTCCATTTTCCTTTCAGGAAAGCTAGGTACACAGAAAGGAGAAAGATAAGGGGGAAGATAAGGAGAGAGGACATAAATGTTACATCAAAGAGACGAGAGAAAGGCTGGTGATTTCGGGGAAAATGAGAAAATCTGACATGAAGAACGTGTGTTTGGCAAAAACCAAAATGCAACCTTTTGTTGTGTTGTTCTGTCTTTTTGTGTGCATCTTCTGTGATGTTGGCAGCACTGTCCACATCCATATATATCTGCTCCTGCAACACACACACACACACACACACACACACACACACACACACGGCTCGAGGATGAACAATATAAGCAATGTGTTTACACAAGGTGGTTAGCGCCATGACATATATTTTACTTAAAGCCTAAAAGCAAACTGGTTGAAGGAGAACTTCTTCTCTTGTGCACGTGTCTCTGTAACACAGGTGTGTCTTTTCAAAGGTCTGAAACATCCTATTTATCCTAAAAGACTAAAACCACAACAAACACCTTGTGCAGGTAAGAGATGCTCCTCTTTCACTTTTGAAATGATGTAACTTGATACAGCCATTTGTATATATTGGTATAAAGTTAGTTTAGCCTGTTAGTTCAGTAAATTTATACAATTTATTCACATTTTAACAAACAAATACAAGTTAAGTTTTGTTAAATTACTTATAGTGTACCGTTACAACTGGTTCTTAAATGTTACCAATCCTTTTACAGTAAACAGTTGTATTCAAAAAATGCTTGAGAAACAAGTCTACCTCGGATTTAAAGGCGTTGTTGTCTTCCCCCCTTTTTCGACTCGTCTTCTCTATTTCATCCAGCTCCATTCTCTTGCTGTTCACGTATTTTCCAAAACTTCCCGGACTTACTGGGAGCCTTTATCTGAAGGACACCTGTCCTTTTTCCTGCCCATCCTCCCACCTCCTGCAATTCTCTGTCTCCTCCCTGTCCTTCCTTCTGTTCTCTTTTTGTAACTTTGTTAGTTATTAGAATACTTTAAATCAATGATTTTAGCAAATATGTTGAGTGTTGAGTCATGCCGGCGCTGTTCAGTTGCAAACTGGAATCATTATTGGTGTAAACTTTCCAAAATATAGTACATATCCTTGACGTTCCACTCCTGGGATTGCTTTGTTGCAGATGTAAATTTCTGGCTGATTTCACTCATTTAGGCCGGACATCCGTTGCCTCGGCTTCCTTCCTTTGGCATTTTAAACTCTGGTCGGCTTATGAGGATTATAGTTAACCTTTTCTCAGATCTCTGCAGGGTTAATCCAAACAGCTGGCAAGACAATCTGTCCAATCTGAGTTCTCTGTTGCATGACTAAAACAACTTTCTTTAACTCATTTCAAAAACTTTTGTTTTTAAAACAAGTTCCTTCCTGAGGCAGTTTTGCAGAATCACTGTTCCTCCGTATGGTGCCAAGACGATTGTGATTGGTTTAAAGAAATGCCAATGAACCACAGCAAATTTTCTCCCATCCCAGAATGCTTTGTGGACTAGCCAGAGTCTGGCTAAGCAAAACTATCCAAAATCAGACCAAACCCCAGTCCCCATGACGTGACCTCGCTCTTCTCTGTTACTCAGTAATCCCTTCCAGGCCTGAAAGAACTGTCTGTCTGTAAATGTACAATGGCCCAGTGTTTGCAAAAGTAGACATAGTCAATGGTTCAAATTCTGCCATGAATTCAGTTATTTTCAGAGGAACAGTCCTTACTCCCTGGATACATTGTATGGTTACTACATGGATGTAGTTGGTGCAAAATGACAGCCTAGTCTCATAGTCCTTAAACACCCCAGCAGCCACTAGAGAGCACTAGTGTATCATTTCTCAAGACCATATTATTATAATTAGCAATTAACATACTACAGCCAATTACAGAAGTATATAACACTGGTAATAAAGACCACTCCACAAAGATTACTGTAATTTGACTTGCTTGTGTTTAAAAACTTACAATAGAAAATAAGCAATAATAATAAGACATTACTCTCTTTCAAATGAAAAACGCCAAGCATCTGTCTTTCATTTGGTATGCCTGATTTCCAAAAGCTCTTTTCTCATGGGAGTGGGGTAACAATGCATTTCAGAAAGGTAAGTGTCACTGTCGATGAGTCATTTCTTTTCACTAAGGACACATGGGGCCCACTGAAGACTATTATATACTACTGTTTTGATGTAGCCAATCCACATGTTAAAACCATTTATAAAACCAAAGCCAAGAAGTAAAAAAAACAACCTAACAGCGACAGAGCACAGAAATGTCTCTATCAAACTGAGGTTGGTTTATCTATCCATAAGGTGCCAAAACCCTTCACAGTTAAACAAGAAAAACACTGGACAGTGGAAGCTATTGTGATGTTTTCTGCACGAACTTGTATCTACCTTTGTACCTTTGGGTCTAGTGTCCCAGTCCTGACCCATTCTCTCTGTTCCTCATAGCTTTGGGGTAAAGCAGAAACCCTGCATGAAGAAATTACAAAAGGATTTAATAAATGTTTGGACTTGAAAAAGATGTGTTGTTTTTCTTTACCTTCTGTGAACCTGAAGCAATTACCAATAATACACCCATATGTTATATTAAAGGAACAGTTTGTAGGATTTAGGGGGATCTATTGGCAGAAATTGAATATAATATTCATAATTATGTGTATAATCACCTGAAACTAAGAATCATTGTATTTCTTTTAGCTTAGACTGAGCCCCTTATATCTACATAGGGAGCTTGTCCTCAGAGCCCACCATGTTCCATTGCCATATTTCTACAGTAGCCCAGAACGGACAAACCAAACACAAACCAAACACTGGCTCCAGAGAGGGCCTTTCACGTTTTTACGTTACCTGAAGGCCACTGTAGGTCATACTACACTCTTGAAAAGGGAGGGGTGAGGGAAGGGGTATTTAGCTGCTTGCAATCTGCAACCTCACCACTAGATGCAACTAAATCCTACACACTGGTATTTAAAAAAA
>NC_045737.1:5583127-5585921 GCF_008692095.1 Etheostoma spectabile
AAAAAGTCACTGCACAGTAACAGGTAATATGATGCACCAACAGGTGATTGTGATTTATAAATACAAATGCCAAAAATGTGCTTTTTTCATTTCATTGTAACTTTAAAATCTTTGGCTTATGAATCAACCGTCACTTTGGGCTTTGGGAATCTGTAATGGACGTCTTCCACAATAATCTAACATAACACGTAAACTCAACAATTAAGAGATTGATAGAAGACAATGGGTGGTGGCTAGTGTGATGACACAACAGAGTGTGAACACCAATTAGTAGGTAGGTAGTTGTGACTGTAAAAATACGTGACTGGGATCAGACAATGGCACATTGCCAGAAGCAAATATGTTTACAGTTAATGTCTCGTTGGGTGGCCATCTGACGAACAGAACCAATATTGTTTGTAATTTTTAATTTGCCATCTCAAACTAGATTTTATAATCATGTGTCAATGAACTTCAGGAAAGGGTCGGATGATGATTTTTTTAGGAGCAACTCGTCTGTTGTCAGATGTTGACTTTGTTGCACAAACTCATCCAGATGACACATAAAAACTCACTTAAAATGTCTGCACATACCGTATATATTAGAGGCCGACCGGTACGACTGATACGAATATTTGGTTATTTAAAAATCCGATATGCCGAAAAAAAAAGAGAAAATAAGAAGTCCAGAAAGGCGTTACAAAACTAAGACAATTCCCTAACATTCGTTATTTGTAGTTGTTTATGAGTCCTCACTAAAATAATATAGAAATTTGTTTTATTGTCACAACAGAACAGAGGAACATCAAAATATAAAAGTTCTGATAAGTAAAATAGTATAACAATGCAAACTTAAGATATGAAACTTAAAGTCCTTTGAACAAAAACACAATAACAAAAAAGAGTCAGTGTTGCCAACAGGGACGTTGTAGAGCGCCCTCTGGTGGACAGACTATGCAACGCCAACGCTCATAACATGGTTGACAGTCCATTTTTATTTTTTAAATATTCATTTATATGATGAATGAATATTTAAATATATATATATATATATATATATATATATATATATATATTACTATTATTATTTTTTTAATCGGCCATTATAAATGCTGATACCGATAGATCGGGAAATAAATAATAGAAATTGGCCCGCCAATAAATTGGGCTGGCTCTAGTATCTATGGCAATTAACAATGGACTTTGGTTGCTAGGTCAGTTAAAAAATAAAAGCAAAAGAATGCCTGATGCTTTGTCTGTGATGACAGATGGTTCAAAGGGGCGATGGCATGTTTTAAATGTCAAAGAATTTGAACACAGGTTACAACCTCTGTCAAATTCCAAATAATAAAAAGGAACAGAGAGCAATTGGAATATTCTGTTTGTGAGACCATTTTTAATTGTTGTGCACTGTTCTGTTGTAGAATGCGTACACCCCGATTTCTAAGTCAGGCATCCACCAGATTGGTTCAGACACAGGAAGGGCTCCATAATTACACTCCTCTATTCAGCAGCACTGCCTGTGCGTCATCACAAACGTCATTTTGGAGTTGGAGACAGGACGTTGGAGAGAGAGGAGAGGACTCCTCACAGCTGTGGTGCGTTAGGGCTGTTGTTGCTCACAGGCAGATGTGGTGTCATTCTCTGTCTCTCACATACAAGGTGAAAGATTGAGGAGAAGAATCTATGTTCTTCAAAGGCTGCACAGCCTAAAAAATGACAGATCATCTCTTGGTTTAGAAATAAATCCAGCAGAAGGAATTCTATAGCAGCAGAGTGACTGGCATGCAGCCGTATAGCCTCCACTCTGAGATGACAGATTATTGATTCAGGTCTGGTTTGGCTGGGAGCACCATATGATTATGAAATATGGCCTAATGATTTAATAAGGTGACGCTCGGTCTAGTACATGCCAGCTAAAGACTTGATGATTGGTGATTGCTCCCTCTTTCTCCTTTGGTCTCTCGCACGTTCTCTCATGTGATGTTTTAGACATCTAGGCTATCTCTTTACAGTGGATGCACCCATCAGCTCAACTGGCATTAAAAAAAGGCCTGTGGGACGATTAAATATGCTAATAAATGTTGTTTAATGGGAGTTGGTTATTTTTTTCCTATTCCTTAGTATAATACTTGCCTACATTTTAAATAAGACCTCCCTCAGACAGCTTTGTTTTTCACTGATTAACTGTGTGCAGGTCTACTTATGAAACACCCACAACCAGATGAGAGTGACAGTGATGGTGAGAAGGACTATGACAATTGGAGCCTGTTAATTGATTGCTCCAGATATCTCATTTAGGCACATCATCTGAATATCATCTCTCTCTCTCTCTCTCTCTCTCTCTCTCTCTCTCTCTCTCTGTCTCTCTGACAAGGACAAGCACACCTCATTCACAGCTCAAGGCAAGGCCAGTGAAGGTCAATGATTAACAAGAAAACACAAATTCAGCAGATGCCTTGCTGAGGGGCCTTTGAGCAAGACGCCCCTTCTGCACCTGACCCTTCCCCAAAGGCAAGCAGAGTAAGGGGCATTTCCCTAAAGCGGGTCAGTCAGGTAGCCTATAACATTATATGTGATCTGCTTTGATGCTTCCTCTTCTGTTCTCCCTCCTCTCTCCTCATCGCTGCGCGGGAACAGCACGGCTCTCCCATCATGATTGACATTTGCTCTGTAGCCTACCCAGCCACCCACCACCCACACCACCCGTCTTTCTGTCAAGAATCATATCCACACACAGAGAGCATTGTGTCCGGGAGGCTCCGGTCGGTGCGTGTCAGCTGAGCAGAGAGAGAGAGAGAGAGAGAGAGAGAGA
>NC_045737.1:5585931-5590186 GCF_008692095.1 Etheostoma spectabile
GAGAGAGAGAGAGAGAGAGAGAGAGAGAGATCCTCCTTGGCATGATTTTGACTGACTGACGGGGGATTCTGGAGGAAGCACACAGGAAAGGGACGACACAAACTCCGGTTTGATTGTTTTCTGTCATCGTTTCCACGGCAGATGGTTTTTCTCGCTGTGCCGCCTGCATTTACCTCAGCTTCGGATTTTGCTTTATTTCTCCTGTCCTTGATTGGCTGAACCGGGGCTGAACCCAGCCAACCTGGGCCGGGCAGTGGGGCTGTTCAGCGAGCCATATAGCTGAAGCTGGCACCCGAGATGAGCGCCTGGAGACCCGGGAGCGGGGCTCTCTCTTCGCCAGGGACGGGGTCTTGGTCGTGGCGGTGCTGGTGGTGGTGGGTTGTGGTAATCGGGGTGTCAGTGGGCTCTGGAGATCCGTGGATGTCCGCGGAGGCATGCCCGTCGTTTTGTTCTTGCAGTAGCACCAGGATCTCCTGCGTGGACCCGGAGAGGGGTATCAGTGCTTTCCCCGTCCTGCAGAGCGAGGCGGAGATGGAGAACATCACCGAAATGTGAGTGTCTCTCATAAGCTCATAAGAAGTGGTCCTCTCATAATTATCCCGCTTTTATCAACGCGGCTGTATTTTCCAACACTTTCCAAATAAAGGAATGTCATCCTTTAGCCTACCCCTCCTTTGCCTTTATGTCTGGAGCTGACAGACACGTTCTGGAAAGAGCCAGAACCGGTCCAGACACCACATGCGTATAGGCGAATTCACAAATGTACCAGTCTGTATCCTATAAATGCAAGTTCTATTCGTTTAACCTATTTGGCACAATCAGACATCATGTAACCTATAGGCTACATTGCATAACAGAACTGCCGTCATGGGGCACAAACACCAGCGTGGAAAAAAAGAAAGGCTGATAGACTTTATTCTGACCATTAGACAAAGCCCAATCTGTGTGTGTGTGTGCGGTCGCGTGCGTAGGCTGCGTGTGTGAGCGTGTGGACCGCGACACGCACACCAGACACCACAGTCCAAATATTAGTACAGACACTTCCCAAGATGGCTTATATGAGTGTATTTAAAAAGGACCACTAATAGTCAGGCAACATCTTCGGGACGCTGGGTGATAATTCAACACAAAACATCCCAGCGTGCATTCCAAATCTACTGTAGGCTTTCCCCTTTTCATAAAACATCGTGTGGCCTATGAACTGTGCCACGTCTAAGCATTTCTATTTTAGAGCAATTAAAAGGAGGAGAATAAAATGTGGAATTGCTGCAATATCTTTTTTGGCAAAGATAAACGGCCTTGTCAGAGATGAACTTGGGAGAAGCCTTGGAAGCTTTAAATGAGCCAGCAGTTTGGTGAAAAGCATTCACTGAGTGCTTGGCTAATGTAAACAGAGAAATCACTGATGACTGTGCCACTCTAATTGCAAAACGACCTTGCCAGAAAAAAACGGGGAGGTTATCGTGGTATTGGTTAGACATCTGCACACACAATTTAAAAGGCTTTCAATGTTATTGTGAATTCCTAAATGGGTGTACAAATTCAAATTAAGCAGTTTGTGTCATCACAGCCTATGTGTTAATGTGTTTAGTATAAAAAGCTGAGTCAAACCAATCACATTTAGTTCCCAATTGCAAAAGACAATATCCTTCAATAGACCTAGTCGAGGAGGAGGGTGTACTGCATGACTGCCAGATAACCTCAATCTTGATGTTTGGGGTATTACCACACAAAAAAACAAACACAGAAAGTTGTTTTAAAGATAATGAGCCTTAGACAACACTTATTCCATAACAGATCACATATTATTGCCCACATGCAGTCATAGCAGATTTAGGGCAAATTGACACATGTGGGTGTAGTAACTCCACACTTAAAGGTTCCATGACATGGTGCTCTTTGGATGCTTTCATATAGGCCTTAGTGGTCCCCTAATACTGTATCTGAAGTCTCCTTTATATAGACCTAGTGGTCCCCTAATACTATATCTGAAGTCTCTTTAATATAGACCTTAGTGGTCCCTAATACCATATCGAAGTCTCTTTTATATAGACCTTAGTGGTCCCCTAATACATATCTGAAGTCTCTTTATATAGACCTTAGTGGTCCCTAATGCCATATCTGAAGTCTCTTTATATAGACCTTAGTGTTCCACTACTTTATGAAGTTTTTTAATAGACTTAGGGTCCTCTAATACCATATTGAAGTCTCTTTTATATAGACCTAGTGGTCCCCTAAATATATCTGAAGTCTCTTTTATATAGACCTTAGTGGTCCCCTAATGCATATCTGAAGTCTTTATATAGACCTTAGTGGTCACTAATACGTATCTGAAGTCTCTTTTATAGGCCTTAGTGGTTCTAATACATATCTGAAGTCTCTTTTATATAGACCTTAGTGGTCCCTAATACTATACTGAAGTCTCTTTATATAGACCTTAGGGTCCACACTCATATCTGAAGTCTCTTTTATATAGACCTAGTGGTCCCCTAATACATATCTGAAGCTCTTTTATATAGACCTTAGTGGTCTCTAATGCCATATCTGAAGTCTTTTAATAGACCTTAGTGGTCCCTAATACTATATCTGAAGTCTCTTTTATATAGACCTTAGTGGGTCCCCTAATACCATATCTGAAGTCTCTTTTATATAGACCTAGTGGTCCCCTAATACTATATCTGAAGTCTCTTTTATATAGACCTTAGTGTTCCCTAATACCATATCGAAGTTCTTTATATAGACCTTAGTGGTCCCCTAATACCATATCTGAAGTCTCTTTTAATAGAACTTAGTGGTCCCTAATGCCATATCTGAAGTCTCTTTTATATAGACCTTAGTGGTCCCCTAAAAATATCTGAAGTCTCTTTTATATAGACCTAGTGGTCTCTAATCATATCTGAAGTCTCTTTATGAACTAGGGTCTCCTAATAATATATCTGAGTCTCTTTATATAGACCTTAGTGGTCCCTAATAAACAATCTGAAGTCTCTTTTATATAGACCTTAGTGGTTTTTCCCCTAATCCATATCTGAAGTCTCTTTTATATGACCTTAGTGTTCCTAATACCATATCTGAGTCTTTTTATATAGACCTTAGTGGTTCCCTAATAATATATCTGAAGTCTCTTTTATATAGACCTTAGTGGCCCTAATGCCATACGAGTCTCTTTTATATAAGACCTTGTGGTCTCCTAATACTATACCTGAAGTCTCTTTTTTATAGACCTTAGTGGTCTCCTAAGTCATATCTGAAGTTCTTTATAATAGACCTTGTGGTCTCTAATACTATATCTGAAGTATCTTTATATAGACCTTAGTGGTCTCCTAATACCATATCTGAAGTCTCTTTGATATAGACCTTAGTGGTCCCCTAATACCATATCTGAAGTCTCTTTTATATAGACCTTAGTGGTCCCCTAATACCATATCTGAAGTCTCTTTATATAGACCTTGTGGTCCCCTAATAGATATCTGAAGTCTCTTTATATAGACCTTAGTGGTCCCTCAATACGATCTGAAGTTCTTCCCAAATTCAGCCTGGTGCAGAATTCCAGCCACTAGAGGCCAGCCAACAATGAGCTTTCCTTAGAATGTGCCATTTCTGAATCTGTAGCTTTTGAGGAGTCTCAATTTAATTTTAGTTGTTTGTGGTTATTGTCAGGCAATTTAAATCTTTAGTGAAGTCATTCTATGAAACGGTGTGTTGAAGATGCTGCATAAAATGGGTTTAACGCATCTGTGTGTAAACCACTGTAAAAATGTTGACATTCTGGGTCAGAATCTTCACATATGGAATTGAATTGTCTTTTTTTCAGCCTTTAATTTGATTTAATCTGATAGCGACGGCAGAGAGCTGACAGGATATGAGGGGGTGAGAGAGGAGATGTCAAGGGCTTCCATAGTGGGGCTGTTGTGATTACTTAGTTATTTGGTTGTACGGTGTCTGAAAGCCCCCTATAGGCCTCCACCACACAACTATGAAATAGTTTTTAAGGGTTAGGTGTTTTCAGTCCTCACTGATCAATCTCATATAATGACTAAAATGTAATACCTTTGGTAAAAATCCAGAGACTTAAGAGAGGTAAAATATATAGCATATTACGTGAAATACTGAACAACAAAAATAAATCTGACTGAAGGGCCTTCACTACTATATCCATGTAATGATCCTGCAAATCAATTACTCTAATTAGAGATGTTTTTTTGTTCCCAGAATACAGACGCTGTATGTCCAGACTTAGACTTCTCTTTATTAA
>NC_045737.1:5590196-5590374 GCF_008692095.1 Etheostoma spectabile
ATGACTCCCGCAAGGAAATTGAAAAATGTGATATGTGATATTTGAAAAGTACACATATTGTTTTTCAGCACATGTTCACACATTTTACTCATTCACATGAAGGGAGTTGCCCACAATCATCTCCTGTTGGCCCCTGAATGCGTCAAGTACCTTGCTTCAATGCAGCTGAGGAAAGATA
>NC_045737.1:5590384-5599053 GCF_008692095.1 Etheostoma spectabile
CCCCCCATCTCCACCCCCATTGCAGTCCTACAGGAGTTCATTTTTTAATTTTGAACTCTAATCATATGGGCTTATTATGTCTGTCTTGTTGAAATGCTTCTGTTTATGCTTCCCTGCTTTAACAAATGAGCCTTCTGACACACACTTGTATTCCCTGACAGTTACATCGCCAACCAGGGCAGCTTCTCCTCCATCAACGACAAAGACCTGCACTACTACAAGAATCTCAGGAACCTGTACGTTTTTTTTATGGCTTTTACTTCCAAGAAAAACAAACAGTTTGACTCAGGGCAAACGTTCCGAGCTATTATCAATAAACTAAATTGCTCATGAATGATTACACACAAGGTTTTAGGTTCTGCATTTTTATATTCTGTGACTGTTCTGTTAACCTCATCACATATTGTGTTAAAATGTTCAATCGTAGGGCACTAATATAAGCAGCAATTTTAGGACAGAATCAAGAACAATTTGATTGCATTCTAATGACTTATTTGGCTTGTTTTAATCCACTATATGAAATATTGATTTACCTTGCCTTTATCGACAATTCTCCTTCTTTGCTTAAGGCAATATATTTTCCATGTCTGTTGTTGGTTATCGCAGGGTGTGAGCTGTAGTTACTGTTTATGCATGTGTGTCTCATTTTATTTCTTAATCTAAAACAGAATTGTCCACCAAGCGGCACTTTCCTCCAACATAATAATCCGTTAAGACACTACTTAATTTTCCAGCCAATATCCCATTTGTTACAGATTAGTACAAAGCATGTCACGCATTGCAAGTGTAAATGCTTTTAACGTGGTCGGACCCAGTGGGAACAGAACACATGTTGTGTTTGAGCCACAATCATAGACATCTGTACCACGTGTCTGAGGAATACTACTACTTCACACAATTACACTCTGTATACTATATACTAATACAAACTAATAACATCTTTTACAGCTTTGATATTTTTACAGTAATCATTGAAAAGGTACATTATGCAATGCTTTCCTCAAAATTTAATATATAAAAGAATTCAAAAGCAACCCCTCTCAATCAACCCTGCCCTCTGCCTGTATTTTTCTTTTTTCTTTTTGAGAGTCAGGACGGTTGTGTCGGCCTGCCACAATAACAAAATGGAGCTGGACGATAAATTGTCTCAGAACGTATTGCGATAAACGATCCTATTGTCGTTCTTAGACCATTTTCATCTAATATAATGATAATGGCATAACAACGCAGGTACGCCTTTTCACCTTTTATTTCTAAAGAATATTCATCACTGGAACTGGAATACATTTTAAATATTCCACAAGAAATGAACAAAACAACCAAAAACAATAACTAAAATGGACTCTCAGTCTCTGTTAACAAAAAATGCACTGGAATGAAACCAAACACAATCAAAAAACAATAAATAAAATGGAAATTTTTCCAGCTGCGATAATTTCCATTTAAAAATGATCAAACTCATTTTTATTTATCATGCGATTAATTGATTCATTGCATATTGCGACAGGCCTACGGTTGTGGGGGGTCAACAAAGAGCCTTTGGGCCCCGCGTGCGTGTGTAACCCCCAGCCAAAAACAGCTTTTCTCATTTCTAACCGTCACTTTGCACCTCACGTCTCATACCGTTGCACAACTTTGACAGAAACAAACTCAAAGAAACGGATAGGATAAGGCTCTAAATTCCCTTATAATATGACAATGTTGCAACTTCCTGCAGGTTTGTGTGTGTGTGTGTTTGTCTTTTAGACTGTAGAACATACATGTAACTGTTGTGCAACAACCCAACTGGTGGTACTTGGTTTCTTTCAATGTGAACAAAAACCTTGCCTGCAGTTATAACCACACACTATCGACCTACACGTATATAACGATTCTAATATCTCCCGATGTCGGTATTGAGATCAGTAAATCTAGGATTAGTGATAAGGCGATAAAAGAACAGAATTTGGGTTGCCAAGTGGTGACTTTTCTGGTGTGTATACACCTCTAGCGTGATCTATTAGAAACTGCTATGAAATTTATATTTTTAGACTTTATGGAGCTGATCAGGAACCTGATTCTCAATTCCGGTATTTGCTGTTGCTGATGTTGTAGCTGTTGTTAATGGTTTTGTTCATGATGACTCTGTTGGTTTTTGTCCCAGAACGGTGACCAACAGCAGGCTAACCTATGTTTCGAAGCTGGCCTTTCAAAACAATATCAAGATACAGTACCTGTAAGTATAAAATCATTCTATCTGTTCCTTGCTTTCTATTGACATGACAGCCACTGTGCTGATTCAGTTGAGGAGAAAGTGGTTACAATTAGGGGTGGAACGATAAAATAATAAAACATCCAAACCGTTCGGTTAGTTTGTCTCGGTTTGGAGCGTGTGTGCGTCGCACGGTTCAACACATGCGCAATGTAGCCTTGTGCCCGTGTGTGACTCCAGACAGTGTGCTTTTCTTTTGCGCGAAAGAAGAGGTGTGGACAAGTTACCATCAAAACATTCAGCGAAAGACGGTGCAAAGCCTTTCAGACCGTCCTGCCAACCTGTATCCATTTTAACATCAGTGTACTGGAACTATTTTCACTCTAAAGTCGCCGGCTACTGTTTCAATCCTGTCGGCTCTCTGCAGCGGGCGGGACTGATGCCCTTTATCAAACCGTATGAATGTGTGTCCCAGGCCAGGATAGAACATTCATTGATGTACAGATCGACAAGCCAATGACAGACATGTTCAAATTTGATTCATTCAATAAATTATTATTATTATTTTTTGTCTTTAATCCACCAGCCATTTTCACATTTAACCAACATTCTCAGCATCCTGAGCCTTTATGGTAAGGTTACCAGTAAAACTCAGCCCAGAGTTGTTTTATTCTGCCCAACAGAAGTTTCCTTTTTACTTTTAAAGAATTATACCAAAAAAAAACACAACTTTTTTTTTTTAATGTTTTCTAACTTAGGGGAGCTTTAAGAGTTCCTCTCTTTTTATTTTATGGGATACAATTTTTGTAAGAGCTTCACTGAAGTTGGCAGTTTGATAAATGGAAGTTATTTCAATTGATATTCTGTAATATTTCAATCTTTGTGTGCTAAAAAGGCCCATACGTTCCTGTAGATGGCAATACACATTCTCCTTTTTGTGCCAAATAAATGAAAAGCTTGTATCAACATCTCACCTAGCTTTTCTCAGAGATGGTCCCAATATTGGGCTTAAAGTCAAGTTAAATTCAGTTTGGGCATGATTACATGATATAACTGTTTTTTAATACTGTATCCTATATTGTGGATAATTAAGCTATGCTGAAGTATATTTCTGGAGTTTTATAGATTAAAAGAAAAAAATAACTAGAACCGTACAGAACCGAAAACAGTGCCCCTAAAACCATGATACCAACCGAACCGTGGGTTTTGTGAACCGTGCCATCCTTAGTTACAATATTATTTTCTAAAATGTATAGCTATGTTTTAACTTCATGTATTTATTGCATTACTTATTGTTGAAACTAAATGTAAAAAACGCTTATTTGTAACATAATCAAGAGAAAATTAGAAGAGAAAAAACACCCTGTGACCAATTTGTGTTCCGACTGAACAGAATTACAGATTGATAGTTGTTTCCATCAAATGTACCACTTATTTCTTATGATAAAAATACCTGAGGCTTATTGGTGCATGTAAAAATGTCCTGTTATTTTCTGTAACACCAACCTAATATTTTGTGTAGTTTTTACAAACGCAATCTCCTCCCCTGATGTTTGACTTACTGTAATTCCCAGGAATCTGAAAGATAACAACCTGTCATCGCTGTCCTGGAGGATATTCAAACACCTTAACATCTCTTATCTGTGAGTTCAGTTCAACCTTCTCTATCAGTCTGTCTATCTCTGTGTCTGTATATCTCTTCCTGGCTCTCCCTCTGGTTTACCTCCCAGCATAGATGTATTATAGAACCTGGAGACAGCGTTCCAGGCGGAGCCCCATTTATTCCTATGACAGTTGCTCAGTGGGGCATACGCCAAAATAAGTTCTAAGCTTCCGGGTTTACTTCAGTGATATGTGGCCCAGTGAATATCCCCAGTAGTGTTTCTCCCACTGGCTCCTCCTGCGAGTTCCTGCTCGGCCCATAGATGTTACTTTGTGGTAACGTCACAGATTTTAAATTGTTGTCTCGGCCCGAGGGAAGTTTTTATAAATATAAAAAGCCCATGGATTAAAAATTCAGAATAAAAAGTCATAACCTACCTTGTTTGCAGTTTGAGGGGTCCGGTCATGGAGGTGCCTCTTTTACAATGGTGGCCTATGGGGATGCAGGGGGAGTTTTCAGTCCAATACCCTGAGTGGCAACTGGAAAAGATTGTCAGAAAGCGTTGTTACTGGGTGGCTGCCTTCCAGTTACCGTCACAGTCTGTAGATGAACATATTTCTACAGCATCTGTGATGTTACCTATATATTTCTGATGTGATGTTACTGCCCCTATTTATTTCCTAGAGCCCGAAAATTATTATTATTTTTATTTAGAGTTAGGCAACGGGGTTGGATCTGAGATTAGCTAAATGGGCAGCAATTAACCAGCAGGGCAGGGTTAATGTGTGATGGCACCTGTCAATAAAGGCAAGAAGGTTCATGTGACATTGTGAGAGTGTGTGTGTGTGTGTGTGTGTGTGTATGTGTGTAGGATCCTGACAGGGAACCCTCTGCACTGCTCCTGTGAGAACATGTGGATCAAGCTGCTGTTAGGAGAGGAAGCAGACAATCAGGAGCTGCGCTGCATTGAGGATGGGAGGACGCAAGCTGCTGTCCAGGCTGACACTACCGAACTGTGGTGAGGACACGCCGCGCACACACACACACACACACACACACACACACACACACACACACACACACACACACACACACACACACACACACACACACACACACACACACACACACCACACACACACACACACACACACACACACACACACACACACACAGAGTAACAAGCTGGAAAAGACATTCACAAGCCTTAGCAGAGTGAAAATTGTTGAACCAGCTGGTGGGTAAACAGTAAAAGATTCTTCCAAATGTTTTTGGAAGAATCTTCCATTTGTTTTTTCCATGTGTCTGACACATTTTTATATTTGTGTGCATGTGTTTAAATGCAGGACACACTCTATAAAACTTGTGTCTTGTCAGTTCTCACAGGAGGTGTGGGAGATGAAAATTGGAGAAAGTGAAGTTTTTTGTTAAAACCTATGAGAATAACTGTACAAAGAACACAATTCATTCATTAACTACAACCACTTCAGTAATCAGTAATTTCTACCAGCTGGTATATGGGAACTTTAACAGGGTAAAGCGAGGATGCTACACACACTGTATTTTACTTACTGCTTGTATTTTACCCTGCTTAGCCTCTCTGTTGTAATTTCTACGCAGTGCAAAAAGCCACCATGTCTTACACATGAACAAGCAAACAAATTACCAAATGAACACACGCATGCACAGTCAGAGACCTGCTTTTATAGAGAAAAATGTAGTATGGTTTCAGCCGTGTCATTAAAAGGCCATCGCATATGATGCATAGCTTAGCCACCAGATGGAGAGTGGAATGTGTGACCTGCAGATGAGTGTTTGTGTGTGAGAGGTTATGACATCTTATAGACTAGTTACAGTCATCTGACACATTTGCAAGTAGGTGTAGAAATGTCACTTTGCAGGACATTATAGAAGCAGAAACAAATTAAACTGAGTGGGAGTGTTTGTGTCAATCTACACAGATGACATCAGTGTTTCGAAGATGCTTAGCGGAGAAAATTCACTGCATGAATCACATAAAATGAAGTGTTATAAAGACCATCTGCACTGTGTCCTATTGCCCTGGTGACCTGCTGTACGCAGCACATTTCATTCCCATTTTTCTCTGAATTATAATGCTGCAGTCGTCTAGGAAGAAATTATTTCTTGACTTAGGGAAAGCTGCAATACTCGAATGCAACAGCAATAGTCACAATTCTATGAGAAATAAAAGACATTTTCCACAGATTTAATTGGGAAAACTTAATGAGAAACAATATTTAGTATTACCATAGGGAATAATGTGCCTACATACCACATCACTGTATTCGCAGTACACGTGCAACAGTTCATATTTACAATGCAAATGTAATGTCAAGCTAACCAGCAAGTTTGAGGTCACTCCTACACAGACTTCCACAGACCAAAAACCACAATCCTTTTATGTACTTGCTTACGGGAGTGTTTATCAAGCTTGAATGTATAAATGCCAGCAGTTAATTATTGCTTTATTTCCCCCTTCATTTTCAAGAATTTATCTGTGGACTCTCTTCTTAGAATACAGCTTAACCTGTCTGTCCAGACTCAGCCTGGATTTGTAGGTTTTTACAAACTGAAAAATCCGGCTAAAAGTGAGATTTGATAATAATTTATTGCTTGAGTTCAACCCGAGCAAACAAATTAAAGGCAGATAGTTCCATCATTTGGTGCAATAAATCCTGTCAGTTTCAGTTTGTTACTGTAAAATGAGAACATAACGGAATCTTCATGTCTGATATGAATTTATAAATCACACAATACAAGCAGTCAGAAAAGCTTTATAGGACTCTCTCATAAGCCAGATCATGAGTCTAAAAGAATTTTTGCCATCTGGTCAAAAATAGCTCAGAGCAGTTGGGCCCGCATAGGACACAAACCATAAGCTAGCATGCAGGAAGCTAACAATCTCATTGATAACTCCTATTGATCCGTCCCTTCTGCCTCCCTTCCATTAGCAGAGGTTATTTTTGGCAGCACAGTTACAGAAGGGCCCCTGAGAGGTGGGCAGGGGACCCCCAGGCAGTGTGACATATGAGGAGGAGGACATGGTGGAGCAGGGGTGACAAATAATGCCCCAGGGCTAACAGGGATACACCAAAAGTCCAAACTGCTGGCCTTTTGCTCTCTGTGTCTATTCTATCTATCTTTTCTCTGAGTATGTTGTTCCTCCTCTTTATTACTCATTTTCCATCTCTCTGTCTGTTTGCATGTCTGGCTTTCTGTGCTGCTGTCTGTCTGAACATTTCAGAGTGACATATGAGGAAGGCACAAAGCAGAGGAAGTGCCCAACGATGCCCTCGGGCTGACACTGATCTCTTAGGCCACCCGCATATGTCTCTCGGTCGGTTTCTCTCTGTGTTTACTGTCCTCGAAAAGGCTGGCAAACACAGACTTCCCACTGCTGACCTATACAGATCATTACGAAAAAAATGCTGATAAGTGGGCTGTGTCACTCAGCAAAAATGTTGGTGTTCAAACAGCTGCAGGTCCTAAAACACTCCCACTCAGTTGTTTGTTAATAAAATGATTAAAACTATAAAAAAAACGTACAACTCACCACGTGTTTAATTCCCTTCAACAACTATATATTGTAAAATAGCATAATGGTCATGCTCATTAAAACCAAGACATTTAGGGTTTTCTGCCATCACACCTATTCCACCTTAGGTTTATGTGGCTACAGTCTATCTGTTAAATGATCCAAATGTTAATAATCAAAACCAGCTTTCACAAGCAAAGGTGCTTTTCTTCCCATGTGCAATGGAAATGACAGCAGATGGATTGCCGGACCTCTGCTGATCACATCCCAGCGCTGGTACCCTCTGTCTTCATCCGTCTTCATTTGTCTCCCTCTCTCGTCTTTCGGTCTGTCCATTTGTCTCGCTTGAATAACTGTCTATCAGGTTTCATTCCCCTTTTCTTTAATTATTGTTCAAGTATTATTTCCTCTGCTCTGAACTTTCCTTCAGACACCATCTCACATCTAAAGACAACCATCCCACCCACATCTAACGTTAAAGGATCTTGCAGGATCACAAATTGCAAGACTACAAATTAATTTGTTTTTAAAAGATTTAACCAGCCCTGTTCCCTCCCTATTTAGCCCCATTGTACCTACAGTAGTTTGGTGGCAGTTCCACCAGAAATCCACAGGGGGTAATCGCGGGCGAGTGGAAAACGAATGGAGTCTACGGAGTTAGACAACTAAAGTTTTCTCTCTCGACTATTTGTCGTTGAGAAATCTCAGATTTGATTGTAGTTTTTACAAGTTTAACATGTTTTATAGGTTGACAGTTGAATGTACCTTTCAATTTCTTACATAACACGCCCATAACACGCTAACATTCTGCTAAGGATTGGTCAGTGAAGGACTGATTACGACCAGAGATCCCACTTGATGGCATCAGAAGTGTGTGTGTGTGTGTGTGTGTGAATATTTCGGCGTGGTCTTTAAAACATAAGCACGTGTACTGACAGGGAGAGCCTAACCTGTCAGCTACTGTATGTTGTCGATGTCTCGAGAGAACAAAGGAAGTGACTCAGAGCTTGTCGTAAAGCAGTATCTCTGGCCGTACGATGTGTATGACGCCATTGACATTTTAAAAGGCTTTTTAGAACAAAAATCACTTAAAAAAAAATCTAAAACCCAGCAGTGTGTTTTCTTTGCCTTCCTTTTTGAACGCAACATTCAAATAACTAGAGTAGACACAAAATGATATCCTGAGAAAAGTGGATTTTAAGGGGTACAGCTCCATAGACCTCCATTCAGTCTGCACTCGCCCATGATCGCCCCCATATGGAACCAGAGTGGAACTGCAACCAGTTCAGAGGTAGGATGTTTCCCGGGAATTGACGTTC
>NC_045737.1:5599063-5605867 GCF_008692095.1 Etheostoma spectabile
AGACTATCTCTGGTTTAGCTTTGCGTGGCGCCATAGCAACCATGAACAACACTGGCTCTAGCTGTTTGCTTCTGGAGGGAACGCACCAATTGTTTTTTGACCACATTAACATTGTTTAACTTCACTACCAAGACTTAAAACTTACGATAATATCAAAAGCGTTTGATTTTGTTGGAACGTCAAGACGCAAAAAAGACTGAGACGGACTGAGTTTTATGACAACCTTACAAGAAAAAGATTGAGATGATAGTAGCACGCCCCAACTCTATTATGATTATTAATGAGAATTAGTCTGCAACAGTGGAATCACTTGAAATGTCATTTGGAGTAAGGTAGGCATGCCTTTGGTGTAGTTTGCTCTTACAGTTGCATACAGTATGTTTAACACAAACGCAGTCCATAGGCACAGACTAAAAAACCAGGTGGCTCCTGTGTCTGTGGGCAGTAGATGCTATTCCTATGTGTGAATGGGGAGTAAATGTTGAAAAGATGGAATACAGGGCAGTTTTTATGTAATTTAGCAGTGATCCATCACATGACAGGAAGGATGCATTGCTGAACCAGCTCAGTATCCTGAGGAATTATGTCCATGTTGGACAGTTACGGGCCTCACGATTTACGTCCAATGCAAGTGCAGGAAGCAGTGTGTCCTTAAGAGAGGTGGAGAGTAACGGGATGGAGGTCGTGATAATGGATTGGCATGTCGACCTTTCATCCATTTCACTTTTTTCTTTTT
This sequence comes from Etheostoma spectabile, assembly GCF_008692095.1. NCBI lineage: Eukaryota > Metazoa > Chordata > Actinopteri > Perciformes > Percidae > Etheostoma > Etheostoma spectabile. Next base: position 5,599,800 of record NC_045737.1, read on the forward strand.
TTAAATCAACCGTTAATGTGTTTTTAGTAGCCTGAAGAAACCATACATTTGCCTTAATGTATTTGCTATTATAAAAAAATGTATCTAACCCCAATAGTTGCTTTGTGCTGCTATTGTAGAAAGTCAGAATTTTTAAAAATAGTGGCATGGGACATAAAGAAATTATGGAACTGAACCCTCCATGTTTTTGCAAAAGTGTCCCACATTGACGTTCTAGTTTGGAGATATGGTTGAGCTGATCAGACACCAAAATAGCCAATTAATATATATCTTATATACAGTACATACTGTTTATATATATATATATATACATAAGAAATTAGCTTAAAACCAAAGTGAAACAGGATTAATATGTTTAAACGTTAGTTTCAGTATAATTAAACATAAAATCACTTGCCACAATAACTCATATGTAGCACTATTTAAGATAAAAAAAATAAAAAAAGAGTAACAAATACAGACAAGACAGGTCTCAATGGATTTGAGGAAAATAAAAACCTGCAAGTGGTCTGACGTCAGAGTCAGACAGTCAACTTGACTGACATCAGTTTAGGTTTTGTCTTTCGATGCTGCTCATCCAGTCCTGCCTCCCATTCTCCTTCCTTTCTGCCTTCTTTGAGCACAAATGAATCCCGCATAATGCATTGACAGTCTCCACTGGGTGCGAACAACAGAAAAATACAGATGTTTTGTGTTGTGCGCCTTTTCAGCACATTTCATTCTGCCCTTGTTGTGTATTTTGTGAAAGATTTCTCGCCTGCCTCTGCCTCTGCTCAGAAATCACCACACCTCCGTGGTGGATAGGCTGGAGCCTTAACATAATAACTGTGACCACTTCTCTGAACACCATGTGGTCTTGCCTATTGTGGCCCATAACAAGAGCTGACAACAATAACACCTCCAACAAAGACGCTGAAGTATGTTGGGGTGCATTGTGCAGAGGTTTCAATCCAGAGCGGATGGTTTGCTTTAAATATGAGCTGTGAGCCCCGGTGCAGTGCTTGTGATTCACAGCCCATTCATGGCACAGGCTCCTGGTGAATGAAGGTTATCTGAATTTAAGGAGTGTCAAGGACCGGCAAATACTGAGTGCTACAGTAATGTAATGTATTCTACACGCATTCATTCTTCTGGGTTTGATAGGGTGAGGTTTCCATTGTTAGAATCTTGTCCAATACACGGCCTGTAAAAATCATTGTTCATAGAAAAGAAGGATTGAAAAAAGTCAGAAATGACATATGGTAAAACAAAATAAGAGAAACAATTAGAGAAAGTACAAATAAGCTGCTGCTTGTGCACAACAGTCCCACAAAGTAATGTTAGTCGAGGAAAGAAAGACAGAAACAGGCAAACAGAGTCATCAGATTTAAAGTACGATTTCACATCTTTTTAAAATTAAACAGAGTCCTTCTAAATGTATGGGTTTCTTTTTAAAAAAAGAAGAAAAATTAACTTGTTTGACGACAAATGAAAACAGTTGGGATCCAGTTCTAGAACATAATTTACCGGCAGTCTAAGCCAAAGAAAATTATAAACAATATTATCCTGGTACAAGTGATTATTTCCAATTATTTATCATGAGATAATAAGATGTGCCACTTTTTGTAAGATATTATACAAACTGTTGTATGAGGATGTGTAGCGTCTTATTAAACAAGGACACAGCATGTCATTGACTGGTCCAGTGTGTCACTTATAGACCCACGGCTCCCAAAAAACCACAAGGAGGCAGAGAGGCTAACTTTGGCTGAATATGGAGAATATGTTGACATGTGAGCTCACTAGCTGTTATGATTTCATCCATTGTCTGTGTTGGCTCAAAGTTAAGCACAAAAGTTTGTTATTGACTTTGGAAACGGTAGTATGGCAAAATAATTTCAAACTTAAAGTCAACTGAAATGTTTCAACTACTAAAATTGCCGTGAGCGGTCATTTTGACTGCCAGATTCCAAACTATATACAGTGGTGTGAAAAAGTGTTTGCCCCCTTCCTCATTTCCTGTTCCTTGTGCATGTTTGTCACACTAGTGTTTCGGAACATCAAACCAATTTAAACAATAGTCAAGGACACACAAGTAAACACAAAATGCAATTTGTAAATAAAGGTTTTTTATTAAGGTGAAAAAAATCCAAACCATCATGGCCCTGTGTGAAAAAGTATTGCCCCCCTTGTTAAACATACTATAACTGTAGTTGTCCACACCTGAGTTCAATTTCTCTAGCCACACCCAGGCCTGATATTCCACACCTGTTCACAACAAGCACACTTAAATAGCTGCTTGACACAGTAAGGTCCACCAGAAGATCCTTAAAAGCTACACATCTGCCGAGACCCAAGAAATTCAGGAACAATTGAGAAAGAAAGTAATTGAGATCTATCATTCTGGAAAGGGTTATAAAGCCATTTCCAAAGCTTTGGAATCCAGCGAACCACAGTGAGAGCCATTATCCACAAATGGCGAAGACATGGAACAGTGGTGAAACTTCCCAGGAGTGGCCGGCCGCCCAAAATTACCCCAAGAGCGCAGCGACGACTCAACCAAGAGGTCACAAAAGACCCCCACACGTCCAAAGAACTGCACCCTCACTTGCCTCATAAGGTCAGCGTTCATGCCTCCACCATCAGGAAAGACTGGGCAAAAATGGCCTGCATGGCAGAGTTCCAAAGAAAACGACGGCTGAGCAAAAGAACATCAAAGCTCGTCTCAATTTCTCCACAACACATCTTGATGATCCCCAAGACTTTTGGAACACATTCATCCCAAAAGTATATTCTGTAAAATGTTGGTAGTGTGATGGTCTGGGGCTGTTTTGCTGCTTCAGGACCTGGAAGACTTGCCGTGATAAAAGGAACTGAATTCTGCTGTCTACCAAGAGATCCTGAAGGAGAATGTCCGACCATCTGTTCGTGTACTCAAGCTGAAACGAACTTGGTTCTGCACGGACAATGATCCTAAACACACCGCAAGTCCACCACCGAATGGCTGAAGAAAACAAAATGAAGACTTTGGAGTGGCCTAGCCAAAGTCCTGACCTGAATCCTATTGAGATGTTGTGGTATGACCTTAAAAGGCCGTTCATGCTCGAAAACCCTCTAATGTAACTGAATTAGGACAATTCTGCAAAGATGAGTGGGCCAAAATTTCCAGGACCTGTAAAAGCCTCATTGCACGTATTGCAAACGCTTGTTGCAGTTGTTGCTGCTAAGGGTGGCCCAACCAGTTATCAGGTTTAGGGGGCATCACTTTTTCACAGGCCATGATGGTTTGGATTTTTTTTCACCTTTAATAATAAACACCTTCATTTACAAATGTGCATTTTGTGTTTACTTGTGTTTGTCCTTGACTATTGTTTAAATTGGTTTGATGTTCCGAAACACTTAAGTGTGACCAACATGCAAGGAACAGGAAATGAGGAAGGGGGCAAACACTTTTTCACACCACTGTATACTCTATACTATAATCTCTCATGATGAATACCTAATTGTGGTATTAATGCATGTATTGTGCTAGAATATCTTTAGAAAAACTAAATAACACCAAAATGTACATTTTAACGAGTTTCACTATACATTTGAGTAGTAGGCCTAATACGTGTTTCAATAATTCATGTCATGGCATAGTTAACCATAATTATTTCATAGGCTACATTCATATCCAAAAAATATGGAATGGAAATGTATTCAACATAACTTATAACAGGAAAATACCACCTAAAAGTATCTTATATGAACATTTATAACCTTAACTAATCTAGCACTGCTTCGGTTTTGGCGTCTGCTGTGTGTGCTGCTGCCCTTTTTTCTTCTACAATCTTTCTCCGGGGATTTTACAGCTGGTGACCCCTTGGAGAGGATGTGTGCAATGGTTCTTCTACTCCTTGGAGAGGATGTGTGCAATGGTTCTTCTACTCCTTGGAGAGGATGTGTGCAATGGTTCTTCTACTCCAGCCAGTTCAAGGATGTATAAAGTTATATGAACACATAGACAGCCATCTACGTTCATCGCGCCTTAAACTGAGCGAGCCCCCGGCGCTTTCCTTCTGATTCAGAACATCGGTGATGCCCACACTTACTCGAGACCCCTTGTGACATTTCTCTGGCAGAGACAATGATAATTACTAAGCAACCAATATGCATCTTCAATCACGCAAAAGATTAAAAACAATACCGCAAAGATCTGAGCGGTCAATATGACCGTGTATGGCCAAAATAGGGTAAAAGGGATTGTATTTTCTTTGCCTTTTGTGTAATGTGTAAAAAAAACAATCTTAAATGAAAATATAGACTCTTTTAGGAAAACTCAGGTACCAGCAGGATAGCATTTTTATTATTCAGCAAAGCTATTTCACATATACATCCAAAACTGGCTGTTCTAGTGTTAAATGCTTTAGATAAAACAGCTTCTGAGCTTGCATGTCAACGAATCCAACTCAATGACAACAAAGTCAATTTCATCCGGTGGTGAAAACGGCTGAATGCCTTGAGTTTGGATTCTTGTCAAAAAACTAAATCAACCGAATGCAGTGCACAGTGTCTGATTCCTTGATGTTGTGCATTAGTTGTCTCACCCTTTGCAGAAAAGTGACTGCTGCTATTTTCCATATGTTTGCAACTGGCTGCAGGTGGGCTGTGGCACACGCCAAATACCGAAGAACATAATAGTGAAATCTTTCCATGTAATGACTCATGTGTTATCACAGACACAGGCTGGTCTGCCATGCTAATTACGGTAAATTCCTCTTCAATCCTACTTGTTGATTCTGAACACATTCAAGCCACTAAAGGATTACAATCACACAGGATGTCACGGGTGGTTGGACTACCAAAGCTGCATTCGTAAATAATTGAACATGGAAATAATTTGTATAACTATGTACTGACAGGTCATGACACCTGCACTCACATCAAAACAGAGGTTTCCAGAAGTTTTATTCAGATTTCTACACGCTGTGCATGTGTGTGTGTGTGTGTGTGTGTGTGTGTGTGTGTGAGACCTGCAGATGGCTGCGGTGTCAGTAGAAAGCTGATTTACTGAGAGCCTGTTAAGATATGTAGTACTGATATGGTAGCTGGCCTGCCACCACTGAAATTACTGGTTTTTAGTGTGTCTCACAGAGATGGAGCAGGTTGCCGTAGCGATAAGTGGGTTGCCCTGGTGATAAGCATTCTGCTGCCGGACAGAAGAGGTGGAAGAGGAAGGGAGGGTGGCGGGAAGGCAAGGGTTTGATAAGGAATCTGTCCAGTTTTATCTGCAGGAGCTGTCGACACCCATTTCTTCTCCCCTCTTCTTTTTGTTCTCCTTTTCTCGTCTGCTCTTCTCTTGGTTCTCATCTTGTCTCTGCTTCTTTTTTTTTTTCTTCTCTCCGTTTCTCCTCTCTCTTCTTCACTTCTCTCATCTCATGTATCCTGTCTTTTTCTCTTCTTCTGTTCTCTTGGTTCTTGTCTTGTCTCCTTGTCTTTGTTTCCCTCTTTACTTTTAGTTCTTTTTATCCTGTTTTTCTTCTGCTCATTTGGTTCTCATCTTTCCTTTTTCCCCTCTTCTTGTTTTTGTTGTCTTCTCTATTCTTGGTTCTCATCTTGTCTCCTATTTTCATTTTCTTCTTTGTTCTCATCTTCCTTTCTTCTTTTATTGTTCTTCTTGTGTTCTCTTCCCTTTTTCTTCTTCTTTAGGTTCTCGTCTTGTCTCCTTGTCTTCTTTTTCTCCTGTCTTAATCTATTTGCTCTCTTCTTCACTTCTGTTATTTCTTCTTTTATTGGACAGGGGATGAGGGTGGAAAGACTCTGACGGAGTCTGATTGGTCATACTCAGGTCACCTCCTGGTCAGCATTGTATACACACAAGCACGCACACATGCACGCACACATGCACGCACACGCACACACCAGTGTCTTTGCTGAGACTTCAGATTGTGTCCAATCAATTTAGTACTTGGGCTGCTGAAGACATGCACTAGTAATCAGTGTGACCGTCCCTGTGTTTGAACTCTGTCTCTTTGTCTGACTATTTGATTGGGGTGAGTGTGCTGTAAATGGAAGTGAGAGAGAGAGAGAGAGAGAGAGAGAGAGAG
>NC_045737.1:5605877-5611715 GCF_008692095.1 Etheostoma spectabile
AGAGAGAGAGAGAGGGAGAGTGAGAGAGAGAGAGAGAGAAAGGAGATTGAATTCTACGTCTTTTCGTGTGTAGTGGGTGTGTGTTTGCTTGCTCTTCCACTCTTATTGTCGAGGTTGTTACGTGCCTTGTGTTTCAACTGAAAAGACGAGTTGGCTGTGAATCCTAAGTTTGCTTTTCTTTCTCCTCTCCTCCTTCCCCCCAACATGGTTGTATGTAGAGGTTCCCATGGCAAGGTTGAGCCCATCCAAAGTGAGACTAAGGGAGGGGAACCACATGGACCTGTCCTGCACGACCTCTGGGGTGCCCTCACCTGAGCTGATATGGAACATGGTGTTGGTCTCCAACTATGAGGTAAGGCCACACACACGAAACAGAAACTCACATTTGTTTGGATTATGCATATCATATAAAATATCATATCATATTACTTGCCTTAAATATGAATGCTTTTAGAGGTGAAACAATTGTTCTGGTCATTTTTAAAAGCAAAAAATATCTGCTGGTTTTACCTTCTAAAATGTAAGGATTTGGGGCTTTTCTCTGTTATGTATTAAACGGAAAAGTTTAAGTTTTTCAGGCATAAGAAAAACTAAAGAAAATAAAAAAAAATCAGTAACAAAAAAAAGAAAATGTGTAGTCCTAAATGCTCCATAGAAATTTGGTATTGGAGCTCACCTATGTCATCAGATATATTCAAACTTTGTATTTGATAATCAAAATAGTAAAGCTCCCCCTGAACTAAATGATCTCTTTACGATATTAACTTAATTCTAAATTCTGCTATACTTAGAGTAAATCCCACTGACACAGTGTTTTACTTTGATTCAGACCATCTGCGCAACAGATACTGTCATGGATGTATTTTAATTTATTTTGCCTTATTTGATTCAAAGAACCATAATTGTGATGATTCCACAGTTTCTCATGCTTTGCCAAATGTCCCACACATTATTCAAATTGTACATTATAGAAAATAGCAGAATCTCCGTGCTGAAATATGGATGTGTTCTTGCTCAGATTGAGACATCGGGCCAGATTTCGTGGCTTCGACTGTCCAACCTGTCATCGCTGGACCACAACAGCAAGATCAGCTGCACAGCTGAGAACATTGTTGGAGAGAAAGAGTCCTCGCTGCTGCTGGATATACTCTGTCAGTGCAGTAGACTGTGTTTTTGCATGCTTCACTAGTTTTCCCTCTGAATTGCTCTTTGTACTTATCTTACTTTCTGTGTTTACCGTTTGTATCTCACACTGTTGCTCTTAAACTTGCTATTCTCTCTACTACACTCAGTTCCTCCCAAAATCACTAAACTGAGTGATGCAATCCCTGACCACCACTGGTGCATCCCCTTCAGTGTGGCAGGTAGGACGGACATCCCCATTTTCTGTTATTAGGGATGGCCTAAATATTAAAATGGTCACATTATAATTGAATCACATCCTATCAATCACAGCATTGACTACATTAGCAAAGAAGATAGACTGTTAATTAAATAATCTTAAACCAAAACAAATTACAGAGTCTCTTGTGTTGCTGTTCATAACCTTTCCAGGAAACCCGACGCCACAGCTACAATGGTTTCTGAATGGCGAAGCGGTGACTGAGGGGGTCTACATCATGACCATGATCCATGACGTCACAGAGAGAGAGTACCACGGCTGCCTGCAGCTAGACAGCCCCACACACCTTAACAATGGGCGCTACACGCTCGTGGCTAAAAATGAATATGGAACAGACCAAAAGGAGGTGGAGGCTCACTTCATGCGCAAGCCCTGGGATGGTGAGAAGTGACAATCAAACTTTTGCTTTCGTTATAAAGTGTTAAATTAATGAAAATTGGTCAAATGCTCAGTTGTTTGACAGAAGATTAATCTAGGGATGCGGCTATTGATTCGTTTTAGTAAAAGCAATAGGAAATATATTTCTTATTGCTGTTTACTAAAAAAAGGAAACCTGTCTTTTCTATATACAAAAGAAAGGTTTCAATTAAAAAAAAAAAAATTTTTTATAGTCAAATTCCAAGACCCTTAAAAGACCCCCTTTCCCCTTCTGGCCTCTGGCTCTTTGCACTGGATATGCAAAAGAGCTGTTCACTAAGCAGACGGTAGATGTAAATGGGACGGTACAAAGCTTACAGGAGGTCCATTCAACTACCCTGTTCTGGGGGACACATTTTCAGAAGCCTAATACTAAATGAGGGGAAAGAATAAAGAAGGCAGACAGCACCGGCATGGTCCGGTGACATCATTCCCGTGCTTGTTAAGTAGGTTTGTCTCTGGCAGCAGCTAAGTTTCCCAAGATTAGTAGTAAACTAATTAACAGTTTTTGTTTTACATTGTTTTTAAAACCTCTAATTTGCAGAGTTGCATGCTGTAGTTTTCTACTGAGATGATGTAGCAGCATGTTTGCAACTTATTAAACAAAGTTTCAAAGCTTCAAGACAAAGAATTTTGCTTCGAGGATTTTTTGTAATCAAATTATTTGAGTTATTCGAGGAGTCATTTCAGCCCTAGATTAATCAGCAACTGGTGTGCAGATACTATTCATAAAATATTTGGTAAAAGTGAATATGTAATTCAATGTAATCTCTTGGCAGGAACAGACAAGGAGCCTTACTATTATGGTGAGTGAAATAGATATTAATTACTACAGATTTTTATCGAATGTAAAAGTGTTAACACATCCAATTAAAATTCATAGTGTGTTCATGGTGTCAGTCAATACATACGTATATGCACATAATATTCCAGCCCTATTCTGAAAAAGCGAATATTGCAACTAAGCTGTTTATATGGGTAATGAAAATAACATGTCCCCTTATTATTAGAGTTGTTATATTCTGAATGATAGTGGAATATTAGTGTGCATGTAAACATACTCAGTGTTTTTTAATCAATGTTTTTTTTTCTGTTTAACATCTCATTTAATTTTCATCCTCATGAATTAACACAAATTACATTTTAGAAATATTTCTCTTTCTCTTTTTTTCTCTCAAGTTGCTGAGGGTGCGTACACACCTACACATCCTTGCAGCTAGGGATTAGGGTTGTGATGTCTCTTTCCCATACTGTGGCCCTGATGTTGCTATAATTTCTTCCTGATGTTAAATTACGTTCATTTCCATGTTAAATATATGTTGTTTGTTGGTTTGTGTATTGTGTTTGTGTAAAGGATATGATTTTGAAACAAGTCTAGAAAACAGGCATGACTGACAACATTTTTTGAGAAGTGCATGTCAAATAATTTACAACTTAAGTATGTTGTTATGCTTGGGACCTAATTTGTCTCTGTTGTCTCTTTTCTGTCTTGCCGTTTGTCCAACACCTCCTCCCTCCTGCAGATCTAACCACAGGTACTGCCACGCCTTTTTTCTGCTCATTCCCAATCACAAATATTGCTAAAAGTATTTTAGATATTGACACTGAACTTGCAGGACTGTGAAAGACATTGCTGCTAATCTAGTCTCTGAGAGCCATTCCTGCCTGCTACGATACCAAATTGTGGCAAAATACTACACAGTTATTGAGGCTTTTTAAAACAATCTGTGTTGTAATGTTGTGTAAAATGCTGGTGGAAATATGGCTGGGTTTGGGTTTCTGTAGATAGTAGTTAGCTGACCACAAACATTTGCTAAGCGTTTAACTTTTATGTTTTGGTTTTGGAAAAGTATCCCTCTTACTATAGCCCTGTGTAAAGCACATCAAGATGCAGAGACATCCAAAGCTCGACAGGCCTCTACAGTGCCCAGAGCCACTAGGCTGTCTTTGGGCAAATACTGTGCGGATGAGGGGTTTAATGAAGGGTGCAAAATACTGAAAGCTTTGAACTAAATTCCCCCACTTAACAAGCTGTTCATTGTTTGACAGACGCAGATGATCAATAAATCATATTGATTTAAAATGGATGAACATTTATGTTACTCTTACATACAATACAGGCCACTCAGCCACAAATCACTTGAGTCTCTCTCTCTCTCTCTCAACAGGGGCCCCCCCTGACCCCGTAGACCCTCCTGAAGACAGAGTCGCTGTAAGTCACGTATTACTGTTGACCTTTGCTGATTGCCTCAGTCAGTTGGTGACTGTTTGTGCCTGTTTTTTGTTGGTTCATTTGTGTTACATGTCAAGAAATACCTGAGTTGGATCTATTTTTTCATGTTAGAAGTAACTGAATGTACTCATCATGATATACAGATACAGCAGTATTTTGGAAAATCTGCCTGGTCCATACCTTCTGGTGTGGTGTGTATATTGTGAGGTTTACAACTCACTGTTTTCTTATTGTGCAGGTGTACGTGGTGGTGGGCATTGCTGCAGTCGCCTTCACTGGTTTCCTTCTAATGTTGGTTGTTCTCAAGTTTGGAGGAAACTCCAAGTTTGGCATCAAAGGTAAGACTCTCAACTTTTATCTGCACTGGTGATTTCCATTATGTTGGAGAGGATAAACAAAATAGATTAAATTGAAAACAAATGATGGTGATTTGTTGTTTGTGGATGTCTAGATCAATGGTTTGAGCTACTGAGTGTAACATGGATGGCTTCATGGATACATCAAAAACACATTTCAAAATATTTGCCCCAAAATACCCCAAACTAAAATGGAACCTGATATCACTTCCAAATTGACTTGTATGTTACGCAGGTTAGCAGGAGATAACTAAATCTAATTTGTTAATGTTTAGTCCCATTTTTGAGGAGGTGCATGCCAGCTGTTCCATAGCATTGGAGCCCATGCACGTAGCTCCTTAACTCATGAGCATAAATACAGCCTCACACTTCTACACATTACAGGGGACCTATTGGGCATTTTCCTTGCATTGCTTATTTTATCTCAAAATGTGAAAATCTGGGGCCTAATCTAAGATGGGATAGCTTCATGTTTGTATGATGTTCGGGTGAAAAAAAAAAAATAAGTTTTGGGTTTAGGATTTGTTCGTGGTTGCACACTAGACATCATTTAATTTGCAAACCATCCCGTGTTCATGAATCCATCCAATTTGAAGCAGGTTCACCAGGTCTTAGTGCTGCTGGGAAAATAACATGCATGTCGACTAAACTGAGCTATGTGTGACTTCTGCAATGGCTACAAGTGTAACTAATCTATTTTCTCTTATTTATCATACTGACTTACTAGAACTGATTTGACTCTGTTTTGCTCATTTTGACACTTCGCTGATACTTTCTTATTCTTTGTGTACTAACCGCTGAACAACAACTCCATCAGTCCTTCCTTTTAGACATACAGTACATAATGATAGTAATGCTGTTTTCCAAATGTAAATATGTTCAATGCATCTGCAGCTAAAGAGCTGTAAGCAGACAGACGCTCGTCTTTTATTTCCACCGGCTTATTCTTTGTTGTAAAAGGGATTCAAGTTGAGAAGATTAAAAAAAGAATTAAAAAAAAAATCACAAAATAAATTAGCTTGATGTATTTTGTGCGTTTCATTCAGTTGACTTTAGTTTAGTTCAGTTTGGTGGAAAAAGCACAATGCATTCACGAGAAGCAACCCAAGAATTCAACACTCTCAGGAAGTCAATTTGTGCTGTTTGAAGATACAGTTGTTTTACGAATAAATAACTTTATTTGTTATTAATTATATATTAGCATTTGATGCAGGGGAAAGTCCACATTTGACATTCAAATGAAGGAACCAAAAAGTGAATGCAAATGTAGAGACGGACGTAATAAATGTGTGTTACCAAGTGTTTGTGCCTGTACCTGTGTGTGTGACTCATAGTTGCTTGGCAGTGACTGAGTTATGGCACCCAGAGAGGAGGGGTACAAGACAGATGTAGCAGCTAGCATATACATTGTGTGTGTGTGTGTGTGTGTG
>NC_045737.1:5611725-5625979 GCF_008692095.1 Etheostoma spectabile
GTGTGTGTGTGTGTGTGTATGTGTGTATGTATGTTCTTGTGTGGTTTCTTCTTTCTCCAGTAGAGGTGAATGGGGTTGCTCTAAAGAAAATGATCTCTCTAATGCCTCTTAGCACCCCCTATCTTTCTTTCTTTCTTTCTTTCTTTCGTATCTATCTCAGTATTTGTGTGTATGCTTCCATTCATGTTTAGACTGTTAGGTCACATTACCGTTTTGTCCTTCTGATTGCTCCCCTCATCCTTCCTCTTTCCATTGCCGACTTCCTCTCCCCATGTGGCCCCGTTCTCATGCTCCACATGCATCCAGATGTATGTGCCCTGCAGCATGTTGACATTGAGTGTGTGGTGAGAGAAATAGTGGTGTCAGTATGAAGAGCAGAGTCAGACACAGAGTTGAAGAGCAGTGAGTAATCTGGAGCTGGGCAATATGGAGAAAATCAAATATCAATATACTCTTGACCTAATATTACAACGATATTGTAGGTTTGACAATTGGTGCTTTAACAAAATGTTATTTACATGATGAGATTTTTGATAAATAATCCGAAATGTCAATGACCAGTAGAGTGGATAGAGGCACTTAATAGAACAACTAGAACGGTCTGTTAAGTTCTGAAATTGAAATCACTTTACTGTTGTGTGGCCTTTAAAACCAGGAAAAGAACACTTCTATTAGGCATATTAACATTTTTCAAAATCCAAAATCTAGTCTCATATCACAATATCATATTGATATATTGCCAAGCCCTAGAGTAATCCACAGCAACAGTTGCACTCCGCTGTTTGTTTGAAACCTCCACATGTTTCCTATACCGGACCGCTGACCAACATTTATCTCAATAACCGCAGATGGCATTACGTTATCATTGCTAATCAAAAACAAACTCCACTTTTTCATGGCATCATGGGCTTTCTAATCATAAACACGTGCTCGCAGATACATACACACCCCAACATGGACACAGTTAGTGCTGACGATAATGATGAACTGTGATCACAAAGTGTGAAGAGAGCGTGTCAGGCCTTGGACCGTATTGAACAGGTGTGCATGAGGAAAGCACAACTTGCTTGGCTGACTCTGGATGAATCGCTGCCACCTCTTTCTGGCAGTTAAAAGCTGTGGCTGGTTTACATTATTTATATTGACTGCATTATTGTGCTCCTCTCTCATCAATAACGCAAGGGCAACATTTGGTACAGGTTGTTTCTCACAATCTCCTCGCTGTATCTTGACACTGACAGGATGGATATTTTATATAGTGTATATACAGTAGTTGTGTGTGTTCTTATGTTGGTAGATGTAAGATTATTCACATGGGTGGTGATTGTGTTGAAAGAGTAAATGCAGATTTGCCTAGCTGAAATCCTGTAAATCTTCTTTGTCTTTGCATTTGTTAAAGTTGAAATATTGGATTGTTTGGCCTCTTGCACAACAAGCTGTACACACATATTGTCACCTTACAAAGTTGTTTCAAACATGCTAGAAAACCTCCTTTTAACTCTGTTTTAGTCACCAACAGAGGGAAACATCTGGCTTGTTAGCTGCTAAATGCTCCACTATGTTCATAAGCTAGTGGCTAACTTTGCCTGTATGACAGAAAACAGCTGCTGCAGCTGGAAATAACACTGCGGACAGCAGTGTCAATCAACCAAAACAGTAAAGACAAACTGTAAACAAAAAAAAAAAGAAAAAAAAGAAAGTAAAATAGATGTGTTGCTTGAATCAATATACTCTACATAGCACAGCCAATACAACCAGAAACCAGATAGTTTATAAGCAGCTTAAAAGTAAAAAAGATATTAAAGTATTTGGATTTAAACCAGAGAGGCTTAAATTGACTGAGACTGAAATTGCACTCATACTTTATAGTGGGCAGAATTGTTTAAAATACAACTTGATAACAAATTAGGCTAAAACTGTTTGATCAATGCAACCTTCCAATTAAGAGGTAGCAACTACACCACCTGAGTGAGGGCCCAAAACACCACAGGATGCATTTCACCTAACACACATTTGGAGTTGTATCCTGGATGAGTCCCCTTTGCCATAATTTGGCTCACAAGAAAGGTCATCTTGTGACGTTCAAGTGCCAGCAGCTGTTATTTACACTTAAGTTCATGGATGAGTAAAATATGTTTTATACGTTTTATACATTTAGGAAGTCTTTTTGACAGAGAGAACCTGAAAGAGTAGTAGCAGGCTGGCTTCAATAGGCCTTTTAAAAGCCTGACCCCATTCACAAAATTACACATAGCAGCCCTTCCAATCTGACTGCTGACTCCTGGATAAGAAAACAGATCGGACGGTACAGGCAGAGAGGGAAGGATGCACTTCAGCAGCATCTATACATGTTTGTACCCTCGAAACGCCTGTAGGGAGGAAAGCGTCAACACAAACTTGAGTTCTCATGCAGGAACAAGACGGAAATGTCAAGACAGGAAAAAACGAGTGAATGAAAGGGAAAAAGAAAACGTAAAGTGGAGAAAGTGAGAGACTGAGGAAGAAAGAGCAAATGCTAACGTTGACATTTGACAAAAGGGTGAGAAAAAGCAGAGAGAAAGTAAGTGAGGACAGAGAGAAAAAGAGATGGAAAGAAAGTATAGAGGAGAAAAAATATGGAGGATGAAGAGCTAGAAAGCAGATGTTAAAAACTGAGCCAGGCTAAAAGGAAAAGAAAAACAGAGAGGAAGAGAGAGAAGGAAGGAGAGAGTCCTCTCTTGTTCACTTATCAATGATTCATCATTAGTGCAGGTTTCAGTTTTCTCCTTGTTTGGTGGAGTTACACGCCTCCATCTCTTCCTCTCTTCCTCCCTTATTCACACACAGCTCCTCACTGCTGATTGATCAATATGACACCCTCAAGGTCAGCAAAACATCATTCTGGCCCAAACAGAGCATGCTCAGTGAACCCACCACCTAGTCCTCCTCCCCCTCCTCCGTTTTTTCTTCCTCTCCCTGCAGAAAAGCAGCTTTTGTGTTTGACGAAAGCAGCTCACCCACAACACTTTTGCAAAGGAAGCAAAGACTGAATGAGTTAAACCACAAACAGAAAAAAGCTAGGATTCTGCATTTAGACTAGTGCCAGAGTCTGCGCATTAGTGATGGGCAGTGGCGCCGCAATATAAAAGTTCCGTCTATGACCGACCAATCGTGAGTTAATCGCGGCGGTTGATCATGACGTTTCACCCCGTTTTCATAGCATCAAATAACCCATAAAAAAAGAAGAAAGAAATACAAACAACTGAATCAGTGTGATGAGAACTACCTTAAATGAAAGAAACCATTCAAGGTCTACTTTTTTTTGGATTTCTTAGTTTGGCCCATGTCCCATACACTAACATGGAGGGGGCGGGATTTATGACCTAAAATGCCGCCAGTCACCAGGGGACAATCAAGATATTTAGCCTCTCCTACGTATACAGTCTATGCATCAACCCTTGGTCGGCATCTGGTCAGTTTCTCTTCTTAGTCTTATATTTTGATCAAATATTTCTCTGTATTTCATTCAAGCAAAGTTACTGTATGGCTGCTTTGTTTTAAGCCCAAAATAAACATATCCATTTGGGCATGATTGACTTATAATGTTGAACAGAAAAAAAGAGTTTCCTAGGACAAGACAAAGGGGTCTGTCGGAACGTGATCTGTAGCCTGCACAATCCGATGTGTGCATGCACGTTAATACGTAGTAGAAAACGTGATGGTTTCTTTCCATGCATGCGTTGAATCATTTGACAGCCAGGCAGCACAACTGGCGCCATATTTTTGTACTAAATAAACACCAGAGCGACCACCACCGGACAAATCATTAATATTTCAGTTTTTGACACTTTAAAAGACACTCAAAATAAAACCTGAAAATAACCGTTAAACTATATAACAGCTGTTACGTGAGTTCTACTTTACTTGTGCTCAATTAAAATACAATCAATCAATACTTGTCTTTATTGTTATTAATGTAAAGTCTTAATTTAGCTGTAGCCTGCTTTTTCCATTGTCTAGTTTGAGTTAGACTGAATCAAGCTATCAGCTAGCGGTTAGCCGAATTAACTGTTAGCTAAACTAACATTAGTTTCCCGGTGGAGGCTAATAGCAGAGCGCTACAATTACGACCAGAAGCGTGGAACAGATTGTGCAGTGTCGTAAATCCTCATAAAACAGGATTATCATAATGTAAGAACATATTGCGCATGCGCAGACCCACAGGGTCTATAGCCATACTAGTGCCCTATGCACAGCGATGCTTTAAGTTTAATGCTAACGTCAGCAAGCTAACATGCTTACATTGATAATGCTAGCATGTTGATATAGAGCAGGCATATTTTTTAATTTACGTGTACGCATTTTAGCAATATACACAGATGCTGAAGAGAATGTTGTTAGCTTGTTGTTGTTAGCTGCAGGAATGCTTGTAAAAAACTCAAATGTCAATCCATCCAATAGCTGTCAATATGTTTCACTAAAAAACAAAGATGCCAATCACGAAAGTCAGTAAGATTCATTGACCCATGAATGTTTGAACGATATTTAATGGAAATCCATCCTATAGTTGTCAATATTTCAGTCTAGACCGAAGTGTTGGGCTAACAGACATATCTAAGGTGGGAAGATTAAGTCAACTGCACCTAGAAAAAGTAATAATAATATAGAACAGAGAACGATACAAATATACTGTAATGCTTTCATTTTTTTTTAATTAACTAAAAAAAACTAGACCCTGTTAACCTGTGACATGCCTCCTGTTTACTACATGCTAGAATAGGCACAAGCCCCAAGTGACCCTCTGGGTATGGAACATAGACGATGGCCCTGGCTCTTATTGGCGTTTATTATTTCACTTGGTGTCCTGGATCATGATTTTTAAGGAACAGATTTGTTTGTTTGCAGGTTTTAGCGTTGGGGGGAAGAAAGACTAAATGCCTATGGCAAATCCTAAGGGCAGTGATTGTTTGAAGTGCTCCGAAAATGGAAAGTGCTCCTTTCCAAAGTGAAACGTTGCCTGAAGACCTTGTCTGTGAGCTTCCCTGACTGCAGCTTTTCTTTCTCTACACGTTGCACTTTACAAGTGATTGTTTTTAGTGCATTGATTTTTGGTCTGTTCTCATCATGAAAAACAAAATATGTTTTTACTATATGTCAAGACCCGGGTGCACTTTTTGTTAACAAGCCCAAATTTTACTGCTGACAGACATGGTGTCTTCTTGATGGGATAGTTTTTTGACATTGCAGCAACATTTTGTAATTTGTTTAAATAAAAAATAAAAAACATACAACATAACATACTTGCAACATGAAAACCCCCCACCCCCCTTCATCATTACCCCCCATCTAGACAAAAATAAAGAGAAATATTAACAAAATAGACAAACCATAAAAATACAGTATGTATAAATGGAAAGACCAAAAGCCCATCATCTACGTCTCTCCTTACAGAAAGCCCAGGTACTTTCCAGATGTTCTAGTATAGATATCCAATCTGGCATACCGTTTATATGACTTTTTTTCCAAAGCAGCCACCCTAGCCATCACCACAAGCCCACTCTTGAATTGACGTCACCCCTTCATTCCTCCATCCTCTTAAAATAATCTGTCTGGCTATTATTAAACTAGTGTGTTATTAATCCCACCCAAATTTGACGCATCTCCCAAATAAACAAATAATCTCGGGGCTGAATGGAATCCGGGTCCAAAATTCCTGGACCTTATCCCTAGACCATAGGATAGAAGTAATTTTCCGTCCTCTGTCTTACATTTCCAACGATATGTTGTGTCTTTCGGACCAAATCTAAACAATCTGTAATAGTAGCAGAAATGCATTATTTGTCTAGGTAAGTCGATTGAGAACAAATTCTCATTTGCAACGATGACCTGTCACATTCACACAGTTACACATTCATACCTGGAAGCTGCCCTGACCACTGTGCAGCTAGCAGCGGTTGGGGTTAAGGCCCTTGCTCAAGGGAACCTTGGTGGTGGCAATGAGGGAGGGACAAGCGCTGCTGTTTCACTTCCCCCACTCAGATTTTATCCTGTTGGTCTGTGGATTGAATTGACGACCACCCGGTCACAAGCTTGCTTCTTTAACCTCAAGGCTACCACTGCACATCTATGGTGCTTAATTGGGCAGTACTTGCAAAATCGACAGGCACCCTAGAAATGTTTCAACCACAAAAAAATGTTAACAATAAACAAAATGTAAAATATCGTAAAAGAATTCTGAGGCTTGAAAAAAGTCACCTCTCTACTTATAGGTATAAAATGTTACTTTTTTTTGGGTTGGTGTTTGTTAACATAGCTTTCATGTTGACCCTTCTTAACATGCCAATGAGCCAGAGAAAGAGAGAAAGGGAGAAAGGGAGAGAGAGAGAGATAGATAGATAGATAGATAGATAGATAGATAGATAGATAGATAGATAGATAGATAGATAGAGCAGCAGGGGTCATTAAATGAAGAGCTGAGGCAACAAAGTAGTGAATCAGAGGAACAAAACGAATTGTTTCATCACGGTTACGGTCTAAAGCGCGCGCGCACACACACACGCACGCACGCACGCACACACACACACACACACACACACACACACACACACAGGTGCGGCATTGCCTAAATTGTGTGTGTGAATGCAGACCTTCCTCCTGTCTGTGTGGGTCGATGACTGAGGGAAGTGACCAAGCAGTGGTTGGTAATAAGAACGGGCTGAACAACGTGCACACTGTTATTGGCTGGGGGCTACAGACCCTCATCATTGCCCAAAGGCTCTTTTCTGACACCCATCTTTGTTAGGCGAGTCCATTGTGCAGCTGTACATTATTTCTTTTCTTTTATTGGTCAGCCTGACCTTTACAGAACAAAAAAAAATTAAATAGTAAATAGTAAATAGAACATTTTATATACAATATGTTAAGGGCACAGATGAAAATTATTACAGAGCAACTGAGTAGTTATAATTTGTTTCTATTTTGAAATACGAAGGCTTTTTATTTGATTATTCTCCACTTCAAAATGGAAGCACTTTCAAATGTTCAATGTGACCTTGTTTGATTTTCACATTGACAACCACCATGCATATCAGAGAACATAAACGGACTTTAAATAGTCACATAAGGAAACCAGGGGACGTGAAGCTTCCTCAGGACACACACTATATGTATCTACATATTTAGGACATTACAGATACTGTCTGGGATGTGAGGTTTTCTGGCGGCAGCTGTACTTTATTAATGGAAATCATTTTCCTTAATGTTATTTTCAAATGGCTGAGCACAGACCAAACTCGAAAGAATGGTTTGACTGTCATGTAATTGCCACATTAACATCGACAGAATTTGCCACAATAAGAGCTCATATTTAATTGTTGGAAAGTATTTTATCCAAAAAACATTATGCGACTGTTGCTCAAGTGTGTCCTGAAATTCTTTTGGCAGTACTCTAAAACCATAGATGCGACTGTTTCCTCTAAACACCACTTAACTCAGCCATCCACCAAACCAAGATAAGGATTTAATCTGTGAGAAGAGAAAACTAATTTTCTCTGAAACACAATCAGGTGCTGCCAATGTTTATATAGAGGCCATTGGTTAGCACATAGAGTGGCTTGCATAAGTTTATACATCCATGCTTGAGTTGATTAAAAAGAGTAATAAAAAAAATATCCACAATAATGTATTGTAAATAAATACATTTTCTTCATTAAAATAAAGGGGGCACAAGTACACACACCCCTATGTTAAATTCCCATAGAAGGAGGCACATTTTTATTATTAAAGGCCAGTTATTTCATCAATCAGGATACTATGCATCCTGATAAAGTTCCTTTGGCCTTTGGAATTAAAATATGCCCCCATCATCACATACCCTTCACCATACCAAGAGATTGGCATGGTGTTATTTCAGTTAGACTAATAGCTGGTTTGATTTGCATTGAGAGAGGATCTTATGGAAAGTTCCCCATGCTTATCGCTATGTATGGTGAACGGTGTGTGATGATGTCGGACTAATTTAATTCCAAAGGCCAAGGGAACTTTATCAGGATGCATAGTATCCTGATCCATGAAATAACTGGCCTTTAAAAATAAAAATCTGCCTGCCTCTATGGAATTTAACATGGGGGGGGGGGGGTTACTTATGCCCCCTGTATTTTAAGGAAGAACATTTAGACTTTTTTTTATTACTCCTTTTGGGATGTCTCCCGCAAGGAAATTGAAATTTCCAGCATCCATTTTTTAGCAAGAAGAATACGGTATAGAGAGAAAAAAGAGGTAGACAGTATAAAGATAACAATAATAACAGTAATGATAATAACAATAAAAAAAAACAATAAAATAAAAACCTTTGGCTATGAAAAAGACCATTTACCATAAATTATCATAAAGTGTCAGTGTTGAGTTTAATGGTTATAAAGAAACAAAACATACTGAGTAAAATGTACCGAGGAGACACTTACACTGTGCATGAAAGCATTTGAGTTGTGTTCGTCAGAGAGGGGACAAAAGTCATTGATTTTATTATGTTGTCTCTATTCTCTAGTCTCATGTCTTTGCTATAAGGTCCCAAGTCACGTGCAGGTCCTAAACATTGTGTTTCAAGTCCTAAACAAGTCATTATGAGCCCAACCAAACGTAATGCCATTTTGAATCTTCTACTTTCTACATTTTATAACATTTAAAAGAAAAAAATCATGATCAGGTTTGCCTTGGAGTTTGACAGAATGTTATCAAATGTGAATCTAGTTTTGAATCCAATAATGAATCTATTTGTCTTCAGTTTTTAACATTTAAAACAAAAGTTAAGAATAAGAAAAAAAAGCAAAGATTTACATGAGGTCCATACTTTTTCTTGCTTTAAAAGGTTGAAACACTGCACCTTTGTGGGGCAGCGTACTGTTTGGTCACAACCCGCAGATTAACCTGAAAATGAGACGAGCTGATGATTTTGTAAAAATAACTACCACAACTACTACTACTACTACTATTAATAGTTACTTTGCACATACAGTATGTGCAAAGTAACTAGTAACTAAAGCTTTAGTTTAGTGCAGTAACATTTTAATATTTCCCTTTGAAATGTAGATGAGTAGAAGTATAAAGTAAGATCAAATAGAGTATTCAAGTAAAGTGCAAGTACATCAATACTGTACTTGGGAAATTTATTTATTTTTCCACCACTCCATCATGGCTGCCATCAGACCCTTAAAACAATAAGAGTTGATTCCCTGCTCATTTTTAACTTTTTGGGCTTGTGGAGGATATCAAGTAGTTTCAAGTCGAAATTAAGTAACTAAGTAAGTAAAGTTTATTTGTATAGCACTTATCACGGACAGTCACTAAGTGCTTCACATGCAAAATAAATGCATGCATAAAAACAGATCAATAGTCATTAAATGCACAATAAATCGTAGTAAAACACAAAAGCATGTGACTAAATGAACGCCTGACTTAAAAGATGCGTCTTTAGCTGTTTTTTTTTTTTTTAAAGATTTCAACAGATGAAGTCACTCTTAAAGCATGTGGCAACGTGTTCCACCGTCAAACAGCGAATGTTTCAAAAGCTCTGTCACCTTTTGTTTTCAGCTTAGTATGAGGAACAGCCAGTAAGCCCTAATCTGAGGACCTCAAAGATCTGCTGACAACAGAAGGGTGCAGCAGATCACTTATGTAAGCCGGTGCGTGGCCATTGATGGCTCTGTAGGTAATTACAAGAGTCTTGAACTGGATCCTGAATTTAACTGGTAGCCAGTACATAGAGGCCAGGATATGGGTAAGTGAAGTCATTGGTGTTAAAATCAAAGTTGAGTTCTCAGTTTTGAGTCTAAAGTCATAGACCAGAGACCAAGTCAGATGAGAACACACCTAATTGTGTATGCAGACATTTATACTGTGTTTACATGTACATCATGTCAGTGTGATTTTTTCCCTCTGACAGTATGGCGTGATGTTTTTCAAGGTCCTGCTGGTTGCTCAGTAAATGTCACTGCTGCCAGAGAGTGTACATGCTGCATCAACGTGGCTTTTTCTTGGCAGTACAGTGAATGTCTGTATGATAGGGTCTATGTTAATGAGGCCTTAGATATCAATCAACACCTAGTCCTGCTGCACTCAGGCACATACTCAAGAAACCAAGAGACACACACACACACACACACACACACACACACACAAGTCCCCAATTTGCAAAGATGCATGCCAATTTCATTTACTGTGTCTGGCTGCTTTTGTGTTGTATATTTGAAGAACATTTTCTGCGCAGCAGGGGAGGAGATAAACGAGAGGGGGGAGAAAGAGAAAAAGCAGTAGTGACTACTGAGCAATTGGGAGCAGCACTATAATGGATAAAGGTTTATTGACAGATCAATTGATCGTTTGCACGTCCAGTCTGAGCCAGGATGCCTCAGTCTTCTTGGCCCTGCCTTCCCATCACTGCCTAATGCTAGGTTCAGCAGCTCTGGTCTACAGTGTGTGTGTGTGTGGAGGGGAAATGGGTGATAGGCGGTGGGTGTGTAAAGGATGGGGAGAGAATGGATGCAAGCAAAAGAGGGCACAATATGGGTATAAATGTGTGTGTGCATTTTTCTGTCAGTCCAAATCCCTTTTTTTCTCCATCCTCATAGACAAGTACAGTACATGTTTATACCTGTATAATGTCACGCACAGTCATATTCCTCAGAACTACCAAATAGGTTTATTCTACAGTACATGTGCTGAAAGCTCTAAAGAAAAATCAAACCAGTTAAATGTATTTATTACTGGTTCTTTAAGTCCATTCCATACTCACAACCAAACCAGAAGCAAGGCAAGGCAAGGCAAGGCAGCTTTATTTGTATAGCACATTTCAGCGACCAGGCATTCAAAGTGCTTTACACAAAATCATTAAAACAGATACACACCAATACAAACAGTTAAAAGTCTAAGCATTAAAAATCAATAAGAAACATGAATAGACACGTTAAAAACAAAATAGAACATTAGGACACATAAAACACAAGAATAAAAGTTCAGTGCAGCATAAAAGAAATGAGCATTAATTTAAAGAAAGGCAGCATCAAAAAGAAAGCTCTTCAGCCTTGATTTAAAAGAACTGAGAGTAGCAGCGGATCTGCAGGTTTCTGAGAGTTTATTCCAGATATGAGGAGCATAGAAACGGAAAGCTGCTTCACCCTGTTTGTTCTGACTCTGGGGACAGAAAGTAGACCTGTCCCAGATGACCTGAGAGTTCGGGGGGTCATATGTAGTAGCAGATCAGAAATGTATTTTGGACCTAAACCGTTAAGGGATTTATAAACTAGCAAGAGTACTTTGAAACAATTCTTTGAGACACGGAAGCCAGTGTAGACTTCAGAACTGAGTGATGTGATCCAGTCTCTTGGTCTTAGTGAGGCACTCGAGTAGCAGCGTTCGGATCAGCTGCAGCTGTCTGATTGATTTTTTAGGGAGACCGGTAAAGACCCCGTTACAGTAGTCAAGTCTACTGAAGATGAAAGCATGGACCAGTTTTTCCAATCCTGTTGACACATAAGTCCTTTAACCCTTGATATGTTCTTTAGGTGATAGTAGGCTGACTTTGTAATTGTCTTAATGTGGCTGTTAAGTTCAGGTCTGAGTCCATGACTACACCAAGATTTCTGGCTTTGTCTGTTGTTTTTAACATTGTTGTTTGAAGCTGAGCGCAAACTTTTAATCGTTCCTCTTTTTTTCCAAAAACAACTACCTCAGTTTTTCCTTCATTTATTCAGAAAGTTCTGCACATCCAGTCGTTAATTTGTTTGATGCAGTTAGTCAGTTTTTGTATTTGACTATAGTCCCCTGGCGATAAGGTTATGTAAATTTGTGTGTCATCCGCATAACTATGGTAACTTATTATGTTTTTCTCCATAATCTGAGCCAGTGGAAGCATGTAGATGTTAAACAAGGGAGGCCCCAGAAGGACCTTGTGGAACCTCCGCACGTCATATTGTACGCTCAGATCATAATTACCTATTGACACAAATAATCCCTATTCTTTAGGTAGGATTCAAACCAGTTTAGTACAAGCCAGAAAGTCCTACCCAGTTTTCCAATCGGTCTAGTAATATGTCATGGTCGACCCTGTCAAATGCAGCACTGAGATCAAGTAATACTAATATTGAAATTTTGCCATTATTATTTTATTATTATATTTTATATATTATATATATTTTATATTTTATTATTATAATATTATTATTATATTATTATTATTAGAAGCAGTACAAAGCTGCCACGGCACTATGCCTAAGACAAGTTTCCCCTTGGGGAGAATAGAGTGTATTCTATGCTATTCTACTTTTGATTTTGATTTTACTAGGATCCCCATTAGCTGATGCAGAACATCAGCTACTCTTCCTGGGGTCCAAACGAGTGACGAGGATCGATAACGATAATTATAGAAATAGTTCAAACGCTGTTAAATTAGACATTTATTCAGTCCTATAGATAACAAAGAGTCAGCAATCTTGCAGTTTGTCAAAACAATAATGGCTACTTTTATACTGTATACGAGTGTGACTGTTTGTTCTCTTTCATATCTATTTATTAATTTTATTGTTAAATTACAAAAAAACAAGTAGTGCATTAAAGATTAAAGATGATGTATTAGAGACCATATTAAAGATTTTATGACGTTTTAGCAAAGTATCTAAGTGGCGGGATTACTTTGAGGTGAATATCTTTTCATCATGTTTGATGTTGAAATCTCTATGCTAGTATTCCTTAACCGTGCGCTTGTTGACAATTTTTAATTTCCTTAATGGAAAGCAAATAGACATTAACTGAGTCTGAGTGAATGTGTCCCCATCTAATCAAATTCAAAAATGAATTTTACCCCCAAATCGGAGTTATGTCTATTTGTATATTAGTTTATTTGAGGAAATGTTTGTATATAACCCTGTAGAAATTCTTTGTGCATTCAATTTATGAAGTGGTGATATATTAAGCATGATTAATTGGACATTAATTGGCTGATTAATGTCTGAATTTAAAAGAGAATTATGTGTTACATTTCAGTGAAAAGGATTCAAATTCATAATTGACTACACGTCCTGGAAGATAGTGGGACATGAGTGTGTGTGTGAGTGGGAGGGTGACTATTGGTGGGTGAAGGATGGAGAAAAAGAGGAATAATGGGACAGACAGTGAACAAATGTGTAAAAAGTAAAAAGAAAGCCTTACATTTGTATGTTTTTTTTCTGAGAGAAAACAACCAAACCATCCTGACACTGCAGCCTCAGAGAGCAGCCAGTTAGATATATGACTGTGTCTCTAAAAGTCCAGTCCATGGCCCAGTGCCAAGACCTACCAGTTTGCTGAGCTGTCCATGGGTTTCTTAGCTGACATAAGACAACTGATGAAAAATACGCCCAACCAAGCAAGAGGCAGTCTGAAGCTGACATGCACAGAAAAGCAAATGTATGTCCTAAGAAAATGCTGATTAAACAGATGGTACTCAGAATACAGAAACAATAAGGAGAAATGTGTTTGTATATATATGTAAGTATGGATGGATATATGTATGCATGTTTTCTTTATTGCTTAAAACTAGTAAGAAAAAAGGCCCATATTAGTTGTATCACACAAATGGACTAAATCAACTATACCAGTAGTCCCAGAGCCCAAGGAAATACATTTTAATAGCTTGTTTAGAAAGATATTCCGAAAACCAGCAAATATTCACAGTACAAATGCTGGAAACAGAGTACATTTGGCATTTTTACTTAAAAAGATCATTTTAATAAATTATAAATAACTCAAACAAAAAATGTACGTGTAGATAACGATCATTCAATTATGAAAATAGTAACCAATAAATTAACATATCACTTCAGCTCTAATGCATATGAATATAAGAAAATAATGATGGCGACCGCAGATGGTTTGTGTTATTCTTAACGTCGTCTCCTGTAGCCAGTCAGTTACAATGAAAACGCCGGAGCACAGTGATGAAATGAAAGATTGTACCTCAGTTCTGTCAAAAACCTGAGCATTGCTGTCCAACATGTGTGAGACATGATAAGTGATGAAAAAGTAAAAACGGACTAATACTTAGACAAGGTGCTGAAAGGACGTTTGTTAAGTGCAAAGCAGATTTTTGTTAAAGTAAGTTTGAAATGGGATTGTTGTCCAGTGCTGCACGTCAACACTTTCCTGCGTGAGGACATATAGTAACACATAACTTTGATGAATAGTCTGTAGTTTCTTGCAGTGCATGGAGCCTTGTGGCGTGTGTGTGTGTGTGTGTGTGTATGTG
>NC_045737.1:5625989-5631093 GCF_008692095.1 Etheostoma spectabile
TGTGTATGTGTGTGTGTGTGTGTGTGGTTGTCAAAAGGATAACATGGACGACTTACGATGCCCATTGCATGCTGTTGCCAGGGCAACCTGCGTCATTGCCAACCTGCGCTGCTTTAAAACTTAATCATTATCACTAGCTGAGTCTGGGAGAGGAGTGACTCACTACCTTCACACGCGCAACCGGAGACATGAAGCGACACCTGGGATGACTAAAGTCAGCAGTCGAGAGACTGAGAAGGGAGCAGACATAAGACGTCAACTCTTAAAGCCTGAGTTCATTACTGCAGCACACTGCTTCAAGCTACGAGATTTTTGCCCCATTTACCGGCTTTGTTTATGAAGTGAGTCATAGGATGAAAAACATTTTACTCTTCTTACAAAGTCAACAACTGACAGTGATTGGCAGCCAAGCATGACATTGATATGGATTTTTAAGGTTGAAATTGTAACTTTGAGCCTGGGTGGTGTGCTGCTTTGAGATACTGAGCATTAGGAATGTGATACATGAAGTGCCAAAATGTCTTTCTTTTGAAATATTTAATAGCACCTGCTGGTATAAACAATATAACAGGTGCTGGCCTATAAATAGAAGTATGAATGAAAAAAAAATGTGTGCACACTGTGACAAATGCTTGTGTAAATTGGATTTAATTCCCTGTCTGACACCAATAGACACACCAAATAACACACCAGTAAGTGATTTTAAGTATTAGGGAAGTGACATATGTTTTGTGTTGGCTTAGTTCCCCTAAGTTACGATAATAATACTTGGCGACTTTCAGGTTTATTTGAGGATATTTACACTCATATCAGGCCAACAGTGGAGGAACTATAGCACTCTCATCTCATACAGCTTTCATTTACAGTATACCCCAAACTGTAAGGGAAAAGTTAGCAAATAAAGTTGTTGTATTCAATATTTACCTAATCCTTTGCAATCAGTGACACTTTTATTTTCTGTGGTGATGCTCTGTCATACCAGTACTACAGCCATTATCCCGTCTTGCTTGTTTTGAGGACTTCTTCAGTTTTGTCCTCAGAAAGTTGGATTGAGGTCCTTCTGATGTACACTGGTTTTTAGTGACATTTTACAGTATGTTCTAGTCTAAAGCGGTAACTCTTCTGGCCTGATGAAATTAATTTTTGAGAAGTCTAACCCTGACCCAGTTTTAGCTTTGCTAAATGCATAACCGTCACATGGAAACCTTGTGCGATACCAATAAACCCCTGTGATGTAACATTCCACTGCTGTGTCCTGGGAATGTAATCCACTAAACTTCCATTTCCTATTCAGCTGAATCATTGTATCGTAGAGTCAATGTACAAATCCAAGTGTCTCGTGGGGATTGTTATTAGATCACTGTGTGAATCTCAAAAAACTTTCCTCAAGGGGGACATCATGTTTTTGTCTTTGTGGTCACTGTGTAGAGGTAGTGAAGTGAGAGTTGCTCTAAAAATATCCACAACTCTCTTTCAATTTTCCACAAAACAAAAATGACAATCCCAGCTTAAGGGGGAAAGCAGGTTGTTGTTCTTGGCTCGCCTCAATGTCCTTTATCATACAGTGTCAGATCCCTGAAATGGTTTTCTCCTTTACATTCCTGTCCTGACAGACGTCTCTGCCATTACTTTCCTGGTCTGACTTTATTTCCACTGCACAAGCTCCCTAATTACACATTCTTCCTATAACCTGCAGCACTAGGGGAGATATTGTGTTGGGATAGAAAATAAAAAGCAGCCGCTGGATGTTATCCTTCAGTGAATCATTGGTGGTATTTTATAGGGAAACTAATGCTAATAGAAGATTAGTTTCACCTCTATCCCTGACTCTCCTAACCAGTCTCTCCAGGATTTTGCGATGTTGCAATCGTGCGAATTCACAAAAATTCAACCAGTCACCGTGACTTTGGTGCGACTCAAAATTTTGACCAATAACCGCAACTTTTTTCGTAAATTTGACCAAATACCGGAGTTTTCCACGACTTCAACCAATCCCAGCGGTCTCACGTGCCACACTCTGTATCACTATGTGACTCTGAGAGCCAATGAACAAGCAGGAGTGAGAATGGGTTGACGTCGCACGTACGTTGCCATATTCATTTCCTTGTTTAACGAGACGTGTGACTCAAAAATCTCACATTTACCATCAGAGCGTCCTGCCAACCTGTATACATTTTAACATCAATGTACGCTGTAACGGTTTTTCTCTCTGATATCACTTAAGCGGCTGCTGTTTCAATCTGTTTTTGATAAGGTCCTAGTAAAACTCAGCTTAGAGTAGTTTTATTCTCCTCAAAACAAGTTTCCTTTTTATTTTTAAATACCTTTACAAAAACTTTTTTTGCAATTTCTTTTTTACAAAATCTCCCGCAACATCAGGCATTTTTGGGCCACAACAATCCCAAAAACAGTTTGTGAAATCCTGGAGAGACTGCCAAACTCTTGGCCCTCATTAGTTTTGAAAAGGAGCCATAGAAGCTTCTACACTAATTATTTTAGTTCACTGATCCCATGCAGGATTTACTTAATCTAAAAAACATTTAGTACCCATAGAGGCAGCAAAGAAAGTGTGGTCTTTCTGTAGCAAGGTAGAAAGTAAGGGACTAAAGGTTGTGGTGGCTAAAAAGAGCAATTGATTATTGAAATAGTTGCAGATTACTTGTAATTGTCATTCAAAGTCCATGGTTTATGCTGAATCTGATGTGGTTTTTATCCCATATTCCTAATGGTCTACATCCTGCATTTCTGTCATGATTTACTCTCTCACAACAGCAGCACAAGTCCGCCCTGCTGGAACGCCACACGTTGCATTCTTCATTGAAGAACATCGAGTTTAAAAGCCTTTCTCTTGAGCATCTCTGCTTGAACTGGCATTTAGTGCTACAGGATTTTTAAACATTTATAGAACGTGCAGTGTAGCTTTGGACTGCTTTAGTTCTCTCATGTTTGACAAAACACTTTGCCCTCCTGGAAAAGACATGCCACAAGTAGGGTTGGGCGGTAATACGGTATACCGCGGGGTCTCAAAAATAGCAACCGTGTCAGTTTCATTACCGTCATTAAAAAGAATAGGAGACGAGGATTAATTATTAAATATAATTCATTTAATGCCTAAAAATGTGTGGTTGTCATCAAGTGACAGTGTAGAGGAGAGAGAAAGAGAGAGAGAAGGGGAAAGATGGCAAGTCGAGCACCGAGTGACCTGGTCTCGAAGAAGAAGACGACTTCTGCAGTTTGGCAGCATTTCAGGTCCCGACCTAATGAGAAGGGAGAGGTGTTTCAGTATTAGTGTTTGGTATTCCATTTCTGAACAGTGTATGCACAAGCCAACAGTTTGGTGACACCGTATGAGCCTTATGCCATCATTTGTAATTAGTCACAGTAATACTGTATGCCGCGGTAAAATAGGGAGGTTTGACAGTATCAAAATTTGGATACCAACTCTAGCCACAAGTACCAGAAAATGACCACAAGAAAATGTAAAAACTTCAATCACTGCACAAGTGATGGTTCCCCTCTAAAATACAGTGGGAGGTACAAGGCCAAACAACAAATGTAGTCCAAATGATTAGAAGCATGTTGTTGTTGTTTTTTAATCTACCCTGGCATTTGTAGCACTGCAGCAGGGAATCAAAAGAAGTGCAACGGAGACCCCAAGGACATAAAGCTGCTCCATGAAATTAAAATCGAAACCACTGCTGTGACACACCTGGAATTTGACTTTTATTCTGTCCTATCCTCCGTTTTATGTTTTGCGAGACATGAATCACTTATACCTCCGACAGCTTTCTCTCACACAACAAACACTGGCTACAGGTTTTTTTTTGTGACATTTCGCATTTTCTATCAGATGCTTGGAATGCAGTCAAATCTTCATGCCACATCCAGCAGAGAGGTTTTATTTCTTTTGGCTGGCTCAGACTTGATCGTAAACCGACAGGTTGGTAACGTACACATAATCCTCTAATACCAAAAAGGCTGTTATATTTGGCTGGCACAGCCTCTCCCAGTGACATACCAGGTGTTGGTATTAGCCTGTAATTTATACAAAGAAACATGATTATCTCGTGTATGTCTCTGTCTCTTTGCAGACACAGATGTGACGCAAACTTGAAACAGTTGGATATATTTAACAGCCCTTTGTGCTCTCTGGTACGAGTTAGCAGTATAAGTGAAGGTGCATTGATTAGGTCGCAGTGGGAAGAGCTATAATATAAAGTTCAGATGTGTTGAGGATCAATATGTTTATTGTTCAAGTTTTCATAAAAGGTCACTTCATCCTATTGTGAGTAAAAAACATTTGTTTGAACAAATAATAAACACTTTACCTGGAAGCTGCTTTTCTGTGGATCTGAGTGGTTGTGACCTATACTGCATAATTAATAAATAAATATACTCAACATTATCCCACAAAGAGGTGATGGAGTGTGTGCACCAGTTAAACTCTTGGACTGAACCATTGTTTGGTAAGGTAGATCATCATTGGTCTTTGGACATGAGGTTAATCCAGGACTCTTGTTAGTAACACTGGCTCTATCAGCGGGTCCCCCACCTTGGTCCAGACTAGGGATGCAACAATTATAGATTGTGTTGGTACAATTATAAACTGAAAAATAATCACAGTTTCACGTTTATCACGATTATTACACACTCAATTATGTCACTACTAATGAATAAAATCACATAGACACTCCATATTTTAATGTTACGGTGATGTGCGGCTTGTTGCCAAGGACAAAATGCGATGAAGAGTTCTTTGCAGCCTTATGGCCCATATCGTCAGTGGCATGATTGAGCTGATGCAGAGTTTTGACTTGTACGAACGCAACGTTAACATCAGCTCATTCACTGCAAATGCAAATGTAACCAGGCCCAATGGAGGGCTTAGCCAAAGTTAATAATTCCCACTTAGACAACGCCACCTTGGGACTTTCACCCAAAGAGTTTACCATATGAATTTGATTTTTAATAATCCCAGGGGTTCCCACTACGCAGGTCAGGCCACAAAGTAATCAGAGATGTTTGTTAGGTATGACTATGCAAATGATTTATTGTACATTAAAAGAAATAAAAACTAAAAATTACTAAAAGACCAAATAACAAA
>NC_045737.1:5631103-5631245 GCF_008692095.1 Etheostoma spectabile
CTAACAAAGAAAACAAAAGACACAAACGTTGAGGGTCTGGGAGAAATTAAGTTAGTCTGGTAATAAAAAGGTACTCTATAAAATTTAGAAAAAAGCACAGGAATTTGTTAAACTATTGGTTGCTACAATGGCAGCAAGTGGA
>NC_045737.1:5631255-5653877 GCF_008692095.1 Etheostoma spectabile
AAATAAATATTATCAATAAAACCACCACATGCAAATCACACTAAAACCATGCAAAATTATTTTAAAAAAATCAGTTTATCCACCAATTGACACCACCATCAATGTTCCTCAAATCTATGACCTAGTTAAAAAGTCACAAGGACAAAAACACTCAGACTTAGACCACGTTCTCCCGAAAACCACCGTATGACACAATCAATGAAGCATAAAACAAACCAAAAACACGGGCGCTTTATCAGTTAAAAAGTTAATAATAAAATAATCCAAAATAGACAACACAGTCAATAACACATAAAACAACTAAAACACGGGCAAGGCAAAACAGCAGTGACACTTGGACTTTGCGTACTTGGCTTGGCTTTGGCTGTACGAACGAAACAGACAGACATTAGAACCTTTATAGTTATCTCACAAAAGTGCAAAACATGTCACCAAACTCACCTTTGGCTGTAGCACCCGAGACCCACACACGACACACCGCAGACGCTTGGCTTTGGCTGTAGCACCCGAGACCCACACACGACACACCGCAGACGCTTGGCTTTGGCTGTAGCACCCGAGACCCACACACGCCAGGTAACAGCAGCAGACAAAGAGACAGTCAGCTCTTTCGGCGGAGCTTTTATTTCCGCCTTGGTCACGTGACAGTTCACATGACCAACCTCTAACCAATCGGTTACACAAACGTTAAGTTAACAAACACAACAACGTGAAACAATAAAGTCGTTAGCAAGCTTACCAACTTGGGTTGAATTTCCCCTTGCAGCTGCAGCTGTCGTGATGTCAGAGGCAGGCCTTACTCAATGTAACGTTGAAAAACTGCAGCAGTATCCCAGCACGGGACGCTGTTGTACACCACTCTGACAGTCAATACTTTGAGTGACAGGCGTCTGATTTAACGTGCCTAGCCATGTGCCATGTGTGTATCCACACACATGAGCATTTTATTTTGGCAAGGAGGTTAAATAAGATTTGCACACAATGCTACACATAACAGGCAGTCACATACGCCCAGGAGGCATCCTTACCAGATGCCCGAACCACCTCAACAGGCTCCTTTCGACGCGAAGGAGCAGCGGCTCTACTCCGAGCTCCTCTCGAATGACTGAGCTTCTCACCCTATCTCTAAGGGAGACGCCAGCCACCCTCCTGAGGAAACCAATTTCGGCCGCTTGTACCCTGGATCTCGTTCTTTCGGTCATGACCCAGCCTTCATGAACATAGGTGAGGGTACAAACAAAAATTGCCCGGTAGATCGAGAGCTTTGCCTTCTGGCTCAGCTCTCTTTTCGACTCGGGATCCCCCAGTCGGAGCTGGTTGATGTGGCTCGGGAAAGGGAAGTTTGGGGTCCCCTACTGGAGCTGCTGCCCCCGCAACCCGATACCGGATAAGTGGATGAA
The DNA here is from genome assembly GCF_008692095.1 of Etheostoma spectabile. NCBI lineage: Eukaryota > Metazoa > Chordata > Actinopteri > Perciformes > Percidae > Etheostoma > Etheostoma spectabile. The sequence goes on from NC_045737.1 coordinate 5,632,656, forward strand.
GATGGATGGAAATAAATGATTCTTATAAATGTTTAAAAAATAAAATAAAAACGGATGGTCAAACATGTTGTGAGTGTTGGCGTTGCACAGTCTACAGCGTCCCTGTTGGCAACACTTAAACATGTTATTTAGATCAGAACGTTAATATATTTTGATGTTCCTCTGTTCTGTTGTGGCAATAAAACAAATTATTATCATATTATTTTAGTGAGAACTCAGAAATAACTACAAATAACTAATGTTAGGGAAATATGTTCATGTTTTCTTACGTGTTTCTGGATTTTTATTTATTTATATATATCTGCCAATATATCGGAATATCGGATTTTTAAATAACCAAATATTTGTATCTTATCGGCTTTAAAAATCCTTTATCGGTCGGGCTCTAGTTTCCATTATCAACTTCTAAAAGTAGAAGAACCATTCAAATGACAGAATGTTCAGAGTTGGAGTGGGCAACATCCTATACAGAGTGGGGTTAGGCGGTTAAAAATCTACCTTCAACTTCCTCTTACAACCACAATATTAGAAACCTAGAAAACATTGCAACTCTCTGACCAAATAGACTTTTTGACACATTTAGCTTTATAGGCCTCAAAGTGACAGAAGTCATCCAACTACCCCAGTGACTCCAATTTTAACTGAGACCATCATTTCTTCAGAAATTACATTTTCTAGCTTCATTTGTGATTTACCACGTTGCTGCCACCAAACTTGATTAATTACGTTAAATTGATCAATGCAGGAGGTTCAGTCTGTTATTGAGAGCTTGTTACTGTGTGCTCTTGTGCACGACTTCTTCCAAGACAAGTGCCGGTTTGTGCATTCACCTTTTGCGTTAAAAATTGCTGTTTGGGGTTCTGACCATGCTTTAAAATGACCATCGAAGCATGTTTAGCCGGGATTGTATGAGTCTGTATTTCTAGATATTATACATTCTATATTGCAATGCCGAGTATACTGACTATAAGAAGTCTGGTGGTGCTCTGTTGTGCTACTTTACTAAACATCTCTGCTTTAATACTAGATTTATTAACCTAGAAGATCATTTACTCACAGTAGATGTAGCTACAGTATATGTAGGGTGGAAAAACAACACAAGGATATTAACAGATTGCTTCATTTGAAAGATTGGCGTAAAACCTATAAGAGCATTGCTTTCCTTAACATTAAATGGCAGCATGATGGTTATTTACCTATTGCAGAAGCCTTGTGTTCTTTGTCCATCCTACAGTACATCATCACAGAAACAACTTACTTAACACATACTAAGCAAAATAACTTGTTGTGGTACTGACACTGCCAGCAACTAGACCTATCTTGCAAAAGTTGTTTGTTATTATAATTTTTTTATCATTATTACTATTTTACAATTGTTTTCTTTTGTTACCGTTATTTTTTTTTTGTTGTTGTTTATTTTGTGTGTGTTTCCCTTCAGGCTGTACGTTGTTTCAGAACATCCCAGTGGAGTTGGTCTCTCGCTAATGGAGACGGACACACAAGAGACTAAAAGAAAGACAGAAAGGTTGTGTGTGTGTGTGTGTGTGTGTGTGTCTGAGAGAATGAGTGAGTGAGTGAGTGAGTGAGTGAGTGAGTGAGTGAGAGAGAGAGAAAGTTTGTGGGAAAGAAAATGGAAAATGGGGGAAGAGAAAGGAGAGGGCCATCATCACAACCAACAACAAAAAAAAGGGAGTGGACCCTGTAGGGGGTTAGAGGACTGTGCAAACATTAGCGCGCGCACACACACACACACACACACACACCAGGGTGGCCGCGGGTCCTTAAAAAGTCTTAAATCACGTTTCCTAAAATTAAGGCCTTAAAAAGTATTAAATTGTCTTAAATTCAGATCGGGTAGGTCTTAAATATGTTTGTGTCATGTCCCGGCGAAAATGCAGGCAATCTGTTGTTGAATATTTTTTTCCGGTAGGCTTTGCGCTGCGTTGTCGCGGTAACATAAGCCCATTTGTACAGGTCCTATCCCCTGACCAATCGGCTATCCTAACCTTAACCACTTCAACCAATCAAGCTGCTTCGTGGGCGGGTGTTGGCGTGGCCGTAGTCAGTGAGATTTGTAATTTCGCGGGATTCTTAATTTCGCAGCATGCAGGTGATACAGTAATTGTTGATAGCCGTCTAGAAACACGGGGAAATGCAAGTTCAGTGACAAGTGGCTTGAAAACAACGAGGATCCTTGGTTAAGGTCGGTGCCTGAAGATGCTGATGAAGCGAACTGCGTTATGGGTCGGAAGATTTTCAAACTTGGGCCAATGGGGATCAGAGTGGTGGAATAACACGTATAAAGCAAAAAACACAGAGACTAGCCTACGTAAAGGCACGCCAGCAACCCGCCATCGCTAGTTTCTGCTCCACCGCTAGCAACCATGTCAACGCTACAACGCTAGATGTTATGCGGGAAATTTACAGCCAACGATGCCAGCTGACCTACGAGCAGTTTGTGGCTCTACGCCAACACTCCGAGCTGAGGACCGTGACAAGACACAATTCATACAGGTCAAATGACGAGACTGAAGAAGTGTTCCAAGCAATGCTTCCAGATTCAAGGCTTGTACAGTCATTTACCTCTGGAAAAGATAAGACCAGATACGTGGCTAAATTTGGATTGGCGCCATATATCAAAAAAGACCTCATCACAGAAGTCCAAAAAAGCGGTGCGTTTGTAATTATGTTCGACGAGACACTGAACCATATAACCAAAAGCAAACAGCTGGACTTGCATGTGCGTGTATCGTTATGAATTGGTAAGGACACTCTTTTGGGAAGGCTTTCTCAAGTGCAAAGTCACTGTTTTGTTTATTATAGAATATGAATTGTTTTCCAAGTATATTCACAAAAGCTCATGAGTAGACATCAAAACTTGAACAAAAATTGGTCACTTGGAGACCTGAAAACACACATATAGATACACACACACACACACACACACCACACACACACATTCACACATTCCCACACCGCAAAACACTCTTACACACTGCTGTCTACTCTCTGTCCATGATGAGTCCTCCACAAACTGCAACCCATCCATCTGAGTCTCTCTCTCTCTGTCTGTTAGGCACAAATCATATAAGTCTTTGCATTTTAAAAGCAGCTGGAAATTGGCATTTAATTATTTTTTTTTGTTCAAAAGGAACAGTGTTTTTTTTAATATTCACTTGTTATTTCACTTGATGTTATAACAATTTGTTCAAGGGACCCACATGTTCTGAAAATATTGTAATAATATAAATTAGGACAGCAATTACATTTTTGTGTTATGCTTTTGCATTACACACATTAAGTCAATGTTCTTAAACTCAACCGATTATTGTCCTTTTACCATACTGTTAATTTTGTGTTTACTTGGAAAGATTACTGTATATTTCCACTTTGTTTTTCCATCGTAAATTTGGTCTTAAATTTCATTTAGAATTGGTATTAAAAAGTCTTAAAAAGTCTTAAATTTAACTTGTTAATACCTGTAGCCACCCTGACACACACACACACACACACACACACACAATGTGGTCAGGTAGATGGTTTCCATTAGAGCCCGACCGATTGGCCGATATTAGGCATTTCGGTATTGGTATTTATAATGGCAGATTAAAAATAATAATAATAATAATAATAATAATAATAATACATATTTTTTTAATATTCATCAGAATCATTTAAAATGAAAAATAATTGATTCTGATGAATATTTAAAAAATAAACGGTCAACCATGTTATGAGTGTTCCCGTTGCATAGTTTGTCCACCAGAGGACGCTCTACAATGTCCCTTTTGGCAACACTGATTTTTTTTTGTTAATGTGTTTTTGTTCAAAGGACTTTAAGTTTCATATCTTAAGTTTGTATTTTTATACATTTTATTTATTAGAACGTTAATATATTTTGATGTTCCTCTGTTCTGTTGTGACAATAAAACAAATTATTATCATATTATTTTACTGAGAACTCATAAATAACTACAAATAACTAATGTTAGGGAAATCTGTTTATGTTTTGTAACACGTTTCTGAATTTCTTTTTTAAATATATATAGGCATATCGGACTTTTAAATAACCAAATTTTCGTATCCGTATCGGCCTTAAAAATCCTTTATCGGTCGGGCTCTAGTTTCCGTTATCAACTTCTAAAAGTAGAAGAACCAGGTAGAGCTCTGGGATGCAGTAGCCTGATCAACCAATCAGAGAGAGCCTTCAGAGACCCATAAAAGCCTCCAATTGGATGAATTATTCAGATCGCAGGGACAGAGACAGCCATTAACCTACATCTTCCCCAAATACACACATGCCTAACTCCTCCATACACACCCAACCCTCTGTACACAGGCACACTGTTTTGATTTGGATTTTGTACATTACCACTCAGCCCCTTAGTGCTGCTGATATAGACCAGCTCAATATTTCTAATGCACACTACACAAGCCCTTCTTACACACATACAGTACAATCTTAACTTTGTAAACAACGCTGCTTTCAGGGTCTATCTAGACCTGGATTACCCCGTATAATAACACCAATCCAAACAGAAGACATCCAACCACTCTGCTGGCTCTTAGTGATCCAGTCAAACTTAAAAAATAGAGCAGAATAATCTCAAGAAGTTTTAAGGCTCATTAAAATGATTAACCAAAGCCACTTTGCAGACTAGGGAAGAAAAAGTGCCTTTGAAGAGAAAACTAAATAAAGTGATTTTGTTTGAATTGGGCTGCACCTTCCTGCTAGTGTAGCCGGCGCTGCTGCAAGTCACAGTTAGAACAAGTAATAAAAATGATGAGAGATATGGAAATGCATTTGAGAGAAAATGGCTTCACTGCTAATTGCCTTACTCTTACGTGCAATAAATGCTAAAAAGGATAACTATGTGATGAACTGGGCAGGTTTCTGAAACTGTTAACACCAGGAATGGCAGAATCATTGCCTGACTGTTTGCCAGGCACTGTGCTCTCAAACTGCCGTGTAACCATCAAATTAGTTTTCCAGGTATTCACCACACCTGTCAAAACATCCAGCACATCCGTCACAAAACAGATTTCTTTTTCCGCCCCCGCCTCCTGCAAACAACTCTGTTACAGTGGAAAAGAAGCGGCTCTATAAATCAACCGATGTTGGTAATGTTTTTTGGAGGAAATCATTTTTAAAGTACAGGATGTTTAAGATGTTAGTTGTCTCGTCTGTAACTCACTAGGGAAGACACACCTAGTCAGTTCCCAATACTGACACACAGGAGATCATAAATTGATGTCTCTCTGTTAAAATAATCATGGGTTGCCTTGCACCCACCTTTCCTCTCTGAGAGACGGATGCATTCATGCATGCACATCTGTCTACAGTAGCACAGATGTGCACACATAGACACCCAGGAACACTTATACATCATATAGAAAGCCTTAATAGTTTGGGCTACATTTGATTTTCATCATTTTTTCTTCGATATTCCATGTGTCCATATTGCTTACACATTCATTTTAGATACATGAACAGATAGGATGCCATACATCTCAGTTACATTGCGGAGACAGATAAATGGTTATCTTCACAATTGCACACATGAATAAGTAATTGCATGCACATGTCAAGTGCTTAAGTGCATCACATACGCATAGGTAGCATTTTACTGCATACAGTCTTCCATCTGTCCACATGTCAAGTCCGTGTGTGGAACACACACACACACATGCATATTGAGGTCAGGGCAAATGCACAGGGAATATTTGATTAAAATGGCTACAGAGTTAAGAAACGCAGACACTTTCTGCTGTTCTTGGAGAATTTTTCAACCTTGTTTATCCCAAACCCCAGACTGGAGAGAAAAAAAACACACCATATTGTTTTTTTTTAGATGGCTGATGTATTTAAATCACGTTATCTTTAGAGTGCGCACTTGAGTAGCCACTGCATCCATTAATAAGACAAAAAGGGGCAGTGCACTTTCACTTATGTATAAAAATTCATATTCAAAGTGGTGTTCATTGATCATACTGTGGTATGTTAGCTGTTGAAACGGCACTTAGTGTTTAGACTTTACATATACTTCCGTTTAAGGGTTCATTTCTTTAATATTGGAGGGAATTTGAAAGTGTCTGTGAACGCCTTCTATTAATTAGTGCAACACTACCAGATCCAAAGCTTTCTGAAGTTTTTGCAGTGTGAGATTGATTGAATCAAACATGCAAATTAGGGAACATTTGATTGGTTGAACCTTCACAGTTAGTCTAGTTTGCAGGCTTAGTTCACTTGTGTATTCATACAAAAAAGGATAAATATGCTCATAATTAGAAGAAATACCCACATTACAATCCCTCTGGGGCTTAAAAAAAAAGAGAAAAATAATCAATCTGCCAAAGTACTAATTAGGCGTCAGAGGCAAATTATATATGAAAAAAACGACATCAAAGTTAAGAATGTTAAAAAAAAAATGCAACAAAATGAATAAATAAAAACAAAAGGTAAAAATAATTAATTAAAAAAGCCCTGAAGCAACTACTGATGAGAGTCAATGTGAATTAGGCGGTTGTGAAGTGTGGGTGTGGGTGCTGTTTGTCTAGTTGTGTTTGTCAGCATCAGGACGTACGTGTGTTTATAAGAACTGTAGACTGAGAAAGAAAAAAGGATTGTGTTTTCTAAAATAGATAGAAAACTTCAACCAGACATATTATCAGTCTGTATCTGAAATATTCAAAAATCGTAGCTTCGTCAGCAACATGAATGTAACTTTTTCTGTTTGTTGCTGTAAGTGTGAACTTGTATTTAAACTAAAGCTATGTTTTATTTTACATAAAAGTATATTACATATATTACCACCTTATAAATAACAGCCAGTTTTTTGTGCATTTTTTTTCCTGTTTAGTGTGAAGTGGAGTTTTATCAACCATTGGACAGCCAAATCGGTAGACTTGGATAAAACCAAATGTGACAAGTATTTATACTGATGACAATAGAGAAGGGACTGAACATTAGCCTAAACACCTAAAAAGAGTAAAAATGACCTCTGCTGTGTCCACAACTTAAAGCAAAAGTTCAACATTTCATAAAAACCCTGAGTTTTTTGTACAGATTAAACAAACAAGACACTATGGACGAATGAGCTTTACAGGTGCTGGTAGCTAAATTTTGTTCAGGGCCACGCTAGCTGTCTCCCCCTGTTTCCAGTCTGCATGCTAAGCTAACCAGCTGCTGGCTTTATGTTTCAAGGACAGATATGAAATTGGTATTGATCTTCTCATCTTACTTTTTGCCAGCGAGCGGGGAAAAAAGCTGGAGGCTGATTCATGTTAAGTCAGGATTTGCTCCACTGGGAGCTACATTAAAAATATATTTAATCCAGTATTTCCCTGTACTTTAACAAGCTGAACATTTCAGGAAATGTTTTTTCATTCTTCAACGTGGTAGTTTTATAACCAAGACTCTCTACTCTAATCTATAAGGCTATATTGCCTTCCGAAGCTAGCTAAGTTATTGTCCTGTAAACCTGTACGGTTTCTATTATAATCCTGATGCTAGGCTCTTTTTAGGGATAAATTGCTTTGATTTGCACATAATTGTACATATTTTATGTTTGACCATTGTAAATTGCAGATTTTCTTGGAACTGAGACGTTTGAGCTAACAACTGACAAAATGCTAACACGGGAAATATGACAGTGCAGTATAATAGGTTTTAAACTACAAGTTAATGTTATTTTATGTTTTATCTTTATAGCATTTTTCTTTTTATTTACTTTGTACATTCTGATACATATTGTTTTATAACTGAGCAAGTGCCTGTTTAACCGTCGTGTGCTTGTGACAGATATTACAACTCGTTACTTAAAACTACACGTGTAAACGTCTATATATGTAAGGAATTGCACACTGGTGACCCTTAAACCTCTTCATTGTCAGGATACAAAAAACATGTCAAGTCATGCCATATTCAGCATAAAGGCAAAGGTGAACAGAACAAACAGCTACGTTTGGAGTGACAAGGACTTTCTGGCTATGACCCTCTTCCATTAACTGTTGTAAAGCTGCGTTCAAGAGGCTCTTGTGCTCATTTGAAAAAGATATTTCCTTCTTCAGAAGGAAGAAAGTCTTTTTTTTTCTTTCTTTTCAATAAAAGAATTCATGTATTGTGTCCCTCATGTGTAAATGTATTTTTTTTATCTGAAAGTGTGACTGTTTTTAGGTGTGGGTCTGTGTGCATGTTCTACTGTACCTTTTTTGATTAGGAGCACTACATATTGATGGGTTTAGAGCAGTGGTGAAGGACGTATTCAGATCCTTAACTCAATTAAGTAAAAATGTGTAAGTATATTAGCAAAATGTACTTAAAGTATCAATAATAAAAAGTAATTGATGCAGAAAGAGTGTTAAGGTTGGCTTATGCTTGAAAGAAAGTGGTTTGTCAGTGGTCGCACTCGAAGGGGAGAAGCAGGAGGTGCAATAATCGTTATGTGTATACGTACTTTACTTGAGTATTTCCATTTTTTGCTACTATAAACTTCTACTCCACAACATTTCAAAGAGAAATATTTCACTTTTTACTCCTTTTATTTCATTGGACAGCTATAGTTACTATTTGTATTTCATATTAAGAATTGACATATGACAACATTTCCCTGCTAAACCTTCTCAATTAAACGTACAATATGTAATTTTCTGCCGCTACGGGTCTCTCAATCAAAACAATGGATGCAAAAATAGACTTTTGATGACGGCGTGAAGTGGCATGAGATAATGGGGGTTGTAGTTTTTATTGTTTAACACAATTGGCGATTAAAATATAACGTTAACGCTAATGTAATCGTGGGTTAGCCCAGTGCTTTTTAACATTACCTTGGTCAAAACGGTTATACTTTAAATAACTTGATGAGCATTTTGAATGATGCTGTAACCTTATAACGTTCCCCACCAAGCATTAGCAGAAGCCACTTGTCAACGTAGCACATAATGTTAAGCTGGATAGAACGATATTGCCATGTATCCATGAATTAGGTCTCTGCTATATTACTGTGTTGTAAGTGGCATGTAATCAATTACACAATGATGCTGTGTGGCAGAAAGAAAGCTGTATTATGGTTACTGAGCATTATTCTTTCTGTGACATTGTATGATTTACAATTACTCTTGAACGTATCATCTGGGTTTAATGCAGAAATATTAAATATTGTACCTTTAAATAACTGTTTTCTCAAAAAAGGCAAATATCAAATACAAGAATGCTGCTTGAACAGTGACACATGACTTTTTACAGTACATTGTTTTGCTAAACGTGTACTTTTACTTTGGACACTTTAAGTACAGTTTGCTGCTAATAGTTTTACATTTTAAAAGCAGGACTTCTATTTGTAATGTAGTGTGTTAACATACCCTCGACCATTGTAAATACTTTATCATTGCAGCATTTTTATTACTGTAGTTGGTCAATGTGGAGCAGGTTTTAACTGTTAGGTAAAGTACTTCAATGTTCTTTGTGACTTTGTATCACAGTGGGTTGGATAGATTGATAATGAGATCTGAGATTTATTAGGATGTAGTTATTATTAACCATTACTTTAAGAGTTATTACCTAGTAAGTCAATAACAAGTTTGCTAATGAAAGATGAAAAAAGGTTGAGATGTGATTCTGTTTGCCTGATATTACAGAACCAGAAACCTAACAAAACAGTCCTTTTTCTCACTTTAATTCCTTTCACTGTCACCTCCTTACCTGCTTCTTCGTTTTCACATCTCTGACAACCCCAGAGTGCATTCAGGAGGAGGAATTGGTCTTACAGTGTGTCATATGAGAAGGTTGAATATTAAAAATAGAAAGGATCAGACTGAGGGGGCTACCGGTAAGAGAGAGAGAGAGAGAGGAAGGAAAAAAACAAGATGACGAAAGAAAGTAGGGTGGTGTACACGTATGGAGATGAGAAGGAGATTCATGACGCGAGACAGACGCAGGGAGACAGAGAGCGAAGAGGAAGTGTCTATTTTTACCAGTTGTTGGTACAGAGAAAAGAGGAATTTGATAGGCCTCCGCACAAAGAGGAGGAGGATTTTTGGCTGGTACAGGCAGATTCATACGGACATTTACCAAACTGCAGCACAGAGGAAATTCTACCCATCTACTCTATCCATCCGACCATTTCTCTACCCTTCTTTGTTAGCCCTTCTTCCTCTATTCATGCCTTATACTAAGTTTGACAAAATGTATCAACACTTTGATACTTTTTCGATATTACGTATCAAAACAGTACAGCCTCTGTTAATTTTTCATTCAGTAGTATCAAAAGCTATAAAAAAAATGATCTACAATCTGATTTTCAATCAAACAATCACCTTTTTACAAATTTTACAAAAAGAGTTTTTTTCTGTATGCAGGTTGTTTGCAAAGAAAATTTAAAAAATAAATGATCCTATTTTGTTTGCCTCAGATTTTTTTTAAATCTTTTTACAGTATTGAAAGAGGTATTAAGCATTGTTATTTTTGTACTAGTATGGATCAAAGTTAGAAATTCTGGTATATGACAACCTTGTCTTATACTATTTATTCTTTGACTGTACCTCCATTGCTTCTCTTTTAAATTATTTGTGGTTTTATGTGTAATACCAATCAAATATGATAACAGATCATATCAATCGATAAAATGCAAAGAGTACAATTAAAAAAAAAAAACTTTTCATCTTTGATGACTAAGGCAGCAAGAATCAAAGTTAGTTTGGTAAAAACAACCTTATTACTTATTAATCAACATTAAAAACTCTGAGGCTAATGTGCTTCATCAGGGCTGTGTGGGTGTGGATTGACCAGATTTGATTGACAGTGGCCTGGAAACGTAAGCAAACAACCCAACAACTGTCATCACATTTCAATTAGACTAAATCCTCACTGGTGCATGGCTATAATGTGACATCACCCTTTTCCAGCTGACCCCTGCCTGACTTTAAAACGGTGAGATGAAGTAAATACAGAAATCTATCTTGCAAATAGATATTTTCAGGCTTTTGACTTTATTTATCCCTTAGTCTGTCAGCCAACCACTCTGTAAATCTGTAGCTCTTTATGCTCTTTTTTACTCTGCTGTTTCTCCTCCTCTCTGTCTCTTTCCCCTGCATCCCTCTATCCCCCTCCCCCGCGGATCGATAGATTACTTCCTGTGTTCAGCAGGGTGACAGCACAGTTTAGAGACCACGGAGTTCAGGTTACCAGTCATCTGTGAGGGTGTGTTTGTACGTATGTGATGGGCTGAAGGGGTCACTGAGTCCTGTGTTTGCCCTGAAGCCTGAGTGACTGTTCCACTGACTGTTTGGATAAAAACGTCCAAAAGAGACAGAATGTGAGGGTTTACTTGACAAAATTGCTTACCTGTTCAATTTGTAGTCAATTATTCTTCATTGAGAGGCAAAATTATTATATGGCAGCCAAAGTTTTTGTAAGTTAAGTTAGGAATACTCAAAAATAGATCAGTTTCTGATCTGGTACATAACATTCACTCAGCAGCCAAAATGGTTGCAGTAAATACACCCAATGGCTAAAACTCCGGACTGCAAATAAGAGCAAATAAGAACACTTGCCAGGTCAATGTGTTGTTTTTGTCAACTTGTACCTTATATCTGGGCTGTCCATCACTACCTCTGTGTAGTGTATCTGAACCCCATATTTCAACCAATCTTGAGCTCTGACCTCACTGCTCACTGACTATACCGCCAATAAAGTAATGTCAAGTCATGAAATCCGCTGTTATCTGCTAATAACTGCTTGCATCAGACAACCAAGCTGTTTTAACAGAGTGACTGACTGACAGGCCCTGATGTCCTTAAATCCCATAATAGCCTCTCTACATCCATCGCCCTGGGCAACGTGCAGCAGTAAATGGCTTCAGTCTGTCTGAGGTGTACCCAGAGAACCCAAGAGAGATCAATACAGTCACTCAAAGTCATCGTTTTAACTCGGCTCCAGTACACTGTAGGCCACTGCCATAAAACTCCTGCTCTACTCCAGATCCCCAAACCCTCGAGCTCCCACCACAACACCAGTGTTACAGCAGCAACTCACTCAAAGAGCTAAAGAATATGCTGTTGATGTGGACGTAGCTGTGTGACTCACAATCATTGGTGTGTTGTACCATCGCCCATTTTCCTGTAACATCTCGAATTTCTGCAGAATTGCCTGTGTCTCCTCTATATGTCAGAAACACTGTAGCAACAAGATGGGTGTCCAGAAATGTCAACACCTGGTTTTGCACACTACAGCACTAATGTTTCTATTATTCCCTTGACATCCAAAGTGGAGGGATTTGTGGTGTAACTACTGTATGTAGACGAAAAACATCTGTTTAGTTTCACCAAGCATCTAATTTCCAGCACTCAACATAAACCTCTAATGAAGCAGGCCGTGTGGACTGGAAGTCATTAATTTAACAATGTCACTGTTCGTGAGCTCTTGGATGGATTGGGTGGCAGTGTTGCCGTGTTGCCCAGTCATCCCTTGACAGAAACAGCTGTTCAACCAGACACAGGGCCATTTGTTTTTTCGCTACACAAACCTGATCAGGAATCAGACCTACAGTTGGATCTCATTTCATAGTTTCAGTCATCAGAAGTACAGATCTGGGAACACAGCAACATCACTAAAGGTGTTGAAACTGAATGAAATATGAATTCTAGAGACGGTGCGATTTCATTTTATAGACCAATGCAAAGTGAGGCATGTGGGTGGAAATTCATCCTGGGTGGCACAAAATGAGAAGAAGATGCACGTGTTGTTGGTGCCAGTGTTTCAACTTGCCCACAATATCCACAATTTAAAATCACCAGCTTTAAATACACCGCAATCATTCCACTACACTGACTTCTCAAACACCTAACAATCACAACACAGTGCCTTTACATGTGATTTAAAAAGAAAAATAGACGTAAAAACAATAACATAAATGTCATTTTCAGGGTTCATCATACTGCCACCCACCTATGTTATGACCTGATCTTTAAAAGCAAGGCAATGTATTTTATTGACTGTTTAACTGAGCCTCTCCCCGCCAGACTGCAAGGAGCTCCAGTCTCCACCAGTTTAAACATCGGCTCCATGTCTGTTAACAGTGTTGGGTTGTGACCTGACCCCACTTATACCTTCACCTCTCCTGTCCATCTCTCTCTTCCTCCCTCCACCCCTAGCTCTCGATCTTTCATCCCCCTTTGGCCAAGTCACTCCCTGTGGGCCCTCTGCCACCTCTCTTTTTCATATGCACACACACTACATGCACGCAGGCTCTTGTTGCCCCTTCACTTAACGGTATTTATAACGATCTGACCCTGGGACCTCTCTGCGTTAATGATCTTCAGCCCCTCCCAACACACACACACATTCACATACACACACACGGGCTTGTGTGCAGCATGTCTTTCTCCTTCGTTACGTTGAGATAATCTCAAACATTAATTACAACAAGTAATTAGACAACTTGGACAGCCAAAAACTAACAGCTCAATTTCTTGAATACAGAATGTGAGACATATTTGGAAACCCTGTCCTCTGTGAACGGCCAATTGTTGAGGACTGTAAGCAACACAACAATACAAAATGGCTACCTCGTGTTTAGAAATGCTGATATACAGTAGTCTCAATTTGAGAGGGGAACAAAACCCTTTCTTTATTTAAGAAAATTAATAAAGTGTACAACTCTCAATATTTACAATGAGTAGAAGCTGTAAGCTAGTGGGCACAATAATTCAACTTTCTGCTGCGTCCTTGTAATTTTCAATGGAAGTTTTCAAAAGAAACAGAAGGATAAATTTGCCTTTTAGGTAAAAATCCTACTTTCATCTTCATTTTAGGCTCAAAACAAATAATTCAAATATCAGTATAAAAAAAAAACATGATCTACAAAAACTGCATTATGTAATTATTAACAGGGCTTTTTCCTTTTCTTTTCATCTAAATCAGAAAATTGCAAAGAAAATTTGGTCCAAAGCAAAAAGTTTATTAATATTTTTTTAATTCACCCCACAACTTGTATTTACCCCCCCCCCCCCGTCATCACTCTACAGGGTCCATTCATTCAAAGAAGACACTTAAGCATACAAGTCTGATCTTGGACACAGAAAGAAGCAGCGGGAAGACATTACAGAAGACTCACACACACACACACACACACACACACACACACACACACACACACACTTAGTTTCTCCCTCTCAATCAAGACCCTGTCAGCAGCACTTGAGCCTGATATGAGGCCAGGAAATAAGGACGTCAACCAGTGTCATAATTCAGCAGGACCGACCATTTAAGAGGGGAAACATCTACTGTATTTTGTGCTCATGGGAAATCAATATCAACTCATAATGTTTGCAGGCTTATGCTGGGTGTCTTGTAGAGGACTGGAGGACTTTGTGTTCACTCACCATGTGTCTGTGAGTGAGTGAGTGAGTGAGTGAAATTCTAAATTTTTCCCTGTCTATGATGAGACCCATGTTATAACTTGTCTCTAATGTTATTTTTCTTCAACTGACACATGGTGAAAAGCTGATGAAAGAACAAGACTAGATGGAAGCATCCAATTATGCTCTTTAAGAGATCCTTACACACACCTGCACGCTTCTTCTCATTCACACTACTAAATCAGTGAAGAATGCATAAATGAGTTAGAAGCGTAAAATAGACAATCACTCACAAGCTTATATTACAGTACTTGTAGAACAATGCACTGAAAAGCAGTCATTTGCTAACCCCTCCATGCACCTGAGTGATTGAGATAATTTACAAGTGTTGCCGGTTATCATTAAGTTATTCTGTGTGTTAGCATTGGGAGCTCTTTCTCCTGGGATTTTATCATCTGCTAAGAGCAATTTCAAAGGACACCATGATGACAGAACTACAAAAATACAGACCTTTGTGTGTAGTTGAGAAAAATAAAGGGAGTCAAAACGTTGTGGGAGTCACCACCCTGCATCATTTAGTCTCTGGCCCATTGGGACTGTGAAAAAGAAACCACTTTGGCAAAGTTTTTCCACACTTTGTAACTTTGACCTTATCTTCTATCTTGGACGATGCACTCTAATACACTTACGTAATTTGCAACAAGTCCTCTCAATGCCCGCTAGAACTTCTTCTGATCTGGTTAGATTTAGTGAAAGATCACGGTTTTGGTTCAAATAAGTTATTAGTTAGGGTTAGGACAGCTTCGTCGTCATGGTCACAATAATAAGCATGTAGTTAGCATTATGGAACGATTGTGGTCATGCTTAAAACAACGTTGACTTGCGGAGGGAAACAGGAAACAAACAGCAGCCTGCTGTGTTAGAGACATGCCCAGTGTTCTGTTGACCCATCCATCCGTCCCAACCTCATCTTTGCGTTTTACAACAAGAGGAACAATTACAGCGACCAGCAATGCTTGCAGTAGTGTGTAAAGCATTTTGGGGCATATGGATATTGTTTCATTAATAACAAAATTGATAATTCTTTAATTCATTTAATATTGTGTTGTCCTCCCAGATCAAAAACTGACAAAAAATTGGACATTTTCATCCATTTTTCATACTTTTTTAAAGTTTTCACTAACGCCACCTTACTACCACTAGTTTTACACTACTTTTTGCAATTCATGGTCAACAACCCTCATTTATATAGAATTATACCTAATATTTGAGTTAAAAAAGCAGAAATTCTGAAATATTTTGACTAATAGTTAAGATCAGAGGAACGTGCAGATGAGATTCGTCAGGAATGAAAGTGATCAATTGTATATGCAAAGAGCGTAGTAAGGAATCCAATCCATTTTGTGTGGTAATTTGGTTAAAAGAAAGCCACATTTCAGATATAGACCTTTTTTCAAAGGGGTCAAATTTGACCCAAGGACAACAGGAGGATTAAGGACATGTGAACATATCCATTAAGGTTGTAAGTATTAAGGTGACATGTTAGGGGTTAACAGTGACAGAAGCCCACCCAGTCATGTTGTAAAGTGTTTTAGCTTTATTGCTGTGTGTCTATCCATATGTGAGAGAGAGAGTGTGAGCATTGGTGTGTTCCAGTCTGCACTTGCAAATGTAGCTGCTATTTACTGCTGGTATTCTTTGCTTTGGCACTCAACCTAAAGACAGAAAATAACTGCAATGTCATGAAGGTGTACTATAACTGACAAACTTGGACTGATGGTATGAGCTTCATGGACTGTTTTGACGGTCTTAATTAGAGACTAATAACACCTCCCCTCTGTTGCCAAAATAAACCATTTTTCTGTAAAAGGGTTAGGCTCATGAGTCAGAGGTGTCTGACTCATGCCATCACCTCTCTTCTGTTTTCAGAGCCTGCTTCATGTTTTAACTGCTTTTCTTCTTTTAAAAAACGGCATTGCTGAAACATGCATTTAATATTCAGTGTTTTCTAACTGAAAAAGTGACCAAAATATAAGCTTTGACATTAAGCGTGCTTTACGTGGAGATTTTACCAGATAATAGCATCATAACAACTGAGAACACTGAATATGGATTTCCTTCTCTTGATTTTTACTCCACCAGGTTCTTAGATTACTGGCATACGTCGTGTTTTTAGGGCATAATTTCCCTCGGTTACCCTCCAGTTTTGTAGAAATACGCTTTCATCGCTCTCTTTCCTTGACTTCATCCTTTAATGCTGCAGAGCCTGACCTAAAAAAATAACCCAGCACTCAAACATGAAAACAAACATTGTTGAAAAAGTTTCTAGTGCTATTCTACCCGCTTGGCTCCCTTATGGGACTGTTTCAGGCTCATTCTCCACACATGCGTGAATTTGCAAATTTGATTCTCATCCAAACAAGATGACCCGAGTCAGCACTACAGGAGCTGCTACCTCCTCATCCGTACATCCTACAAAAAGTAGTCTTAACTTTGTCCGATGCTGTTGCCGATCCCCCTGTGAATTAACGTCTTACAGTGTTGCACACTAAGACGTGCAAGTGTTGGCCATTGCAATGGGGCTCATGATGTCAGCCCAAAGATGTACCTCCCTCCACCTTCTACATAGCAAGAAGGTTAGGTGGGGTGAAAGCCTGAATACAATAAGGGGTGTTCTGACTGAAAACAGCCCTGCATTAAAAAATGGGGCTGTGCTGTTGAGCCTACCGGTGAGACAGGAAACTGATCCAGTTGATACAGTTCAGTTGGAGTTACAGATCCATGAGTTTGATGACTTACGAACACTGAAAACACTGATCTGCAGTTTAGAACACAACACGGAAAGATTTGACTGCCCCTGAAAGTTATCATGGCAGCAACTATGTTATCTTTCATCACAACGATCAGGTAAACAGCAGAAATGCAATGTCAGGGTAATAAAGTAATCTACTAGGAATGTGTCTGGGCCAACACAGCGTCCTGAAGCTTGTGTCAAACACAATGATAGTAACAAACTATATATAATAACTCTATTTAAATGGTCACTTAGAGGTGATACAAATACAAAATACACTGTTCCTTTTGTAGCTAACATGCTCAAATTAATGTTATGAAATATGTCTCATGTCTCTCTCTCCTTCTCTTAGATGTCTATTGTGATCAATAATAGTAGCTTAACCTCCTCTCTTTGTGATCTAAGCTCCTCAATGCTAATAACAGCTTACCAACTTAAATTATTCTCTTGTGTCCTTATACTATTAACATGGCTGCCGTCTCACATGGCGGACCTCATTGTTAAGGTAAACAAACTGAACTCCCTCCCTCTCTGCTCTCTCAGGACCCTCTTCGGTGATCAGTAACGATGATGACTCGGCCTCTCCTCTTCACCACGTCTCCAATGGCAGCAACACTCCTTCATCCTCAGAGATGGGCCCTGACGCGGTAATCATTGGCATGACCAAGATCCCGGTGATAGAAAACCCTCAGTACTTCAGGAGCACAAACAGCCTGCTCAAAACTGACACCTGTGAGTAAAAACCTCATTTATCTTTAATGTGTACCCAAATGCATTTTGTTAAAAATGTTTATCACGCCATTATGAGCTATACTCCCAAGTATTCAATCGAACTGTCCTTTTGTGTGATACACGGAAGTTACCATGGCAACATAATTGGTGCTGTCATCGCATTGACCTTGGAGCTGCTGATGATAAGCTGTCAATTGGAGTAGTGGGAAATAGAAAGTCTATTTATATGTGTGTGTGCGTGTGTGTGTGTGTTCCAGCATACGTTTAGCACAAATCCATTCATAAATTCGAGACTTACATGTGTGACTTCTACACATACAGTACATTGCCAGAGCCAAAGGTAGCAAAGCATACTGTACAAGAGTCTGTGAGTCATTACAAGTAAAATAAATTAAGTGTGACCAGCTCCCAATTTATCTAACCGCACATGTACACACCCCAAATTCAACAAAGCAAGAGTCACAAGGGCAAAGAGAAAGTGTTCAGAGAAACAAAAAGGTGTAAAGAATAAGGAAACAAACAGAAAATAGAGGAAAAGAGAAACATGAGGAGTACAGAAGGAGACAACCGTCAAAGACAGGGACGGACAGAGAGCACACAAGGATATTGACCTGGTCCATCAACATGACATTAGGATTATTGGCAAGTAATAAAAGCTTCTTCAGGCTCTGGCCTTGCGTTGCAGTAAATTGTGTGTGTGTGTGTGTGTGTGTGTGTGTGTGTGTGCTGATTTCTTTGAGAGCAAGGTTAAAGGAGATGTAATAGTGGGGGGAGGGGTCGTGCAGTACAACTGGAAGATGGACTAGGATTTACAGCCCAAAGACAAGAATGAAACAGCTAAGGATCAATGAAAGTCAACAATGTACTGCTGTGTTTGTGTATGTGCCTGTGTGTGTGTGTGTGTTTTAATATATTACAGCCATTACAACTGTTACTCTGTATACTTCTTTGACTCGCAGACAGGCAGCATAAATACTGAAAGTATCTGACCGGTTATTTGGCACTTTTTTACGACCCGAGGAACAGTCTTTGATGGAGACAGTTTGGCAAAGTGGCACAAGGTTGCACGCCAGGAACTTTTACAACCTGGCCTTAACCAGCTTTTGGCCTGTAATATTGAATACATTTTCTATTTTAAAGATGGCACAGACCTCTTCCTGGCAGCAATAAAGCAACAATTACTCTACAGAGATGAATGATCTGTGTGTAATTATGGGAGCTATTATCTGTTTTGCAAAACTTCAGTTGTGCAGCGTACCTCTGAAGTAAACATCTCATTAACAATATCGGAGAGTTGGAGACTGTCGCATCCATTAGCAAAGACTTGAAAAACACACATGGACTTGCAGCGCGCATGTCAAGCAACTGAAGCAGAGCTATAGTGAGGATTATAGAAATACTAAGGTCATAAATGAATTTCCCACCAACAAGCCCACCCAGAAACCAAAAAAAGGGACTTAAGTATTTGTATTTTTAGGTTTTATTTAGTGAGTGAGCTAATCGAGTTGTATTTAATGGAGCGACTTTCTTTCTTTGTTCTACTGAAAATCTCTCCGTCCTGCTCAGCAAGGAACAAACACACCTGGCTTTTAAAAGGGAATGGGAGATGACACTCTGCTTGGTTTATTGCATGTTATGCCTAAAAACACCCCTATGATTAATTGAGACACTAAGTACAACCCCTTTGAACCATGCGCCTGGCGCACGGACCCTTTTCTCCACCGTTTACTAGCAAAAGTGGATTTGTACACCTGCGCCAGGGGCTTCACCCCGTACGCTTAGATCGTTATAATAGGGCCCACTGAGTCACAGAATAGTGGAAATGGCTTGGAATGTGTATGTTTTTTAATTGCATAAAGTCATTCTAGGTTATTTTTTTAGAGGCCATAAAGAGGACTTCACCTCAGTAGCTAGGGCCCTAAACTGAGAGTTCTCTTTCTTAATT
Source organism: Etheostoma spectabile (assembly GCF_008692095.1). Classification (NCBI taxonomy): domain Eukaryota; kingdom Metazoa; phylum Chordata; class Actinopteri; order Perciformes; family Percidae; genus Etheostoma; species Etheostoma spectabile. Next base: position 5,652,482 of record NC_045737.1, read on the forward strand.
TTTATTGAAGAAACACCTTCCAAGAAGAAATATGTTACACCTTCCACTTGGATTTGTCTCAGTGTCTCTCAATTATCCCACGGTTTCCATCCAAACAGATGTTATAGGGTTTGTATTTTTTTATATTTAGTGAATTATGATTAACACTGTTCTGGAAAATGCCCCACAAGGCAAAACGTGCGTACAGTACTTGAAAAACACCTATTTACACAGACACACAGACACACACAGACACACACACACAAACAAACACACACACACTAAGCTTATGAAAATGTAGGCCACAATTAGTTACACCTCCTGATAGTAAGGCATATAATTGGGAGCAGAGGCTGGCTAAAAGGAGGTGTAGCGAAAAGGAAGAATTTGAGTCATGACATCAACTGTATGAGGAATATGATGGAGAAAAGGTTAGAAGTCTCTATTGGTCCTGTTTTCAAATAATCTGTCAAACATGATTGTGTCTTTGACATATCACATTGTTTGGTTCACACCAAATGCATTTTTCCAAACTGTTCTGTGTCAGCATCCAGGGTCATGGAAAGACTTCAGGCAGCTGAGGGAAGGGGGAAGGGAAGAAGATGCAGATGGGGGATAATTGTGTCCCCAGACATTTTATTTCTTTGGTTGTTTATAAGATGCTGATTAAGGAGGATAGTTGTGAGAGGTGGCTGTATAGGGAGCTGTGGAGAGATTGGAGGACAGATGAAAAAATATGGAAGAGGAGGTGGTTGATGGGAAATATTATTCCTTTTGATGCTTATGTTGTCAGCGCCGTCATAAACAAGTGATGGAGCAACAGAACGGGGAAGAACATGGGCCTGGATGTTGATGTTTAGAGGATGCTGATTAAAAAGTGATGGGTTTAGCAGAGGAGGGGAACGGCAATAGAGAGAAATAAATGATGGAGCAGCGGGATGCTAAATAAGGAACGGGAGAGTAAGATAATGAGACTGGATGGAGGGATGCTAAATGAGGGAAAATGAGTGAACGATACGATAAGCATGGAAAATGAGTACTAATTAAGAAAAACATCAGAGAGTAAGAGTGTAAAGTTTGGTAAATGGGGAATAATATTTCTGTAGATCTTTATTAAAGATACTGATTGAGCAGAAGAGGAGTGTAGCAACTGTATAAAGAGAAAGTTTAGTAATGAAAGAAGGATGGAAGAAGGAGTGTGAAAAAGTTATGAGCGCTATGAGGCCATAACAAATAAAATAACTTCATTTAAAAAGTTCTTGAAATGGTTTTGTTTTTTATTGCTTCTGTACTCCTTCACCTGTCAGAACTTTCATGTGCATCACAGTGAATAGGAAGGGAGATGGGTGGGTAAGTTAGACAAATGGAAGATACATGTTTAGTATCTGGTTAAAGGGTGGTGGTGGGGGGGGGGGGG